>NC_087479.1:45594914-45908760 GCF_036417665.1 Passer domesticus
TGGTCTAACAAAACTTTGCTCTTGATCTTCTGTGAATGTTAAGTTAATAAATTATCATGATGTTAGTATCCATCTCAATTAGGATGTCAAGATTGCAAAGCAAAACTTGATTAAGGAAGCGCAAGCTTTGCATTTTGCATCCTTTTAACGTGGCATTTGCCCTTCAGATAAGAATTGCTGTTCTCTCCCTTGTTCCATATTAGTGCTGATATGAACCTAAGGCTGGTGTGTAGCTCTCACTCTACAGGGCAGATATTCTCAGGTGAGATAAATTAATATTCAAAATAAACCTTTCTCTTTCATCTTCAAGGTAACAGATTGCCTTGCTGGATTTCTGTCCCCACCTGCCCTTAGTTACCCTGTTCCTCTTCACCTCTGTCAGTTTCTGAATAAGAATTAGTTTTTCAACAATTAATTTACCTCACTGCCTGTGTAGGACATTAACTAAATTTCCAGGCCTCTCTGAGACTGGCATCACAGCCATGCCCTTCCATCCTAATTGATGGCTCTGCTGGAGATCACAGCAGGTCCAGTTGAGACACAGGGAGCTGAGGGTAAGTGCAGAGCTGAAATACAGTTCATTCTAATTCTTAAATGAATGCTAGGAATCCCCGGCACATATAAGTTTATCGTTTATTGCCTGTAATTTTCTCAACTAATTCCAAATTTAATGACAGCTTTCAGCTTTGGTGTTCTCTTCTAATTAACGTACCAGTGACTATGTATAATCTCTGTGTAAAGCCAAAAGCAGCTTACATGATAATTACAGAGGGATCACAGCACCTACTGTTTAAGGAAGGCATCCATGAGAAAGGCCTTGCATGATAGTTAAGGTGCTGAGATTAAGTTGTAATTAATCTTAACTTGTGCTGTTTCTTGTACTGCCTCAAAGCTCTTTTATTACTGGCTCAACATGATGCTGGTAAACTTTCAGGAAGGAAACAAAAGAACTGGACAGATCAAGCACAATCTTTTGCACATACAGCAGAGGCCTCCTGGACATGGTGAGCTTTTGAGGTCATAGTATTTCTGTAGAGTCATACTGTTGATTAACTTTATATTTTTCCCATAATAACGATCATGTAGTGGGTTGAAAATTCCTCTTTTACATTGTGCAAGATGCTTTGCATCCACGGTTTTTGCAGCTGCAGTCGGAAAATAATTCTGAGTGCACAAATCAGAAGTGAAGCCCAAGTGTGTGGCAGAAGCAGAATACCTTTGCTGCCTCTATGAACTCAAAATGAGCATTGGTTACATCATTTTAAACAAGCACCATGTCTGTTTTCCGGTATGGAGGAGTACACATTAATGCACTTGGTCACAACTAAATGTACTAAGCTAAAAGGAAACACTGTGTGTAGATGAATGATTTCATAAATAGGCTTGTTTGGAAAAATGAGTGGTTAAACTGCATCCAGTCTCCCTGTATTACTTTGGTAGTTATGTGAGAAGGGAAAAGATGTATTAAAGTTCTCTGTGATGGGAAACGGGAACATAAACTCAGAAGAGGAACTCCTCTTGTTATTTACAAAATGTTGGTTAAACTTTTATTCATTTTAGTACAGGACCATTGTCCAACAGCTCTATGCTCCATGCTCTTTGATTCTGGAATGTGGTACTCAGCAATTTTTGAGTTCTGTGTCTTTTGTTGTTGGTTTTAGATTGACAAGTATGCTCAGCGGGATCTGAAGAAAGGACTTCACTTATATGGGACAGATGGAAATATTGGCCTCACTAATGCATGGAGCATCATTCAAACAGATGTAAGTCTGAGCTCTCTTTTTTATCTCTTCCTCTTTACCTTCTGGGTTCTGTAACAGCGTGTTCTGGGCGTGAACCTAATTAAACCTCCAAATCCCAAGTCTCTCTTTCTCCCACCCAGTCAGCACACTAGCATCTAAACCCTGCTTTTTGTAACAAGCAGTCATTTTTATTTATTTCTCCTTTGACAGCAAGTATCACCTGCCTTTCAGAAGGTTATACTGAGTTGATGCCTAAATATCATGCAGTTCTATGCTATATGGAGTTGATCAGAAGGAGCTGGTCAGACAGGAAACAAGCAGTACCTTTTCTTTAAAGTCAAAGGGGTGGCTGATGTTGGGATGAAGAGCAATAGCATAATAGCAAAGAACCTCTTCAACCACTTTTTAATTTCTGTCCTGTCTCCTTTCACTGCTTCTGTTGTTCCCACCAGTGAGTCAAAACTGAAACAGACCATGGTGTTTGCAACCTCCTCCTACAGTCAGTACATTTTCCCCAGCAGAATTCAGTCATCCTCCATCGCAGGTGGACTGGGAATGCTTTTTGCTATGTTACCACTGCTGTTCCTTTGTCCTGATTCTCTGACAGCCCTCTGCCAGTGTTAATCTGCTAAGGACTGGTGAACATTGTAGCTGGCTTCCTCCTCTGTCCTTGTCTGAGAAAACACCATCACTGACAGTTCAGGTTTATTAGCTCTGTACTTGTTTCATATTCAGTTCAGTCAGTTCTCCTGGGGGTGATCTTTGTGATTTCATGTTCTCTGCTTCTTGAATGGAAAAGTGCTCCAGCTTTTCTCCTGCTTTAGACAGAAGCACTTGCACTGCCTTGGCTTCACTCAAAAAATCTTGCATAGCCTTCTCAGTTTCTCCTCCAGAGGTGCAAGTTTGCTACAGACAGGAGGGGTTTAGTCTTGCCTGATGTCTTAAATGGATCAAAGACAGTAACCTCTCCCAGAGCTCCCAGTCTCCTCTTGTGGACAATACAAGGTAACAGGAGCAACAGGCTGCTAAGAAATGATCTGAGAAATGAAATCCTTGAGATCTCTAACAGAACAAAAGAACTGATTGGCCAAGCTCCTTGTGCATCTTTGGGTCTGCAGGACCTGTGCTGAGTGCAGTAACTTGCCTACAACACTCCTGTGTGTGAAAGACAAACATCTCAGGTCCAGGAAAGAAGCCAATTTCAGTCCTGCATTCCAACAACTGCATGTGAAAAGTTCTTTCAGTTACTTTTAAAAGGCCTCAGCATCTTGCATATTGTTAATAATTTCCTCTTCCAATACTTTTTCCTTTTTTCAATACATCACATATGAGAAGGCATCAGTTGCTGACAAGAGAAATGCATTTGGTGCTGCTAGCTTGAGAGCAAGCCATGTGAAATACAGATAATGTTTTTAATATCATTGCTTATATACAACATTATTAGAAAGTTTACTCTTTTACAGTAACTTAATTATGTGTAGTAAAAATATAGCAAAAATGGCTAATATTAAAATATTTGTAGTAAGTATTAATCTGCTTTCAGTGACACCCCAAGAAGTCTCAAAAGCATATAGCAAAGGTGGGGGGAAAGGCAGTTTTTGGAGGACCCATGGGATATAAAAATCATACTTCTTCTCCCCTTTGAGTAAAATAGGTGTACAGAATATATGCAATGTCTAGTTCATATAGTTACATTTTTTCAAAATCTTCATGAGTTGATTGGATTCAGAAAAGATGTAAAATAATAATTTTGGAAAGTGACATTATGGTGAATAGTTTTAAATACCTTATATAAACAGGAAAAGATGAAATAGTGGTGTGATTGCAGTCCTTAAAAAGAGAGCAGGAAGGAAAAATGTTTGTGAAAGAAAAAGGCTCTGTAATTGAACCAAGAGCTAAAATATCAAGTTAGACATATCTGGTGGTAGGATGCTGTTGTACAGCAGCACAGCAGATTCTTTTTCTCTAAAGAATAAAACCTGGCTTTTTGCTTAAAGGAAATGGTCAGGTTCAGTGACCAGCTTGGGTTTGAGGCAGGACTCAATGGTCTGTGGTTTGTGTAGTGCTGCAGATCATGGTCATTTGTCCTGGTAATTCCTTTGGTCTTGAAACCCATGATCGTTTAAAGAGTGCCTTATGAGTTTCAGATGAAACTCATGTTAGCTGACTCCTAGGAGCTCAGAAGATGACAAGAAAATGCCACCCCACGGGCTGTGTGCAGCAGGGGACATCATTCTCTCATGGCCACTGTGAAATTGCCAGTTACCACGTGCCAGCTTGGCAGTACCACAGTGTCAGAGTCGTTGTGCTCCCCATGCTGGGCACTGAGGAGAACAGCAAAGAGCTCCCACAGCTCCATTTTTGCCACTCTGCATAATTGGTTCTCACATGTATCTTTCAATACTACGTGGGAATAGACTATTGCAGAGGTGCAGCAAAGACAATCCCATCATGGTTAATTATGTAAAACACTTTGCAGTTGAATAGAGCTATCTAAATGCCAACTTGGGGGGTTTTTGTGTAATAATCATTATCTCTTACATCCCTAATCAGTAGAGTGTAATCACTGATTGGAGGATTAGGGTGATACAGGGGATTTTCTGCAAGGGAAATCCCAGCCCAGGCTTGCTGTTTGTATTCTGTCTCCTAAGACTCTCAACAAAAGCCACAGCAGAGCAACCACATTTCCATATAGGACAGTTTTTCCTGATGGGAGACATCAGTCATTGGCTGAACCATGGGCTGTGGCTGGATGTGGATGGAAAACAGCAGCCTCACAAAAAAAAAGTTCCATGTAAAAAACATGCCAGTAGCAGAAATCATATTGAGTCCTTGTCCCCTCTGCATTTGCACTCCTTTCTTTGTAAAAGTATTTTTCAGAGCCTGAGCAGTGGTTAAAGCAGTAGCTTTAGCTTGGCATAGTTCTTAATTTCACCCAAGATTTAAGCTAGAGACCATCCCCATCCTGCATTCATTAGGTACTACTGTGTATGGCAGCTTTGGCTGAAAAAAGGAGGAAAAAGTTTTTCCAAGGAACCACATTCAGATGGCATTTGACTTTTGTGGGACTGGCCAGTCACAAATCAGAGGGGAGTTTTAACTGGGAGTGTGGATGCCCAGTGCACACAGTGACTTGTGAGTGGTGATTGTCTAAGTGTGAAAGGCCTGAGCACCTTTTGAGGAAGGTTTTCTTTTTTGAAGCCTTTGTGCCTTGAAAAATTGTTTTCCTCTTTTTAACAGAAACCTACCATTTTCAAGAAACTAGAAACAAGGGAGAAAGTGTTTTTCCCTTCCTGTCTTTTAAGAGGAAGTTGCAGTTTTGGCTGATGCCTGAGCTGCTCACATTACTGATAAAGGAGTTGGGTTAAGCTGCAAACCTGTAAAGTGTTTGAAAGGAAAGGCAATGGACTCATTTTGCAGTCCTAGTAAGCCTCTAGGTCAGGGAGCTGTTTCAAATCAGAACATTCTATTGATTTCTTTTTAATACCTGCAGCTAACCAAACTCTCAGCCTTTCTCAATAGTGTTTCAAACCTTAAAAGGATCAGAAACACAAGCAGATGAATTCTGTGTGTCATGACTGAAGACTACAAAAGCTTACAAAGTGATTTTCAAACATGACTAAAATTCTGATAGTTCAGGAGGTAAGTTACTCTGAACTGCATTAAACTCCTTACCCACCAGGATTGGTTAAAGTCACAGGTGGAGATCATTAGAAAATGAGAAAGAGGCATTAATTTTTAAAGTGTTGCTTCATCCCCAACATCTTTGTGATCAATATTTGAGCACTTCTACTTTTAACTAAGCGGGCAGTAATTTGAGAGGCATGCAGAAAACCGATTAGCTTCACTAAAGTGAGCAAATTCAGCTCACTTTTGCTGCTGTGTATTGCCTTTTCATGTCTGTTTAGACCACTGTAACTGAGAAGAAATTTGACCCATCTCCCTATTCCAGTCATTGATTCAATTAGATCAAGCCATACTTTAGAATTACTACTGGAAAACACCACCCATTAAGCATGATTTTTAGAACAAAATATTATTCATCCCTTTTTACAGTGATGGAGGAAAAAGGTATATAGATGGCCCCCTACTCTGTCTCTAGTTCTTTGCCCATTCACAAAACCAGAAAACAAGGCTTTGCTAAAAAACTGTCTGCAACAAAGATTGAGTATCTGTTTATTTTCACAAACCTGACTGAGTCTGGAATTTGGCAAAGGTAAGGCCTACTTAGCCTTCAATATTGGGAATAATGTAAAATATGTACAAGTGTCCAGCTGCTTATCAGGAGTGGCACTGTTGCACTGAGATAGAAACTTTTTAAATAGAATACTCCCTTTTAAAGTGTGTTAGTCTGGGTACTCCAAAATAATCACTGTTTGTAATTATTTCTAAAAAAATGTAAATGTTGTAAGTAGGAACAGAGGTAAGCAATTAGGCAAACTTGTGTAATTTTATCACTTAACTTGTGAAGGGAACAAGATAGGAGTTTAAATGTGAATAAAAAATGAATGTAGTTGTAGCAAGAATCGAGTCTTCAATGCTTTCATGCTTTGCATTGGTAGAACATCAACCTTTGTGGTAGAAATGACTACAACAAACTGCTGGTGACAGACATTGTCCTTTATGTGCCCTGAGCTTTCTCCATCCTCCAGGTGTAGGCCTGTCTCCAACTATCCCTGCTTAGAAACCTTGCCAATTTTCAAGAGAACACTGTTCTCAAATCTAAAAGGACTCTAAAAAAAGTTTTCCCTATTCCCCTTTCTTCTAATGGTCCCTGATCTCCCTCAACAATTTGGCTGCTTGCTGTTCAGCTGCTGGGATAAATCAGTTGCTTGTCACATGATCCAAAATCACTCCTGCACTCTCTCTTTTCTGCTTGGACTCCAGAGTGAAGTCTCTGAGTTTATTGGGCTCTCAGCTTATCTGCCTTCCTGGCTTCTAGTGGACCCCTTTGCTGGATTGAATGGTGACCCATTCAATCCCGTTGCTGCTCATTTCCTCATTCCTGCATCTTTGAGCATGGATCAATGCCCCTGCTCCCTAGAGATGCCAGTGAGAGGACTTGGCCTTCGCTGAGCAGTGTTCCCTCCCTTGCTTCTGCACTCTCAGGTCTCTGGTGTTAGAACTCTGCTGTATTCATCACCTCCTCTTGATTAGGGCTATGGATCATGCACTGCTTAATCCCATTGCTCATCCTTCGTCTTCCAAAGATATTTCTTCCAGTCCCAAGACCATTGATCCTGTCTTATATCCTTTGTTTTATACCTTGAACTTCTCTTAGCCCATTGCTGTGTCTGCTGTGCTCTTTTACAGAGATTCTGTGTGGGCAGCAGTTTGTGTCCAACTGCTGTTCATCTTTGCAACTGCATCCCCTCCTATTCTCACCTTGTGGCTTACCAGGAATTTTTTACTCTTTGGAGTCCCAATCCTAGCTCATGGCCTAGCCACCTCCTGCTTCACAGGCTCCATAGGAGCAGCTGTCCTCAGCCTGTTAGTGAGCACTTGGCTACAAAACCCGTGCTTCATCTTCATCTCCTTAGTCTGTCAGACTGACACCTTCAGCCATGCATTATTATGGGAAGAAGGAGTCTAGTTCTGATTTATGCAAACTTGTGTCACTTGTGTTTGGCCAGAACATCACTCAAATGTCTCAGCCCTTGCTGCTGCACACTCTACATCACAGATGAGCCACATTTTTAAGGCTTGCTGTTTACAAGCTGTCACTTCTCGCTGTCTATCAAAGAGCTGCCTCCTAACTCTAATGATGACAGCCTGCAAGACCTTCTTCTTGTTAGATTTCCAAATAAACCAGTCTTCCTCAAATGCATGCCATGTATTCCAGGCTGCTCCTACTCACTTTTGGGACCTGTTACACATGGACCTCCTGTTTTCTGTGCAGCAACATGGAGGGAAAAAAGAAAGGCACAAACTTTTTTTCTAGTTTCGTGTCAGTTTCTAGAAAATGAAGCCTTTAAACTTAAAAATCAAACATTTGCAAGTGCAGGATTGAGTCCTGCCACAGACCAAATCAAAATTTGGAGCAGAAACTTGGAAGGATAGATGCTAGTGCAGGAAAGTTTTCTGACTTTTCCTTGACAGAAGAAAAACTCTGCTGTGAGCACTGATATGTCTTTATCAAGGAGTATTTTCTGAGTGCTTGAAGCATCATAAGATGCATGAGGCAGCATGTGACACCTCTGCCCTCTATGGGTCTGGAGTAGCACATTTTGTGTGTGCAACAAGACCTGAACAGTACAACTCTACTACAGCCTGAACTCTACAACTATTATATAACAAAGGAAAACTCTCCCACAAACCAGTGTAAACATCAGGCTCTCAATTAGGTCATCTTTGGCCCTGGTCATGCAGATGTCTGCATGATTACGAGTCTCTCAAAAACAAGAGATGTAGTCTCTACAGGGATGCGAAAAACACTCTTCAGGCTTATCTAAATTCACATTTAAAAAAATAAGATCTTGGCAAGTAATGTTGGGACTAGGTAGGTGGCTGGCATAGCCCCAAAAAAGTGTGAGGTACTGTGAATAGCAGAGAGCAGTTCTGCAGCCCAGTGTTGTCTTGTTTACTCATTGGTGCTGAAGTGTCTAAATCCCAACAAATTCATACTTTTGCATAAGGGTGACAGATGGTGTATACATCTATATGGTAATGAGTCCTAGCTTATTTCCTATCACAGGAATAGACCAGTTCCCAAGGGGAAGATGGCCACAGAGCCATTCCCTCTACCATGGTGTGTTTCTCTACCTTTCATCCCACTACCAAAGTCAAACAGACCTTCTGATTTAGCAGTGTTGTGATCTGTGCACACGCTGTGTCATTGTAGGCAGACAAGGCACAACTGTTAGAGCAGCATCAGATGACAACATTAAAGAACTGCACCACAGAGAGAAGAGGGGGAAATACACCTTTTGCTGACTGGAAAAGACTTTCAAAGATGATTAGTAATTAACAGCTTAGTGAGAAGTTTGTCGTGTTTATTCCAATCATGATCCCAGAAGTAGTGTGCTACAGAGATCCACTGTCTTCATCTCTTGGGAGCTGTACCTGTATCTTTTTTCTTGACAAGCTGCAAACAACTGTTACAATTTTGGTCAGTCAATAACTCAATCTCAGCACTTGTCTGAGGTTGTCCAGTTTCAGCTCCTGCAGTATCTTCCCACTGCAAATAAGGGCCTTTGCTTCTTGCATCAACATTAGCTGCATACAAGGCCATATTTAAATGTAATACAAAAGAGTAGAGAAAAGGGTCTGTTTGGGTAAAGCTGAGGAAGTACTGTATTCCTTTAAAATTTAAAGCCTTTGCTGGTATAATCAAAATGCACCGAGTGTCAGGCTGCAGGAGGCAAAGTCAGAACAGGCAGTGATGGATCACGCTTACGGTATCACCTCGGTTCATCTTTTTCCAGTTCAGATGCTGTGGAGTCTCCAACTACACGGACTGGTTCGAGGTGTACAACACAACCCGGGTGCCAGACTCCTGCTGCTTAGAATTCAGTGAGAACTGTGGGCTGCATTCCCCAGGGACCTGGTGGAAAGCGGTGAGTAGCTCTGCAGCACACGGCAGCAGCTGCCCTGCAGCCCAGCTGAAGGGTGGGCAGCAGTCATTTGAGGGGGGCACCTCATCCTATCCTAATTCACCTTTCACCAGGTGCTTTCAGAAGGCTCCTGTTGAGCTGTGGCCTTTGATCTCCCATGAAACCCCCTATTTAGTTATTTTTATGAGCTGGTTTGCTTTCATCAGGCTCCAAGCTGTTGTTTCACACTGCAGACAGGTCCATTCCAACACTGATCTGCAGCACAGACTAGTGACATCAAGCTAGGAAATGGCAGGAATGTCCTTTTTAGTGTCCCACCTGCTGGGGTCAGGTGGCAATAAAGGCAAATGGTTCATGCACACACAGGCCCTGGAGCAGCAGCTGTAGCTTATCACAGCCCAGGCAGCCCAGAGACAAGAGGACTGTGAGAGCCTTGAGCACTCTTCTCCTACCAGGAGCTCTCGTTTGGGGGCCTCCACTGCACAGAAGAGTGGGAACTGTTCCGCTGAGTTGCCAGCAGCATTTTTTTTTCTTTTTTTTGCATTGAGTTTCTGCACTTGCCTGTAATCAAATTCAAAACTCCATGGGATAATTCCCCTACAATGGCCTCAGCAAGATCTTTCTGGAACAGATAGTCAGAGCCGAAATATGTCTCTGAAATTAGCTCAGCAATTCTGTATGCTAATTACAGGTAGTGCAATTACACAGGAGGGGTGTGGAGCAAGGCCACCTGATGAAGTGGAATTATAACTAAGTTTTGCTGGTTCTAATGGTTTGTGAAGACAATGAGTAAAACTCTCTTGGCTACTTTCTAGTGAGATTTCATATGCATGGATTGGTACTCACAGAGGCTGAGTTCACATCAAGCACAGCTTCCTTATACTTCTTGAGTAGCTCCAGGTATTTTTTTTAATTTAAGTACTGAAAAGTTATTGTATTTCATTGAGGGTAGCAAGAAAATCAATGCAGGTTAACCCTCTGCTTCTGATGGCCATTAAGAGTTCTTCCTTTATACTTATGTAAAACTATAACTAAAGGTGTGTAGTTTTACATATGTAAAACTATATGTAAAACCCTAACTGAAGGCTGAATGATTCTTGGCCACCAACATTTCAGGACAGGGGTCCTGTTTTTGCACACGGTTGTCTTACAGACATTATTATTTAAAGAAAGGTTTCACTTGGGCCAATTCCACCCTTCCCAAAAGTGGACCAGTAAAACAGGGCTATAGCTATTGCAGAATTTAAAGCATGAAGAAAATGATGGAGGAGTGCCCACACTGCAGTTTGAAATGGATGAAAATGGTATGAAATGGGTCCGTGTGCAGCAGTGGCAGCTACTGAGCCACTCGCACTGGGACTGTTTGGTTTCATGGGTCTGTATGTATTAAAAGGAATGTTTATTTTTCCTGAAATGTGGAGAAAATGAAAGCCTCATTGTAAGGTTCTAACTGCTTCTGCTTGGGTTTTAGAGGGCAAAGAGGACCCAAACCCAGTGCTTGTTTATTTGCAGTAGTTTAACCCCAGCTGCCTACTAAGCCCCACACAGCTGCCTGCTTCCTTTCCCACCAGTGGGATCAAGGGGAGAAGCAGAAAAGTAAAAGTGAGAAAAGTGTGGGTTGAGATAAAGACAGTTCCATAGGGAAACAAAAAACTCCTGCTCAATGATAGCAAAAATATCTCCAGATTATCAATCCTGTGTTCAGGACAAATCCAAAACACAGTCCCATACCAATCACTGTGAAGAAAATGAACTCTACTCCAATTAAAACCAGCACACTATTTTTAGTTACTGGCTGAATTTATATGGAGCAGTGCTCATGCACATTTTGGAGGTGCACTTATTTGTGTAACTGGGATTAGTACTCCATGTTCAAGCTTCAGCCCAAAAATACATTGTAGCTGCTCCAGCACTGAAATGATAATTCAGGCTACCTATCAGCTAGGTCAGATCCATTTTTTCTCTGGCTGTATATTCCTGGGAGAGTAGAGCTGTATTTATGGCCAATACAATATTCTTGGTTTGTTTTTTCTTTTTAGCCTTGCTATGAAACTGTGAAAGTATGGCTCCAGGAAAACTTACTGGCAGTGGGAATCTTTGGATTGTGCACAGCTATGGTGCAGGTACAGTTTAATATCAATTTTCAAATCCTAATTAATTGTAACTAACAAAGTAACCACAGATTCAGATATATATTCTGCCCAAGCAGGTTTTAAATCTTGCAGAATTTTTGTCTGCCATCATGCAAAATTAAGTACTTTGAGTTTTACTTTAGTTAAAATATTGTGTACAAGGCACAGAACTACGAATACTGCACACTATTTTATGATGCACTGCAAAGAGCTGGCACTATATCAAGTGGTTTATGTAAGACTGAAACTGGACGTGGGAGGGGAGACTGGACTCCAGACACCTAATCAGGGTAGGATGAACTGCCTTTAGGGTGCCTGTATTTGTCCAGTTATTCTCCAGAGAGGACTTGGGCTAAATAGACTATTTCAGCATAATCTAGAGGTAGCTTAGGTCTTCAACCTCATCCCTCAGTCCCAGGGTAAATTACAAATCAGGATGAGGTGCCCAGTAGTCAACGTGGCAATAAACCTGTGCAGCCTTACTGAGATTGGCAGAGACATGCCCATCAGATTTTTGAGTTGCAGTCCTTTCCATTGTGACCATGATCAAAGAATCTGTTGTCCACCATTTTGTCTCTTACAAAGTGCCTGTGCCTTTAACCCAGCCTGCTGTGGGTGTGCCAGTCCAAGCACCAGTGGCACAGCCTGAGGATACACAGGTGAAAGTTGTGCCTGAGCTCAGGCTGGTTCAAAGTCCCTTTCCTAAATTCAGTGAAGATCTAGCTTTAGTTTCCAGCTCGCCCTTTCTCACACTCAACATGCAAGCACAAAGGATGGCATTGCTAAGCTAATTGACACTGTGTAACTGCAGATTAACTCATGGTTGTTTGGTTTGGTTGGTGTTGGTTTTTTTTGTTTGTTTGTTTGTTTTTTTAATTTGTCTGGTATGCCCCTAGCAGCAGCAGGAGAGAGTCTGGGATCAGTATTCCACTCACATTCCCAATAATGACAGATTAGGCAGAATGGCACATATCTTACTCTCTCATATGTCATTTATTGGCTGCAACTTATTAATGCAAATGCCTGATGCCTCACAGGCCCAAATTCAGTAGAGTTTTGGGGTTTGTTCCAGTATAATAAGCAGATATGCTTAGAGAAAAAAAAGCACAAGATCATATGGCAGACAGGCAATGTATGACTGTTGTTAATATATTACCATGATAAAAAAAACAAACCAGCTTTTGAGCATCCATTCAGCATTTAGGGTATCTTTAAAAGACACACTAAAAACCTCCAGCAGCCCATGGTCAGAGTCCTTCTCATAAATGCCCTAAATAGATTAAATTTCTAAGGCAATACTATCTTTCTGACAGAAAGACATTGCTAGTTTGCATGGGAGGAAGCACTTCAGACAATTTAAAAATGCAAATTCATATTCCTAGTAAATGCTGTGCAATGCAGGGAAAACACCTCAGAACACAACAGATTTTCAGTCTGCCTTCCAGCTGCCTGGTGTGATTGAATCTACCTGATGACAAAACTTTCTGTGTACTGTCACCTAAAATGAACGGGGCCCTCTCTCTTGCTGCTGTTTCAGTTGTGTTCTGGCCCACAGCATGTGGCAGTTTTTCATTTTAAGCATCTTAATGAATCATTCAGTGACATAATTTGAAGAACATTACTGCACATGCAACAGAAGAATCTTCCTCAGTCGTGCATGCTTCAAATTATAAACCAAGTTCAGCCACCACTGTTTTGTTACATAGATGTCCCCAAAGGTGGATACTTCCAAAAGGCCAGTGCTTGTTATAAACAGCACACCAAAACCTAATAATCTGATTTCACTGTAGAAGAGTGAGACTTGAGGAAGATTAACACCTTTATAACCATTTTTTCTTCATAAATATAGTTTGTGTGTATTCATATATTCTTTCAAAGTACTCATTAACAGGAACTATTACTCATGTAAAGACTAAATTTTAAGTGGTCACATGAAGTGCTTAACAGAATTCATACCCTAAAATTTTCTTCCTGGCAGACTTTCATTTCAGTGACAACTCTTACAGTGGTGTTGCAAAGGGAAAGTAACAAGCACTTAGTACATTCATATAGGTACTTCAGCTGGAAGGAAAATAAGACTCTGTCCCCCATCCCCTTTTGATGAAGTAACCACCAGAGGCAGCACAACAGGTCAGTGCTTAGCTGGAGAAGAACCCCCACCTCCCTGCTGCTTCTCTTGAAGAGGCTGAGTAGAAAAACACATCCATTGTTGATGAGGCACTGATGGCCATGATTAATGCATGTTCAGTCTCCAGTGATTCCCCCACAGGGACCTGTGCACATGTACACTTGGAAAAGTAAAGTACAGTCAAGTAAACCACAGCATTTGTAGGGCCAGGGATTAACCCAATGCCTTTCAAAACAACAGCTACAGGGACACCCACATAATGCCCACACAGCTGTGGATTGCTACTGTAAAATATTTTCAAGCAAAAGACATCCAAATTTTTTTCAATATACTTCTTCCCAGTATCTGGTGGCTGCTTTTGGTGGAGAAATTAACTCTCCCCTGCTCTCACTGTCCATTCTCTAAGACAGCAATACAGATAAGGACAAAAGGCAGACAGACTCCAGGAATGGAACAAGGACATGAGCAGGCAGGAAAAGCAGTATGTGACATGTTCTCCTGTGTGTGAACAAAACTAGTCATGCTTTTCTCTTTTTTCTTGTTATTTAAATAAATTGGGGTTTTTTACTTACTGAAAAACAATTGTTGTTTCTTTTCTCTTAGATTCTCGGACTCACCTTTGCAATGACCATGTATTGTCAGGTAGTCAAGGCAGACACCTACTGTGCATAGATACCATTCCCAATCTTTCTGCTTCTCCTCCAAAGGACACAGGAGAAATCTCCTTCATGCTCATTCATCTGACCTTTTTTTCCCTCCCCTTTGTACTATAAACTGTGTATAATGCTATCTTTCTGAAGACTTTGTGAATCACCCCACTTTACTGAAGGAGGAAGAGAAGAAAAAGTCAGTACTTGAACTGGCACAGGTAAGAAGCAGCCTTGTCTTTAAGCAGAGGAAAACCAAAAAAAGGAATGGTTCTTTTTCCATGGCCTGTGGCAAGGCAAGAGAGGCTGCTTACAAGGGGCTGACTGCAAACCCATGTTAGGAAAAGATGGCACTGAGGACACCTCTGCAAAAGCTGCCAGGCTGCCTTCCCACATTTCCAGTCTGGAAGAGAGGACTTAGAAAACAAATGTTCTTCAGCAAGAAGGTACAGAGTAGCTAGGACTGAATGCAATTGTAATTTTACTACAGTTTGCACACAGCTAAAATGTTACGATCAAGCAGCCCTGCCTCCAAGTGTCTTGAGATGATTTTGTAGCCAGGAGAGGATCATCTTCAGAAGTGCATTGTTTTAAAGGAGTATTTTTAATCTTACGTGCCGCAGAGTCAGGCTTTTAATCAGAATCTGTACAGCGAGATCCTGGCTGTTAATGGGAAATAATATTGGACATTGCCTCACTTCCTAATTGCCAGTGGCATATAGATGGTTGACTGCATATGTTATATATATTACATTCATAAACACATACTTTTCTGAAAGGAGGTGAAAATATCCAGCATCTTAACCTCAGAAAGAGGAAACCTTTCTATCCTATTTTACATTCCAACTGAAATAACCAAGTATTATTTCTTGTACAAGGCACTATCACTTATACCTCTGGGAAACAAGTAATTACTTTCAGCTGTATCTTCATTTCAGTAAACAACTTGTGAGTGGGCTCTCTCTGTCAGTCTACTATGGTTTTATTTATCATCCCTGTTTCAAGTAAGTCTGCCAAAAAATATCACTCATTTCCATGCTTGAAGATGTGTGCAAAGCTGTCAGCTGTTCCTTCCCTGAATGTCACCATTTCATTAATTTACTTTGGGATAACATCATCTGCAGGTATGATAGAGTTTGCCTTGCTGAGGAAAAATCTTTCGCACATTGCTCATTTTTCTGAGAGTTATTAAGACTTCAGATGCTTTTATGCTTACCTTTTTTTTCCTCCCAGCTGCACGCTGACAACAGCCAAGACACATCAGTCTCTGTTAGAACTGGAGTCACTTCTCAGTGCTCTTTTTCAGATGCATTTTCCTTCACCTAGCTGCTGGCTAGAATATAATCCACACTTTCTAGAATATCATGGAATCACAGAAATATGCAGAATAACTTCCCTTAACCAGGGAACAGCCATTCACTGATAACTGAAGTAATTGATGTAGTACCCTCCTATGCACATCTTCTGGTGATGAGGTTAAAATCAGATGTGTCCTGTTGTTCAAACAAGTAATTCCCTGCCAGCAAACAGCTCCAGGTGGTGCATGTGTGCCAGGAAGAAGGTGAAGCACCCCAGGGAAAGGACACAGCAAACAGGCAAACAGAGCAATGCAGATGCCCTGCTCCCTCCAGCCAGCATTTGAGGAGCTCTCAGCCACTGTCATTTAGAGCAGAGAGCTGACCATGCAGCAGTGTTTTCCCAGGAAGCTGAGTGCAGCCATTCCTGCAGACTGGAAGCATGCATCAAGCTCACAGAGGAAGTTACCTTGCTTACAACAGCAGGTCTCAGGTCTGAATGACATTCTGTGTGCTTTGATTTAAAGGCAATTTCCAGCTGGACTTGGCAACCCACAGCCCATTGAACAATCTCCTTTACACCCATAACTAACCCTTTTCTGGACCTGCATTATTTGACAGATTCACTCTCACTCATTAGATTTGGGGTTTTTTTTTTTTTGTCTTCTGCTGATTTCTTGCAGTCTTCTCACTCTCAAAAGCAGAGCTACTCCGTATTTTCTGGGAAATTGCTTAGGACAGTCTGGTGTTTAAAAGAGCAATTATCTTCAAAAATTTTACCCCCATGGGGCATTTAGCTGTGCAGGCTAAGATAAAAGGAACATATTACTTGTGTGCATTTTATGTGGCTTCCCAATCAACTATCACAACAACCTCCCCACCACTAAAGGATTTTACTGTCATGCAAACAATCCCCAACATACCCATGCTGAGCAAGTAGCCCATACATAGGTGTCCTGTACTCCAGAGCAAGAGGCTCGCTTGTGTTGCAGTCACCACAGTCTCCCTGCTCTCTGCTTCTTGAGCCCAGGCTGACCTGCAGACTGTTCTGCTCTGCAAAAGATGGTGTAAGTTTTGTTCCTTCCCTCTCTTCTGCTCTGTTCTTTTCTTAACCTGCACAGATACAATTCCAGGTTAGCTGTACCATTAGTTCTTTCCTTGGTTTATAGTTTGTACACCGGGGTGATTCTGCTGACAGCTCTGAGTTTCTACCACTGCAAATCAGCATGACACAGTGATGAATACATTCATAAAACATTGATTTTTTTTTGAGACAGATAAAAGGTAGACAAGTCTATTTGTAGTGATCCTTGCCATTAAAAATTAACACAGAGACAGCAGGCTGATGATGGTTCAGTTGATGGGTGCAAACCATTGTGCAGAACTCCCCCAGAGAGCACTCTCATCAATTTGCTTGATGGTGGTGTAGGGAAAAGAGAGATCACAAACCCTTCTCCTGTTAGTCTCACAGTAATATGTGCTGAGCTCTTAGAGAATGCTTCTAGACTTCAGGTAAAGCTTCAGTGGAAACAAAATATGAGAAACAGACTGGAGACAAGTCACATTTTGTGGTTTCCTCTAATCATTTTCTACAGTTTACATGTCTTACAAGGTAAACTTCCTTGGTTTTCAGAAACAAGTACCTAAAGGGAGTATAAGCAAGTCTCACTTTGTAAATCCCAGTCACTGCAACAAAAACATACAGTCCGGAAAAAACAAAACAAAACACCACAAACAAACAAAAAAATCCCCAAGCAGACAAACAAACAACAACAAAAATCCACCCCAGATCACATATTGCTGCTAATAATTCTTTTTTAAATCCCCTTCTTCCACTACCGAGATGCTACTGCAACTTGTTCATAATTTGAACTGGACTATTTTGTATATTTGATGTTATTAACACTCTCCACACAGACCAAACAGCTGTTACAGTGCTTACAGCATTACCAGCACAATCCAATTTCATACCTCTGAACACACTGCACATAACAAGCCTCAGACTTACCATATTTTCTTAAGATTGCTGCATCCTTTCTCTGCTGACAAGGTCAGAAGATTTTGTGATGTGTAACAGCAACAATCTTTAAAAAAACCCCAAAAAGCCAAAAAAAAGACAGTTCCATTTTACACATTAAACTGGTTGATTATATATAAGTAACCTGTAGTACATAATATCCATTTGAAAGGCTGCTGATATTGAATGCAGGCAGAGCAACACAGAAGTCATTCCAATTGCTTCTATTAGTGTCTTGTCACTTTTAGTAAAGCCTTTTATATTATTGTGACTTCTTATCTTTAAACATGAAGGAGGACTCAATACATTTAAATTAAAGACAGAACCAAAGGCAATAAAGGAGCACTCCTAATTTATTCTCATGGCTGTTTCTGCTTAATAACAAGATATGAAGGTGCAGGGTATATGACTGAACTTAGTGAATTCAGCAGCAACAGGATTTAGCTTTTTAGATTCAGTCCAATATACTTTTGGCTTTTCATTTTTCACAATTATAAAAAAAAGAAAAAAACACAACATATATTTAATAGAATATGGCTTACTTTCCTGCACTGTCACTAGCAGCCAAATCTTATTACTTGTACAACAGAATTACTTAGCTCCTCATTATACAGTGCACAATCACTGAAATTCACTTCAGTTTCTGTTCTATGAATAGTTCTTTGGTCTCCCCACTCAAATTAAACAAACTTATAAAGGTTTATTCTTTTATCAATAATTAGCATTTAAATGCGGCATTGTAGGATATACCATATGGAGAAGAAGGGACTGCACAGAAGCTGTAAAAATTCTCTGTCTTACATCATCAATAGGGCTGCTAAGGGAATCCACACAAACCCTCACTTCTCACAAACTGATGAGAGCTGGTCACAGTGAGTACACGTGACTGGGCTGCCTCTTACACCTTCCCAGGGTAGGACAGGAGGTTGTCAGCATGGACAAAGCCACAGCCTTTCATTTACCCCTTGGCTTCAGTGTTGTGCTATAAATGTGGCACCAAAGGTAAGCAACAGAAACCAGCAGTTGATTGTGGCATGTATTTTAAAGCCAGACTCTTTATTTACTATAATTTATCTGCAAGAATTTGCTAAGTGTAAATGATCTGCATAGATACTCATTTAGTTAGAAAACACGTTGGGACTTGCCATGGGAAATCTTGTTTGGATTCCATTGTGAATTCTCCTCCCTTGTCACTGGTATCTCACCACAGCGGGCAGTCTCCTCTGTTCTTTGGATTTTGTTGCTGCAATTACAATGGTACATTTTTGTGCATTCATATAAAGAACGAAATTTAAAATATACCTTTTATTTTTAAAAAGTTATTAAACATTCTCTAAAGTTTACAACAGAATGTCTTTTGTATTCTTTATAAGCAACTGCACTACAAGCTGAACAGTGATTCTGTACAGACCCAGAGATGTGTGTGTGTGCAAGTGTGGGCAAGTACACACACATATACTGTATGCAATTTAACAAAACCCTACAGTGTTCTACTTCTTTGTCATTTCTCATTACCTTTGATTTGACCTATCCTTCCTTACAAATTTGTTTTTATTATTATTACTTATGTGACTTACCTATTCCCAGGTAAATGTACACCTCTCTTGCCTTTTAAGGGCAGGCAACCTGAAATTATGTGGTAATCAATTCAGAAACTACTGGGAGATCAGGTTTAGTGTTAAAAAATACTCAGACCCAAACCAAATTATTTTGTGTTCACAACTTGTCTGTTACTGATAACTTTGAAATAAAAGGACTTCTCTTTTTCTGAGGTAGTTGCTTACATTCAGAAATTACATTAGTAAAACTTGAAAAATTAACACCATAGTAAAACTTGAAAAAATTAACACCAGAATATTTTTCAATTGAACAACTAGGAACTTGTGTCAAATCAGAAGAATGTCTGGTTAGTCAGGTATGTTATCTGCAGTCATGTCTAACACTGCCTTTTTTTATACCATTTGTTGTACCCTACAGGTCAAATACCTTTGCAAGTGAAATTGCCTCTAAACTCTGCATTCTGAACAACACAAGTGTACTGTTCAAATTGTAATGGGAGAAGTAGAGACCCAGAGGTTTTAGAGATTATTGCAGGAAGCATCATAAGGGATCACCCACATATTTGATGGAAGCTTCTTACAGTTCCCTCACTTTAGGAGAGATGTTTGTATTACTTGAATTGTCTCGATCCCATGAAGTGCACCACTAGATGGTCTCATCAGCCACATCTATCTTTAATCCCTTTCTGACTTTGTGAAACTTTACACTTTAGGGCTGCAGTATAGCAGTGAATTTCACAATTTCTTCATGTTGCATTTAAAAGAATCCTTCTTACATGGATTTTAACATTGTTGCCTTTCAATTTAATCTACTCACCATTGGTTCTATACTTCAGGAACGATAACTTAATGATGCTTACAGAAGTACATGGGCTCAGAGCAGCAGTATTACCTTTACAGCTTAATTTGCCTTTCCAGTAGAGCTTAACCCTGGGTAATTGAGTACCCTATTGATTTTTAAGATCCCATTGTTTCAAACAACTAAGCCCAGTGTACCTTCCCCTAGTAGCTATCCCATTTATCTTTGCTTTTGTACTACATGTTGGCATAGACAGAGCTGTTCCTACAATAATCAACAACTAGATGAGTATTTCACCCCACAATCTGCTATTTTTCCAAAGTACACTTAACACAACATGGAAATATCAGGCCTAGCTGATTACTCTGGCTGTGTAAAACAAAGTACTTTCTGTCTGCATGGCAATAATTTTCAAAGAAATTTAAGGGCAGTTTATGAAGCTTCACCCAAAGTTTTGTCTTGACACATTAAAAGTGCAAAACACAGAACCCTATGTTTCATATCTTACCATGCTAAAAACCCCAAGCAAATAAGAAATCGGTCATTAATATCTCATCTGGCAAATTTCATTTGAAAGGCTGTTTTTCTGACATCCCATTAGTTGCCTAAGGTAGGTCACTTTACCCTAGGCCTTGCTTCCTTGTCTCGCCCTGCAATAAACTGTTTCCCCATGGAAGTGCTGTCTGTTCACTAGAAATCCTGGGGTTTGTTGACCTGCAAGAAGAGCTCAGTTTACATTCCTCCCTCCAAGAGCCAGAACACATTCAGTACCAAATCTACACCAGTGTGTGTTAGACAGCTAAACAGAAGTTCTGTGTCTTAGGATGGGTTTTTAATGAAGAAATAGCTGATCAGTTGAACTGATGTCTCAAACAAGTCCCTGGTATCGTTTATGACGCAGAAATAATTTAGGCAGCGCAGAATATTTTGTTACTGCAGAATATTTTGTTACTACAGAATTGCTTAACAGAGACTTCCCTGTCCTTGCAAGTAAAGAATAATTTGAAAGGAAGGGATAATTATCCACTATAAATTTCCCCTTATATTCCCATAGCACTTCTATTTCAGTGTATAGTTCCAGTCACAGGCAACAAAATAAAACATTAATTAAATTCATAGAAAACAAAAATCTATAGAAAGAAAAGTACAGTATAAAACTCCCAACTGTTAATGTATATTGCATGTGTCTGTGTCTCATACGGACTGTGACAAGAGTTTCAGGTGTAAAGCATTCATCCTGAAGATTAACTAAA
Source organism: Passer domesticus (assembly GCF_036417665.1). Lineage (NCBI taxonomy): Eukaryota > Metazoa > Chordata > Aves > Passeriformes > Passeridae > Passer > Passer domesticus. Next base: position 45,616,040 of record NC_087479.1, read on the forward strand.
AATTACTGGAGAAATACAGGGATTTTGGAAACTGGTTTGTCAAAGTCTATTCAGATGCACCTCATCATCTCCTTCCTCCACAAATGCCCTTCTTTGGCCCTTAAGCTTCAGTCCCTCACTGCTCCAGCCCTTCCACCTCTACCATTTAAATCTGCTTTTCTGCACACAAAAATATGTCATCAGTCACAGTCGCAGTGTGTCAAATGTGGAGGGGATTCAGTTGTTTCACTGTATAAATTTTAGTGCCCAATGGTAAGACATGTTAGGTGGCTTTACGAAATTCAGGTTTGATACTGATTTAGGAGACCACAGAGCAGAATAAGTACTGTGACAGAGAAATTCATGCAGCCTGGTTCTGGACCCATGTAGTGACTGAATCTGAATTGCTCTTAATGTCCTCTGTTCCTTGATGCAAGCCTGCAAATAGCTAGACAAGCACTGTTATCAAGCAGAACTGTCACTGGCTGTTTAGCATGCTCCAGACAGACTAATGCTGCAGGGATTCTTGTTGCATTTTTTTAACCCAGTTTACCTTGGAAACTTCTTCAGTGTTATTGTATCAGCCACAGATGCAATTAACAGATTCTGGTATTATGTCTCAGCTTGAATAATGAGCACCCAGGATACTGAGGTAAAAAAATGCCTCATCTTAGAATCTTGGAAATTATAAATTTGTTGTTCTTTTAAAATGCTCACCTGCCCCCACACACTCTTAAGGTGACTGGGGCAGCATATGCATCCCCACAGTTTGTACTGTGGCAGCCCAACTGTCCACAATAACTTCTATTAAAAAAAAAAAGGTGTAAAAATGTGCTTGTGTAATTCTCAGTTCTCTTATTTTCAGGCTGTCATTTCTCAAGCAACAAACCCTCCCTTCAGGGAGTTAGAGCTGTTTGCAAACTCAATTAGGATGAAGCATTTGCAAATACTCCAGGAAAAGAGCACTCCTGCATTGTGCTGATTCTAATGCTTTTTTGGAACCCCACCTCTCACGCTGTAATCAAATACCAGGTCTCTTGTCACAGTCGAAATCACCAAAAGCTTTGTTGTAATCTCAGAACACCACACAGCCTCCCTCCCCACCGATGGCCCCTGTGTTAATGTCACTTGAAAGCCAAGCTGGCATTAGTTGACCAGGGAGGCTGTATGGAAGCACAGGGCAACCTCTTTGGGTAAATTCGTCATGCTGTAAGCTCAGCTGCAGGAACTGGACACACAAATATGTTAGAAACAGTAATATATCCCCCTCAAAGCCAGAGGTGCTTTGACTATTCTGGTGAGCCGCTAAATTATGGTCTCTTAAGGGCACAGTTGCCTCAAAAATTCATAATTGAAAACAATCCTGCTGTTGGGGGGAAGGACAGAAATTGTGAACTCAGACCTGTGCACAACAGAAGGAATTATGGATTTGCAAATGCAAACACAAGAGAGTACATAGACTGAATTGATGTGTCATATAATTACTAACTCACTTTCCCTAAACAAAGTAATTCACCACCTTGGAAGTACAGCTTGTTGTCATGGAACTTGCTTGATATTTGGTGCTAATAAAAATTGAAGTTTTAAATCTCCCTGTGAAGTCCGTGCATTGAAGTTCTTCCCCATTAAACACCTTCTTATTCCTGACTGTGCACCACAGCTGGTTACCCTGACACAAAACATCTTCCTTATCAAAAGGTCCTTTGAAATAAGTGCTCACAGGTTTCAAAGAAGAATTATCACAAGAAAAACTGGCACAATTAAAAGCTTGCTGCAAATCACACTGGCTTGTTCCTGATGGAATCAAGACTTACTGTACATTCAAAAAAATCTATGTGAATGTGTTCTTCTCCAAACCCAAATATTCCAATGCAAGCAATCTTTGCTGTGGGTGGCAAAGGACTCCAGTTTATCCAAATATCTTCACCAGGAAAGGTGAGGAACAAAAGGGAAAATAAAAATGACAGGTATGAAAAAAAAACAAACCAAAACATAAATGAAGATTAAGAGAGAAGGTTGGAAATGGACAAAATAGCTGAGCAAACTGGTTTTCCCCACTGTAAGGTACAAAGATAGAGCAGCATCCCATGAAACATGTGGTGACCCCATTGAGAACAGTCTCTGTGTCCTGTTCCAACTGCTTTCCTGTTCTCTTCAGACTGCAATTCCATCTATTCCCCTCCTAAGTGCAGCAGGTTCACCAAACTAGTGAAGGACACAGGAGTACTCAGATGATGAACAGCTCTAAAGGGTACAGACACTGATTTATCTCACATCCTCCAGATTTCAGTAATTCCAGCCTAGCAAGAGATCAATCCAGGGAGCAGAGACATTGAATTCATATGTAATTTAGACATTATTGGAAAATGTTGAGAATGATGGGGTACACCTGCAGGTCCTGAGGGAACTGCTGGATGAAGTAGCTGAGCAGTAAAGTTCTAACTGACTGGAAAAGGAGGGACATATCCCACTTTTCCCTTTGTAAAAATGGGGGTTACCTGGAGAACTTCAGGCCCATCAGTCTCACCTCACTGCTCAGTAAAATCATGGAGCAGATCCTCCTGGAAAATATGCTAAGGCACATGGAAAATAAGGATATGTCTGGGGACAGCAAACATGGCTTCACAAAGGGAAAATCATGCCTGATAAATCCAGTGGCCTTCTTACAGAGAGGCTTACAGAGGTGGATAAGGGAAGAGTGACTGACATGACCTACCCAGGCTTGTACAAAGCTTGACACTACTTGCACAACAGCCTTGTCTCTAAACTGGAGAGACATTGGTTTAATGGATGGACCACTCAGTGGATAAGCAACCAGCTGGATGGTGAATCCCCAAGTCCAAGAGGAGACCAGGGAAGAGTGGTGTTCCTTGGGGGTCCAGGAGGACTGTTGGGACCAGCACTGTTCAACATCTTTGTCAGCAACATGGGCAGTGGGATCAAGTCACCTCAGCAGGACTGCAGACAACACCAAGCTGTGAGGTGCACTCAACATGCTGGAGAGAAGAGATGCCATCCTGAGGGGCCTGGACAGGCTGGAGAGATGGGCCCATGGGAACCTCAGGAAGTTCAACTAAGCCAAGCACAATGTCCTGCACTTGCGTCAGGGAAATCCTGACAGGCTGGGCAAACACAAATACAGGACTGAGAGCAGCCTTGAGGAGAAGGAGTTCAGTGCTGTTGACAAAAAGCTCAACAGAACCTGGCAATGTACTCTTGTATCCCAGAAAGAAAAGCAGGGCAGTCAGCAGGTTGACACAGCTAATTCTCTCTCCACTCTAGTGAGATCCCACCTGCAGTACTGCATCCAGCTCTGGGGCTCCTGACAGGAAAAGGACATGGACCTGCTGGAGCAGGTCCAGCAGAGGCCACAAAGATGGTCAGAGAGCTCAGACACATCAAGGACGAGGCTGAGAGAGTTGGGACCTTCAGGCTGGAGAAGAAATAGGTATTAGAAATAAATTCTTGACTGTGAGGGTGATGAGACACTGAAACACTGCTCAGAGGATTTAATGGATGCCCCATGCCTGGAAAGCCAGGCTGAATGGGACTGTGAGCAACCTGATCCAGAGGAAGGGGTCCCTGGCTCATGGCCAAGGGGTTGGAACTAGATAATCTTAAAGGTGCTTCCCAACCCAAACCATTCTATGGTTTAAAAGAACTCAGCATGTCACAGGTGATCTGTCACAGCTGCTCTGTCACTGTTACATGGAGCACAGTATCCTACAACTGAAAAAGCTTTCCAAGTATCCATGCAACTACACAGAACACAAGAGTATTCAGCTACACAGACCCAGTGCTGAACAACTGACTGCTGCCTTACATGCACAAGCAGCTCTGGTGAAGTATTAAGAGAAAATCAGGATAACACTGCCACTCTCAGTGCTGATGATGCAAGCTTATTTAATTTTCATTTTAATTTAGTGAGCTCTCACTGAAATGAAAGACTCCCCGAAAGCTTTATAGTATGAAGTGAAATGGCAAATTAAATTGAAATTGAGATAATCCCCAGAAATGTATACAAAACTAAAGCAACTCAAAGTCTAGACACCTTTCAGACTGGCAAGTTCTTATAAAAATGAGAAAAAGCAATCTCCTATAATTCTCAAGCTTTTCAATCTGTCTGAGGACATCCCAGAATGCACCACATTGTGTCTACACTATCATTGCAGTGGGACTACGCAGATCTCTATCAGAGAATGAAGTACTATTGAAATGGGTTATGTGAACCCAAAGCACCAGAGAATTTCACATACAGGAGTTTAAAAAAACCCCCTATTTCCTCTGTCTACTTTATTGAGACCACATATCACAAGTGTCCATGTAGTTTTCACTTCAGCGTTTTCAAATAGCAACATCTGATTATCTGAAAGCCTAACCAAGATCTCTGTTCAGGTGGGAAAGTTGCTCAACTCTGCAAGTTTATTTTTTCAAGTCTGTGTAAAACTGTTTCTGCAGCAAAAATACGATAAGTGAAAACCCACAAGAAACCACACTCTGGGTGTACAGATGTACACAGAAGGAATATAAGCCCCAGGAATGAAAGTAGATTTCCCAGTAGGCAAAGTTGAGCTGTAGTTTCAGTTAAGTCTTCAGTGAAATTTTTGAAGCAGAGAATATGATGATTCCCCAAGGAAAATGCACAAGCACAATGCCTTCGCATATTTAAAGATTATCATTCAGGGCTTTTAAATCAAGCTCTATGTTTCCATTAATCCACTGAGCTGCCAGCCCAATCTCACACTGGCAGGCTCACTGCTCTTAACAATTGAGAGCTTATTAAATATTAAGGTCTTAATCTTAAGTACTTCTGTTTGACTGAGAAATTCTAAATGTGCAGAAGAGAAACATTTTCTCAATAATATATATATACACACATATATACAGAGAGAGAGCGAGCAGTATTAGACAAAGGTAAATGTCCCCAAACTAGCAGGAGAATTGTGTAATAAATCCATTCATTTTAAAGCAGCCCATGTATCCCCACAGGCACATCCCCTTCCAGCTGTCTAGACCCAGCTTTCACAGGTTTACCTCTGAAGGACAAAAGCTCACGTCTCTCCTGGCCCTGAAATGCCAGGTCAGGAATTAGAAAGATGATCACAGCAGGATTCACACTACACTACAGTTAAAGAGATAGACAAACAGTTTTAAATGTAGCAGGACCAGAAGCATGTCTGGTAGTTGATCTCTCTGACTTTCCATTCCATTATTTTTTAAAGCATTCAGCTGTGATAGCTTTTGCTTAAAAATCAGGCTAAAATGCATAAGCTGGATGTGTATTCAGTATAAGATTTTCTGAAAAATCATTTTCTACCTAACCGGGACAGGAGTCATCTAGTCAGATGCTTTACTTCCCTCTTGTATTTCAAAAGGTTCACTTTAGATCCAGAACAACTTGGGATGGGTTGGGAGAAACTAGGAAAGCTTTTAGTTGATATTTTTAGATTTTCATACTATTAAGGCTTTCCACTAGACCCAACAGTAGAAGAGATGACTGGGAAAATGGTCAGCAGCAAACAACGGTCCTGTTTCAGGATCTCTGTTCTGGAAAGGAGCCAGGGAGTGCCCACAGGGTACTGAAATGCCACTTGCCTCTTACACAGATCAGTAGTGCAAGCACTGCTGCCCCCTGAAGCAGGCCTGTGCTATCACAGGCGTGTGGCTTGTTACACTGTCTGTGGAAACGTGGCTTTCTTAGATCACAGAATTCTTTTGTCTTCTTTCTCTGTGCCCTTTTCTTCAACCCAAGCTTTCTGCTGGAACCAGACCTGCTCCTCTCCTCACAGCATCACCATTCCCCTGAGGGCTGGCACACTGAAACCTCTCTGTCAGGAATCAGATCCACATCAGCTTCTCTACAAACAAACTTCAATTTCCCTTTCTAGACAAGCTCAGATATCAAACAATGGTCAGGCAGGCATTACACCACAGGAGCAAAATGTACATCTTGCCAAGAAATGAAAGAATTACAGAGCTTAAGAGTGTGTGTGCACATGCAAACCTAGAGATTAATAAAAACTAGAATAGTGGAATTAGTGCTGAGGTAAAACACAATGAAGCAAAACACCAAGCAGCTGCCTGAGGCTCCTTCAGCAGGGACCTCAGCACAGGCTGGTGGATACCCTGTCCTGTTGTGTGCCAGTGGACACCACTCTGACACGGGTAGCACGTGGGCATTGTCATTCCCATTACAATATTTACACGTGGGCCCAAGAGAGTAGCTGCAAAACCAATATACTCACAGAAAATTTCCATTATTTTGTCAGATCTCAAAATGCAAACTACCATTTGGATCCATTTTGGCCAGAGGTTTAGCTGAGACTCAGCCTCATGTTTCCCTGACCCGTGGCATCTACAGAGCCATTGGTATGGGAAAAAGTACTTTCAATTCCTGATATCCACAAATAACATTTCAAAAAAGCAATTTCTGCAGTTAAAGTGCAATAAAGTAACAAGGTACTGAGGGCTACAAAACACATAAGGCTTCAAACCCCCTGGAACAGATAATACAGTATGCAGAATTGTGTAAGTCATTTTGTACTGCAAGTCAATCCCTTTATTAAAAGGGGATTACAACAACCACAGCATTTGGTGTCATTCACACACACATAACCCATGTATTAACTCCTGAATATGCAAAATTCAATTTGATGATATGCAGCTGCAGTCTGCTTGTCCTGTGTCCCATTCCCCCTCCCACAAGCTTTTACCAACAAGAATGTCAGTAGCTCAGATTTAAATTTCTAAAGGAATGGGGGTTTAACATTTACCCATAACTCTGTGAATGTTTGTCCTTCCTCCACTAGTGACCCATATGGCCAGAAAATTGTAAGGTCTGCAGTGAGACAAAGCTTAAAATAAATAAATTATATTCAAACTCCTTTGAGTTTGTAAGACCTACAGGCCAGTCCTTGAAAAAATACTGATTTGATAATAAAATGTTCTTCCATTTATCAAGAGGTTGTTTTTTTTTTTCTGTCATCTACTTTGGATTGTTCATGCTCTATTCCATACTTGAATACCTATTTTATTAAGACAGTCTTTAGAAATACTAACTCCACATGCTTACAAATGGTTCTTTATGCAAAAACACAGAATCATTTCAATGAACAAAACACTTGAGGTGAAAAATAGCTTGAAGAAAAATAATGTGTTATTTAGGTAAACACAGGAAGGAATTATTCTGATAATCTGTAGAACAACCCATGACTCATTAAATAAAAATAATTTTTCAGCTTCTTTCTAAATAAATTCTTTTATAATCTTGTCTCTTCATAAGTAACGCCAAGTTTTCCTTGCCATAAATTCTATTCCAATAATAATGGCAAACAATTGAGACATTTATCAGGAGACAGGTAATCTGGAAGCTACAGCAAACATCCCTCCTCAGACTGATGCACATCTGATGGGCTATTCATGGAATCCTTTCAGCTGAGCATCCCAGGTTTTACTGTCTGGCAGAAAGCAAAGTTTTACAGTGAAAGAAAAGCACTGCATAGAGAGATACTCCAAGGGCTTACCAGGTGCTGGTGCTTTCAGTGCTGCATTTCCAGACCACTCCAGTACAAACAGAAATTCAAAACCATTTTCATGTGCACTGAGTTCTCCTGCTCTCCATTCTCCTGCTCTGTTAGTGGGTGCAGTCAGTCTCAGGAACATATCCCCATCCCCAGGAAGGAACAGCCCACATTTAAGTGTCTGACACCTGCACTGTAGAATGCTTCACAATAAGCAAAGCTTTTATTATTTTGGGGTTGCCCTGAAATAAGAAGTAAATTCTTTCAGATGCTACTATTTATTTCCAGAAAAGCCCCAAGTGAGTTATTTAATGCTGCCTGTGCAAATAACCTTAAAGCCCTTTTTTATTACAAAAATAGCATTATCAATAAAATCTGGCTAAGCCACACAACTTCATGGCATAGCTCTGTTCTCAGAAGTATCTTCATTGTGGGGAACCAACATGTACTCTTCCATTCCAAATAATGGTTTTAAACTTCCTGCAGGATGGGAAAAAAGCATTACTACTTTTTTGATTCCTCCCATTCTTGCTGAGTCTACACAAGATGAAGCAGAATTATGTTTTCATTTGAGATTCATCAAAAGAGCTGCAGTCAAGCTGAGCTGCACTGTTAAATTCTGTTTTAATTAGAAACAACAAAAATCCTTGAAAACAAATGGGGCCCCAGATATGCAAGTCAGTGGCAAAATGGTCCCTGAACACCAACAGTGACTGAATGCCAGCAGCAGCAGAGGAAAAAAAAAGGCAGAAAAAGCTTTCACTTACAGAGAAAACAGCTTGGAAATGAAAGCTGACCAGCAGTTTGACTCAGACATCAAACACAGAGACCAAAAAGTCAGTCTTGAAAGAGAGAAGTACATCCCCTGAAGCATATACAGAAGCAAGTTTAAAAAGCACAAGGTTAGCCTTGCAAACATGATCCACTACAGACCCTGCTCCTTTCTGTCTTTTCAGCTTACCCAGACAACATGCAGCAAGACCAGGTCAAGATGGAGAGAAGATGCCTCAGAGCAACAATTCACCTTATGACAGAAGCACTAACACACCACTATGCTCCCTTTGAAGTGTATAATCAGTGACACCATGACTAGGAAAATATTCAGGCCTTTTAAAGATCCAGCTACTCTCTGTGGCTCTATGACTTATTGCATTAGTTATTTCCTCCACCTGAGTGCATGCTGTACAAATTACTATTTCCATTTATGCTTTGCATAACAACTTGTCTCCGTATCTACAAGCAAAGTCATTTTTCCTCAGTGTGTGGTGCTGAGGGGAAGGACTCATCAGTTCTCACAGAATGGCAGTGTGCTCTGGTCACTCTGACATGCACACAACCCCAGCTTGCTGCCAACAGGTTGTTCTGCAGTGAGTGATTTTGAGAAGACCCTGGCCATGTCAGTGATGAAGGGACCCTACTTTGCTCTGGCTTGCTCAACTCAGCAGCAGGGTCTAGCCAGCATGTGGTGGGACACAGAATCACAGAATATCCACACTTGAAAGGGACCCACAGGGATACTCAAAGTCCAGCTCCTGCCCCTGCACAGCACACTCCCAAGAGTTACATCATGTGCCTGAGGGCATTTTTGCCCAAATGCTTCTTGCACTGTCAGGCTTGGTGCTGTTATCACTTCCCTGGAAAGGGTGTTCCAGTGCCTTGACATGCTCTGGGTGAAGAAACTTTTCCTAATATCAAACCTAAATCCCCCCTGACACAGCTTCAGGCCATTCTCTTGGGTCCTGTCACTGGGCACCAGAGAGAGGACATCAGTGTCTGCCCTTCTTCTTCCCCTCACAAGAAAGGTGTCACTGCAGTGAGGTCTCCCCTCAGTCTTCTCAGGCTGAACAGACCAAGTGACCTCAGCTGCTCCTTGTATGGCTTGCCCCCTAGACCCTTTATCTTCTTTAGGTGCTTTCTAATACCTTTAGATCTTTCTTATATTGTGGCACCCAAAACTGTCCCCAGCATTCAAGGTGAGGCTGCCCCAGTGCAGACCAGAGCAAGACAATTCCCTCCCTTGCCCAGCTGGCAGTGCCTGATGTCCCCCAGGACACCCAGGGTCAAAAACCCTGGCTCCCACTTGACTTTGAGACAGATTTACTATCTGGCACTGCAAAAGTAATTTTCTCTTTTCTTTCCACTTTGTTCTTTGTCTGCCAGGTCTGATTAAAGCTGTGTGCTCTTTGGAACACTGTCCACTGTACCTTTTTTCCCAACACAGTTTATCCCTAGCAACCAAGGGCCCCAAGAATGAAAAGGCTTCTCATATAAATCTGATGATTTCTTCTCATATAAATCTGATGATTTCTTCTCATATCCATGATGAGTTTAATAGTACACACACTTGAATCTCAGATTTTACATTAATATGTAATATATTAATACCCAGGAAGGCAACAAGTATTTACAGTATTCATGTTGTCATCTGCAAAATTCACTCAATAACTTTCAGGGCTCTGCTAAAAAGCACTGGGGAAAGCCATCAGAAAAGTCACCTCAGTTTTGACAAATATATATGCCAAGGACAGAGCACAGACTGCCAAAATATTTCACAGTCCTAGGCTCCAAGACAGACAATGCTCAAAAATGAACAGGGATCATTGTGGAACACAGGGGTTTGGGTTTCACCTTCTTAAGTCTATCTCTCTGCAGGTCCTACAAAAGGAAGAAAAGGAGGAAGTGCATTTTTTCTGAAAGCAATTGTTCTGCACCATTCTCTCCCTCTAAAGCAGCCAGACTGTGTTCTCTACTCTACCCTGACCACCCCCTTAGGAGACATGGGTAGATAACCTCACTTGCTGCAGACAAGGGGAGAAGATGAAATCTGAACACAAAACTGGGACCTGGCTCAAAGATCAGAGGTTTAAGCACTCTGTATTAGACACAAAGGAAAGTTTTCATTCTGGGGAGGATGATTATGCTCCCTGCCGCTTTATATAATTATTTAACTCTTACTAAAGCAATTTAAAAAGCTGATTCAGTTACCAAAAAAAAAAAACCAAAACAAAACACCAAACTACTTCTTAAAAATTATTGATAATTCCCTCTTGTATCAAAGACATTAATTCCAAATCTTAAAGCACATGTTAAAGGTAAAATTTAACCCTCAGTGCTTCAAAATAGTTAATAAATTTCTAAACCAGGCTTTCAGGACGTGCTCAGCCAATCTCCTGTGTGCAATTGCATCCTCACACCAACCACAATTTCAGCATTGATGTGAATGGAGAAAGGAGGAATTAGATGGAATTTAAAATCCTGACCCACTGTTTGAGTCAGAAAGCCCATCTAAAACACCTCCCAGCTAACAGCAAATGCAATTTCATTTGAACAGAAAGTTCTGAGCTATAAATCAGAAGTGGGATGCAGAGGCCTCATACTGCAGACAACAATTTAGTGCTGTGATTCTAAAAGCATCATTAAATAAAAGACTTTATAGTGTTAATTCCAGCTAATTATATCGGCAATATACCCAGACTCGAAAAACCAAGGACTCAATTTAATTTGGATCTACAGTTGTAAGACTTTTACAATATATTTGTAAAGGGAGACTGCTTGTCATTTATGAAGAGACTATTTACTTATGCTAGTAGAAGTGCTCTGCATGAACTGTGCCAAACACCTCCACCTGGTTCCTCAGTAGCTCCAGCTCTAGTGCAAACAAAGAGACTTTGGCTTTCACTTAGCCAGGATGATCAGTTGTTTTAATGAGGAAAATGAAAAATTTTAGCACATTACTATTATTAGCACAAAGGTTTTTCCACATTAAGACATGAAAGACTACAGCAAAAATAACACAACCACTTGTTTTACACAAAAGCTCCCAGCACAGCAACTGAAACAGCACCTATAAACAAGGGGAAAATCAGCCCAGAGATAGCTGCCATGAGCAGAGCTGAGCTTTGTTACCCTTCCTCCCACAATATCACTCTAATAACTGTAGGGATTAGGGAGCCAGCTTTACAAATGGCATAAATTACTCTCTCCTCCTCTCTCTCAGTGTGGTCACACGACACTCCCAGGTATCTTTTCCCTAACTTCCACAGCACAAGGATGCCAATTCTGCTACTGCTGGGCCTTCATATACTCATGATATAGAAACATGTCTGCTCACAGAATTTGTTTTGTTCAGCCTCCAAAGGAGAAAAGGAAAATACAAAAAGATTGCAAAACCTATAACAATAGCCAAATAATCTACAGCAACTTCTCTGCCCCACATGAGTTCACCTGAAAAAAATCAAAGAAGCCGTAAAGATTGGGTGAAAATGGACACACACAGTCCTAAATAATATCTTACACTGGGCAGTAATTCTGACTATTGGCTATTTTTAGTCACAGTCCCATCCTCCACAGCTGCAAGCAAACAGAGCATATAATGGAGTATATGCTTTCCACCAGTGCACTAGAAGAAAACTGACTGGAATATATTGAAAGTCCTACCTAGACCATTCCTAAATGAGATCATAAGGAAGAACAGAAAACAATAGTTGCTGAAAATTAGCAATGTTTGTATGGAGGTTGTTTTTATCTGCTTTAACACTTGAAAATAAAGGAAAACAAAATTCAGTATTACCTTTTGGAGTAGGATGAGCAGCAGAGGTAACCATAACGTGTAGACTTTACATACTGGAGGAAACTGTTGAAATCCCATCATCTTCTACACCATTTGCACTAACCTTTGAGGAAGGTGAGGCAGAACACTCAGCCAACCTCTGCTGCAGCCATACAAAGAGCAGGAACTTAACAGCAAAAGATGACAAAGCTGAAAAATTAGATAGCCCAGCTCTGAGAAAGTGCTCATGGATTTGCAGAAAAATCCAGCAATCTGGGAAGCCTTACAGCAAGTCACTTATGCAAAAACCCCATGGTGTGCAGTCTAGACATAAGAGGGCCTGTACCCTTCTGCCACTATGTGAATGTCTGCTGAGATTAGTGGCTTCTGGTAATTGAAATAAGGAAAGTTAGGAGGTCTCTAGAAAGACAATATGCTGCTTATTTACACTAAGCATTTCCACATGATCCTCATTACTGCTCTCAAAAAATCAGGTGGGCAAGGTAATGAATGCCCTGTGATTAAACTCTGCTCACACCTGTGCCCAGCTGCGAATTCACACATAGAGGAGCAGGGTTTTAGTTCATCTTCTGCCTTCCCACACTAGACAATTGCTAAATTTTACTTTATTTCAACTCCACACAATGATGGAATAAAATATGATAATCTATGTTCCACATGAAGGCAGCTCAAAATTGCCCATCTGCTTTGGTCTCAGCAGTTAAATGGAGAAGAAGTTCTAATGTGCTGGAAGTCAGAGTAAAAGCTTATTTCATTAAGAGTTTGTAAGACACTTCCTTGTTTGTTTCTAGGAAAAATAGCATACAAGTTCTTCTACAGTATTTTTACTAAAACAATTGTCAGTTACACTGTAGCCAATCAGATATTGAAATATATCCAGAAAAGGTAACTAGTATAAGTAGGAATGTAAAACAACAAACTGTTTCAAATTTTGAGTCTTAGATCCCATTCATTCACATCTTTTTGCAAAATAACATTTTGTTATAATGTTCTCATTCCAACAGAATATATTTGAAAACATATTTTGCTTTTAATTTCATATACTAACAAGACAAGTGATGTTAATTATTTTTGCAACTGTTTGAGTAAGTGCCATTAATCCAGTTCTGTTCCAGTTATTTTTTCACATTACGCTGGGTTTTTTTCTAAAGAGATGATATGTTTTTCCCCAGTGCAGACTATCAAAGTGATTGCCTGGCAGACTACAAAATACCAATTCAGGCTTACTTAATTTGCACTTATTACATATAAAAGCGATCACTGAAAAAAATGTTATTTTCAGGAAATAGCTGCATACAAACTCTTCACGCTGCAGAGGTAGAATCCATCTGCTTTGTGCTGCCATTTGTTTAAGTGAAGTCACAGAGCTGTACTGTGTATTAATCAAAACAGTAAACTTCAAAAGACATGTCCCAAATTCAGGAGAGACTGTAATTACAGTTCCTGTGAACATCCATTAGCTTTGCAGTCTCCACAGATGAGCATGTACAAAACACTTCCCCCACTCTTACAAATAATTACCACTGGTAGCTCACAGCAGAAACAAAAAAAGCATTTCATTATTTTTGCTTGAGCCCATAAACACTAAATTGTTACAACTCACTCAACAATTCTTTATAACTAAGAAGTGGTTAAAGAACTTGTTTTAGCATTATCATTCTTGGATCTACCTTACCACATTATATCTTCTTTTTCTCTCCCAACTTTCTTACCTGGAAGCTACACTTGGTTCTGCAGTTTCACACCTACATATGATAAAAAAAGAAACTATAACATGAAATACTATAGCAATTTTCCTTGAAGAGTAGCACCTCACAATGTGACAAGTGAAGTAACTTCTATTCCACAATTCTTTGTTAAATCTGCTTCTCATTACAAAGATGCTCTGGCAGGTCAAGTTTTCAAGATACACTTACCACAGGAGATAAGATGGGATGCTGTTATCCCACAAGAATGGTCCATGTGGTCCTACAAGCACCCAGATAAATCCTCTTTTCTGTCTTGGTAAGATGTTTAGTTGTATACAGATACAACCCCTGCCCAATACCTGTTAAAACCACGTGTGTGATGATAATTAACAATAAAAATACCAGCTTCGTATCAAAGGCCAGCTGCAACAGAATCAGCTGCTACTTCTTTTTCTCAGTGAATGTAATAAAAATTGTGCAGGAAAATGTATTTATCTTAACCCTGTGTAAGTCTCACCCAAAAAAGAAAATCACCCAGAAACACAAGAGCAATGGTCAGTTGGAAAAAATCTCCACTTGGCATCAGGTAGAGAATGTAAAGATACCTTTACATTCATTGTACTCAAGACCAAATACAAGGAAATTTTTCTTGCAAGAGAGGAAATTTCTTGCAACAAAGAAATTTTTCTTGCAACAGAGCCCTATATAGGAAACCTTTTTTTTAATGTATCTTAGAAAACTTAATGATAATATACTGTGTTCAAATAAACACTTCCATTTCATTGCTTGCTATATTAGGTGTAAGTTGTTTTAATAGAAACACTAAATATTTCTCCCCAGTCGTACCCTTGATCCTTTATGTCCAGTATCTTTGGCCTTGCCCTACCAAGTACCTCATTTTAGGAATGCTTGCTTTTTTTATTTAGGAATAATGAATTGCCACTTCAGCGCTCCCTCCCACCTTCTGCCCCTCATGCAGTTTTCCCCATTTGTCATAAAAGGAAATGCAGGACCCTCTTTCATACCAGCATCTCTCTCCTATGTCATCTTTTCATAAATGTGTTGAGGTGCAAATTTCAAAAGAAAGCTGTTTTCCTTGTGGCTCATTGATTTCTATATTCTCTGTTATTACAAGACAACGTGACATTCCCACATACTGAAAAATTAGGGAAATGCAAGACCAACCCATCAGAAGCTGTTTGCATTCATTCTGGAGCTCACAGCCCTTCTGATGCTCATTTCTTCTTCTTTTTTTTTTAATAGAGAATTTCATTATTAAGAATAATGTCAACTTTGTTTCTTTTAGAATATTATTTCTAATGCAAGAAATGTGTTTTGCCTTTAGAGACAAAGGCAACATTCTCGGCCTCAAGCAGCAATATATCATGGATTGCTCAAAATCCTATCTGGTACTTCTTACCTGGTATTTATTTTTCAGGAAACAGTAAGGGTTATTTTTATCCTTTTGAAACACCAAGGTATGTTTTCTACCTCTAAGGATGGAAAAAACATTTCTTTCTAACACAGAGACAAACAGAAATTATGTACCTCACAAAAAATCATCACAGAATATAAACAAAATAAAAATTGTGATAAATTATGTATATCTTTTCTAGAGAAGAAACAAGCTAAAATGAAATATCATTTTCTTCCCCACATCCAATTTGGGAAGCTACCTACTAGCTAATATAAAAATTGATGCCATTTCAGAGCATAACCCCTTCCATTTCTGAGTATTGTCTTCTGAGACATTGTGGTTCAATAGTGCCACTGAAAGTAGAAAAAACAGCGTAATAGAATTTAATTCTTGTGCTATTCTAGATACCATTGCCAGAGCGACTTTAAATTGCTTTTGAACGAACTAGAAAGTTCAAGTTAATTGAACACAAGGATTCATGTAGCAAATTATCTTACTACTAATGGTATGGAAGAAAGAAACCTGATTAGTTACCCCAGCTGGATACTCGCAATGTGAGAAGTCGAGAGATGCCAGAACTAAATCAGAAAGGTGAAGATCAATAGTTCTTTAATCAATGGTGGATTACAGTGGGATTTATTCTGCTGAAAACAGCAGGGGCAGATAAATTCCCTGCTGAGATTAATTACTGGGAAGGGTGGATGTGAACAGAGGAGTGCAGTCATCTTTGTGACAACTCTAAGTGGCAAGAAGAACACCAGTGGGAGTACAGAGCTCTTTGCCTCAGTCTCTGCTGGTGACCAATGACACCCTCATCAAATTCCCAGCACCTCTTAGTTCTTAGAAGAAACTGCCTTGAAGCCTGTGGATTTCTACAAACACAAATACTATAAACCAAGAGGCAGGGACACAATTTCTTGGCTTTGTTTTTAAACTGATGGGTTTTTACAGCTGTAGGGTTCCTAAAAAAATCCATATTACAGAGACAAAAGCACCAATGTGTGCAGCTGAAGAATGACAGCTTCATGCACAAAGGTGCTGATGACATTCACAGCCCCTGCTCAAAGTCAAGGGGTTGTCAGAGCTGCTGGGGCTCTGTCTGCTGGGGACATGGGATCCATCATGTCCATGGAATCCATGATTACCATTAGAGCCTTTGCTGCTCAATGTTACAGTTCCCACAAACTGGCCACCAATGTATCATGCTCTAGGGTTAAATACTATGAGCCACCAAGCTGGCTAAGCAGAGTAGAGAAATCACACAGCGTCTCTTGTACCAGAACTGATTTAGAAACAGGTTATAAATTGAAATTACTGTGACTTTGAACTACTTAAGGAATTTACTAACATGACAAAACAAACAGAGCCAACAGCTTAGCTTGTCAGTGCTTGATTTTCTACCAGCTGGAAGGAAAGTCTTCTAATTGGTCTCCCCTCCAGACATTTTATGTTCACTTACCTTACCAGAAGACAGCAAGATGCAGAGAGTCCAGCAGATTTTAAATTTGCTGGGTGTAATATGATGGATTTATTTGTTCTATTACTTTGGTTATTACCAGTAGCTCTTTGAAAGGTCTCCGTCTTAAACTCTGATCAGATGGCATCAACTTTCCCACTTTACTTCTTCTAGAAAACATTTCAGAGAATATTTTCAACTCTGACTCCATCCCGCTATGTTGGTCTGTTTTCAATGACTTGGAGTTCAGGTGCTTTAAGAGAAATTTCTGTGGGTTTTTATCAAAATTTTATCAGATACCAACAATCATGTCTGTGTGGCAAATCAAAAAGGGTTCTTTATTGGGGAAAAATGCAATTTTAATACAGATATGATACAAATTACAAAAAAAAAAAAGTTTTAAAAATCACCTCTCCAGGATACCCAGATTAATTGAAGGTGGAGCCTCAGTGAAGCAAATAAAGTCCTTCTAAGATCATCTCTCATTTTAAAGCAGATCATAAAAATAGTCCAGGCCTTGTCCCAGTTCCCAGATGGATATTCCAGTGCCCAATTCTTTCGCAAGCTCCAAGCGCAACTGGATGGACTAAGAGAAAGACACATAAAGCAGTCATGTTTCAGTCAGAGATATCGGAGACTCCATACTGCCATCTCTTCATGCCATTACCAGACCTTTTAAAAACATCTACCCTTGAACCAGCTACTGAAAAACCTTGTCTGTATTTCAAATACTCTCTAGTTAGCAAGCAATCATTCAGTCAAAGACAGTTAATCGTACCAGTTAATTCAATGACCTAATAAAAGATTACCAGATAAATTGACAAAATGCCACAGAAATAAATCAGATTTATGAACTATGCAAAGGACTATTCTAATTTAGGCTATCATTTCACAATGTACAGAAATTCTAAGTCTTCCCAGAAATATCTCAGGGGTAAAATAAAACTTTATCACTGAAGACGATCAGAATAATTTGTCAAATACCATCAAGATCTCTTGCCTACCCTTGCCTTTTCCCAGGACAGAGTCACAATTTACATTACAAAAATTCTATTTTAAAGAGATTCTTGGAGATAATAATTAAAAGTATCCTATTTGAGCTCCAGCCATTGATTTAGAAGACTTTGTTTAGCCATTGGTTAACAAGGGAAGCAATTTCACAATTCACATTCTGCCTTTTTTTAAAATTCAAACAAAAATAATTATTTTTCAATCTTTTGCTCACAGGTTTTCTTACTTTGAACTACAGCACTGCAATGTTTAAACTAAACTACTCACACTAGGGATGTGTTTAAAAATCATTTAATGGGAAACAGAATAAGGTATCACAGCATCATTAACAGATCCACTGGGCCTGGCATTCATGACTGCGTTTAACTAGTCATGAACAAACTAATTTTGAGCTACTTGTCAGTGAGTATAACATTAAAAGGGGAAATAAACTCATTTTTTCATGAGGTAATAACATTCAGTGTTTCCAAACCATCTTGACCAGCAACTAAATCTCAAATTATTTCATTACAAGTACATTGAAAATGGAAAGAAAACCCATTTCTGTGCATTCACCAATCACCTCGGTTGAGTGGTGATCTGCTAGAGAGGAAGTAATGAAAGAAATGCACAGGAATGAGTTTTCTTAACCTGGTTAGTACTGACAATGGCAGGGTAAAATCCTTTCCCGAGGCTGAAGAAAACAGCATAACAGCACAAGCTATCTATTCTCTGATACATTCAAAATGAAACTTTCTAACACTCTTAGACATGCAGCACCAGCAAGAGCATAGATGGGGTAGTTAATACCCCATATGTGATAGTACTTCCACCCATTTTGGATTAATGAGGGGAAATATCCTTTTACTCATGGTGCTTAAGGTAACAATCCAGGAAAACAGAGCCTTAGATCATTTCATACTAGTTTAACCATAAAAAAAGTCTCTGTTCTCTGTAAATACAATGTAGTTTCACTACAGAAGCAATTCCCTTCCAATACTAAATGCCAGGAGAGGTTAAACACGCTGGCTTTTTCAGGTTTTTTTGTCAGTTTAATTTGAGAAAGTCTAAAGAAAACTTCCTAGGAACTAAGGCTGTAATTAACCATTTTATCCTGTGTTCTGCTCTACTGCAGACTATTGTGTAGAAATTTTCAAAACACTGAAGTATGCTCCACAGAACTGAAGAGAACATGGTGATGCAGGCTGACAAGGAGAATCAAGACCCTGTTACAAAGGAAAGCAAGTTTTCCAAGCTTCCAGTCACCATGATGAGAAGGAAAATTTCTTTGGTATCTTGTCTGAGAATCTGCTAACAACATGTCTAATAGTACATGGGCTGTGCACTTGAACAGATCCTCTACAGCACCAGTTTGTCCTGGTGTATCTTAGAGATAAGACATGCTTTACCTTCAGAGATCCCAAAACCCTATTATGCATGAGAGAAAAAGCCAACCTTCTTGCACAAGCAGCTGAATCTTTGAATCATAACAATTTACATAACATCTACATCAGGGCAAACTTCTTTCACAAAAGCCTAAACCCAGTTGAACATTTTCTGAAATGTCTCAATAATGAAATGGGTCAAGTAAACATCTCTGTCCTCTTACCGCCCTCTGACCCGAGAAAGTGGCACCTACCTTCAGTGTTGGGTAGAAGACTGCATGTTTTCCTCCCTTATTTCTGCAAAACAAGAAAACCAAACAGTCACAGTAGCTTTGATAGATAACAGGATTTTAAACTAAGGCTAGAATTAAAAACCAGGTTTGTCTCTTCCAAATTTAACTATTCTGAGATTCTCTGATACTGTGAAAAGGCTGACAGTGAAAACAGAGGATCCAAGAAGAGATCTCACAACAGAAATGGTTTGATGCCATATCATAGTAAACACTGAGATATTTTGTTGCAACTGGATGACAAAACTGTCAGATTGTAACAGGCAGTTGTGCCTGCTAAATGCGCCTCTGAAAAAGATGAAGACATTCGGTTTTCTGACGCAAACTGTGAAATATTTTCTCCAATTCCCTGAATTACTATCTTTCAGGCTAAATTAACTGCCAGCAGTATAAAATATACAGACAGGGTAAGCTATACTGGGCACAAATACCAAGGTGGCATTTTAAACCCCTGGTAATGAGAAGGATGAGTTACAAAGGGTCTCACAGCACCACTTTACCACTTGGGCCAGGAGAAAAAGTAGAGTGCACGGACAGATCAAGAAGGAATTGCTCCTAAAATCTCACAGTTTACATAAGTGAATACCTGCCTGTGCACTGGGACAAGCACTCAGATTTCTGCAACTATTTGTAATAGACAGTCTCTGCCTGCAACATGAAATCATTAGGTGTGCTTTGCTTAAAGATTCATGATTTCATTTCTCAGCCACTGCAGATGTGCAGGATTTCCAGGTGAGAGGCTTCACCAGGGAAGCATACATATTTCAGACCTGGCTGCCATCCCTGTCCAAGATAATTGAACCTTTGCAAAACAAAGCGGCAACTGAAAAAGAGTTCCTTAAATAACCCTCCCCTGCAGCCAGCTGAACCACTCAGCTGACTGCCAAGCACAGCACAAGTGAAGTTTAGAGTGATTTTCAGACAGAGGGGGCTTCATGCATCAAAAATTCCTCCAGAAAGCCCCACACAAGAACTTCCAAAGGCTGGCTTCAAAGAGAAAAGAGAAAGTACTACTGACAAGCTATACCTTTGCCACAAGTTCATTTTGCCATGTGAGAAATGTGATTCAGACATGAATCCCAGAAGCATGCCATTCAAACAGAGTCCTCAGAGTTACACTTCTGAGAGCAAGTTTTCATCTAATGCTCATTGTGTCTCCCACAGTATTGGACGTTAAAGATCAGTAAAACAGAGCTTCTGATTTATTCCTTTTTAGTTAACACAAAAAAAATGTAATTGCTTGGTACAAAGTAATTTTGCAACAGGATACCAAATAATTAAAAATGAAGGCATACAAATCCCTGTCCCTTCATACAAACCCATGAAAAAACCCAAATTTAAACACTGCTCAACAACAGATTTTTTTTTCCTGATAAATAAAAGTCAGAGGAAAATTACAGGCTGAGAAACACCTTGAAAATTAAACTAAAAATAGAAAGGTAGGTGATTTGTAGGTTTAGCTTTAATTTTTGGTTTTGGTTGGGTGTTTTTAATATTGAAAAATATTTTAGACCAGATTGTTTTGGAAATAAAGACGTTTTGATTGTTTTTATTAAAAGCTTCTAAAATGTGTTTTACTCTCCCTTTCAGTTGTGTATCTTCACATTAACATTGTATTGAGTAATAGACAAGACACAGCTTTGCAGAAGTAGTAGGATTTGTTTGTATCGGTTTGCATATTTTGGTATTTTTGCATAAAAATAGCAAATTTTTGGAGGATTAATAAGATGTTGCTGGGTTTATTTATTTGAATCTGTTTTAAATGGATTCTTCTAGATAAGGAATCCTCTTGTCATTTCACAATGACCAAGGGAGGACAAAGAACACTATTACCCTTAACACTCTTAGTTCTTTCAAAAAACTTTATCTAGAAGTCACTTAGTTTTACTTCTATTACATTTCTCTACAGTCCATTCCATCTAGTGGAAGTTTGTCGCTTAAACAATCTCAGCAGTAGGACTTGTGAAACCAGGCTCTTGAACCATATCTTTTTCTCAGAACTATTTTTGGCTGAGTTATTGGTAATCACCAGACAGCTCCCAGTAGTCATCTCAGAGCCTCTGATTAACTGATACTCGATAGATAACTTTGATGGATAATTTCTAAAGATACGACTCATCAGACTTCTCTTCTAAAGATTGTTCTGGTTTATGTAATTTCATGAATCCTTCTCTGATTTTCTCCTCTCACCCAAGACACTCTTTTATGCTGCAGTTCGGTGTTGACACACAGATAAAATCAGCAGAATTTCCATTTGTTGAATTCAGTTGCATACTACAGTCATTGGCCCATGCCCAAAAATATTTGCAAAATGGTAAGTTAATAAATGTAACTCACTTTTTGTATTCAAAGTAGTGTTCAGCAATTTGTTCATCCCAGACAATTTTTGGCTTGTGTTCCTTCAGGGTTTCAATGTACCTATAAATTAAAAACATAGATAAGGAATGAACTGTTCTAAGAAGCAGTTATGAAATTATATTGCAGAAATTTCTAAAGAGCAGTTTTACCATGTTTAGATGTTGAACACAGTATCAAAAATATCTTCTTGTTGACAACTAATTTCCTAAACCACTTTACGATTTCATGTTTGCATTTTTAGGCTATTTTTTTCTAAAGCGTTGCATATAAATATCTGAAGGGAGGGTGTCAGGAGGTGGTGCCAAGCAATAGGACAAGAGGCAATGGGCAGAAACTGATGCACAGAAACTTCCACCTGAATATGAGGAAACACTTTACTATGTGGGTGACCAAGCACTAGAACAGATTGCCCAGAGAGGCTGTGGAGTCTCCTTCCCTGGAGATATTCAAAAGGTATCAGGGCACCATCCTCAGTAATACGGTCCCTGGAGCAGGGAACTTGGACCAGATGGCCTCCAGTGCCCCTTTTTCATTCTGTGATTTGTGTGATTATGTGAATTAATGCTCTTTGATTGACACATCTGCAAGGACACTTGAAGGCACTGTTTTATTACTTCTACAGTCTGAAATCCATATGCCAAAGCACAGGAACTGAAGTCATCCCTAGGCTGTACACAGCTGTGTCCTCCAATATGAGGCTTATGTCATCAGGAAAGTTTTTCTAGATAATGGGCTTAGCTAATCTTCTAAAACTGAAACTGTCAAGGAAAGTTCACTGCTAAGTAATTCTGCATATGGATTTTCCCCATCACTGGCTTCTTGGTATTATTTTTTTGCATGGACACTTTGAACATGGAATGACCTATCTCCCCTGACACAAAGTGAGGATAGAGTACTACTTGGACCCAAAACCCTGCAAGGGGAACTGCAGTGGAAGAGCTGGTATGCTGTAAATTTATAGCTCATAGTATCCACTCAGTGCAGAGACAGTGTCTGCATTTCTGACAGAAAAACACAGTTCCTGTGTAAAACTGCAGCAGCTCTATCACAACACACTTGCTTGACTCAAACTAATGCTTACCAGGCACTTTTAATATATTATCTCCTAGCTGGGGCAGTACTTGACTCAACAAATATTTGACATGCGCTGGTTAAAACAAACAAACAAACAAACAAACAAATAAATAGAAAAGCAAAATTTACCATCACACTGAACACCACAAGGGATGTCAATGTGTCTGGAATAGCATAAGTCTAGATAAATTTTCAGGTTCTCAAAGAGGAAAAGAAAGGGGCAAGAAGCTCACCATAGCCAGCTTTCCTTCTTTTCACCCCTCATTTCACTCCATACCTTTCAATTCATATTTATTGCTTTTTTTTATTCTTTCTAATTTATCCCTCTTTCTACTGCCTCTGTGCCAGTTTACTTCTGCTTTTATACTGCTATCCAGACTAATTCCTCATCCATCAGCTTCTAATTTACTACCTTTCTTCTTTTACCAAGCTGCCTCAGCAGTTAAGAGAATGAAAAACACTGAAAACTCAGCTTCACTGCCTTGCACTACATATTTCCTGGGAAGTTTGGGACCATTTGCAGAGCAAGTCATGCTGTTTCTGTGGTGCTAGCATGAAACAAGATCAGCACGGATGAAATATCTGGATTATTGATGCCAGCCTCTACTGAAGCACCAATGCAACATATAGAAATGATAGATCTGCATGGATCATCAGGAATAGTAACAAAAGGCCAATGTCACCTGCATGTCCACCTTGCAAACACATGTTTTGACACTGACAAGTGCCATTCTGGCTTGCTTAAACTGCCATGCCTTTGTCAAAATGGGCACTTCCTGGTATTCAGAGAAGAACTATTATTTGTGTGACATAGTTCTGGTTACAAAGACCCTGGGTTAAAACAAACACTCCCTTCTGCAAAGTAAAGGAGAAGCCAAAACATACATATTATGGAGTTGCTGTAAAGTCAGTCCTGCTGAAGATGTGTACCTATGAACAACCCTAATGTGGCTACACCTACACAGTATTGCACTTTACTGCTTATTCAATGAATAAATAAAGGAACCAGATGAAAGGTTCTCAGGATTTATGCCTGGTGTTCCTTTTCTTAAGATACTTTTCTTCCAAAACATGAAAAATGGCATGGCCCTGGAATATGTTAAGGTAAAACCCACAATCTTTAGTCCCCCTGAAGAAGGTATTTATCTTCATGGATAATGCTATTTTCACTGAGAATATAAAGAAACCAGCCTCTAGTATATCTTTTGCAACAAAAATTTACATTCAAGGAAGAGATAGCTTCGTATTTAATTCTTAGACTAGGATTTATTTATGAAGTTAAACTTTTTAATCTTCAGGTGTTTTGCTTTACTAGTCCTGAATCACTCTTCAACCAAAAAACTTCAGTGAAAAGGAAACCACTACTGAGCATACATTGCATTTTAATGCTCTTTTCTAACACTTTCTATTTTCTCCCTAGTTCTCACATGAACAAAACTCTGATTAGAAGCAATAGCAACAGGTCTCTAATCAGAATTAAGGATCATTTTCTCCTGCTACGGAAAATGGAGTTTATCTTCCACTGTACCAAGTTTGAGAGATTCAGTCAAAGAACAAAAATACTACCCAGCTTGAAAATCTATACCACACATTTTCTTTTCAGTTTTCTTCAGTTACAATAGGCTTAGTTATTAAAATGTGAACCTCCCAGGAATTGTATCTCCGTAACTATCAACAGCGCCTGTACATGGCAAGTTTTAGACTCAGCTGGACAGGACCCATCTTCCCCCTTTATAGGAGCTGTATCTCCTAATAAAACTAAGAGAAGTCACACAAAAGGCTGCATTCTAGAGCTCAAGAGTTACAATTTCTGGTGCAAAACAATAAGACAGAAACAGCTCCAAAACAATTTTCACAGGAGTACTCCTAAAAACATTCTTAATACACACCTTCCAAAAAAGTACCAGTCTGTTTCCCCACTGCTCTGTGTACATCAAGACACTCTGTGAATGGGAAGATACCCATCTTCAAAACAAGATTTTTCAGAGGGGTTGTATATCTAACCTGTAAGTCAAACCCCCTTTGATTTAATGTTTAATTTTAGCTACCTTGACACTTTCCATTTAAGGGGTTTTTTTAAAAATTAATTCCTTTTAGGTGAGATAAAATGTCAAGAAACAATACAATCTGGAGACATTTTTTAAAAAAGGTTTTAAAGTGGGAATTTTTTGGCCTTCTCTGCTTTTTAGAAGGTAATTTCTAAAAAACAAATGCAAAAATTCTGAATATCCTATACGCTACTGAATGATTTAGTAATGAAACTAACAGTTTTGATAAAAGATGCCTTCAATGGTACTAAATAAAAACACAGAAGGAAAACATTTGAAAAATAAAAAAGATTTTATACAGATTTTGAGTTCTCAATCTCTCAGTTCCTAAAATTTGCAGCTTGCAAAAGGCAGAGATGCCCTGCAATTTAACCATCTTTATATATTAGCCTTTAAAATACTTTTGAAAGCATGCATAAATTTATGAAAACCCTAGCAGAGTCATTAACAGCATAATGTTATTTATGTGTGTGTGTGTGTGTATGTATATATATGCAGCATCACACAGTGCAATAAAAAAGGTCAACACTAGACTGAACAATTAAGCTTTCACCACACTGGTTCCATCAGGATCACTTAAGAACCTTTTTACTCATCTCCTCTCTCCACTCAATAACACCATATTTACAATTTATACACTTCCAACTTTAAAAGGTGGTAATGTTGATAGCACTGTATCCCTTGCTTGCACATTAAAGAATTCAGATTTTATTAACACAAATCCCACAAGTTCTTTCAAAAGCAAATAGGTTATCCAGGAAAAAGACACCTACAGTGTATATTCTAGTGAATCAAAAGTATGATTTTGAAATATATAACATTGAAATAATTTTTGCTCTGAAGATTTATGCATCTGAGCAGAGTGCAGAGCACACTATAAGCCTGTCTATGGGGTATATTATTCAAAAATAATTGTTAAATCTTTAGATTATTTAATGTAACAGAACAGTTTGAAGAGAGACATCCATCCATTTGCTGTTAAAATATCCAAGTAGCAGCCTAGAAACGAAAAATCTATAAGCAAGCATCATCTTTCTCAAGTAATCTCTCTGTTGCTGCCTGAACATTGCTCTGTCAGTTTTAAAATTCAGTAAGAACACTTTTACTATTTTAATAGTAATAAGTTTCCAGCATAGTAGTTTTTCTGCGTGTATTGCTTTCAGTAAGTTTTATAAAATCATTCTCACTGATTTCTTCACAATACTTCATTACTGACTTGATAGATGACACTTTTCAGCACTTCCACACCAACTTCACACAAACCCACTGGCCTTGTACCTTCTGCC
This sequence comes from Passer domesticus, assembly GCF_036417665.1. Taxonomy (NCBI): domain Eukaryota; kingdom Metazoa; phylum Chordata; class Aves; order Passeriformes; family Passeridae; genus Passer; species Passer domesticus. The sequence goes on from NC_087479.1 coordinate 45,642,101, forward strand.
ATGATGCACAAGCCCAATGAAAACAAGCAGAACCTCAGTGACATTTCTATCATTACCCTGTGCTCTTCAAAAGAGCATCTTGTTCAGCATTCCTAAAGTAATTTGGAAACAATAATACTTTGCTGGACACAACTGCAGAGAGAGAGAAAGTTATTTCTAATATACAGATCTCAGGAGACACAGTAGACAATGTCAAGTTTTTCAGGAGCATCCCTGTCTCAAGAAATAATGAGCATCAAAACCTTCTGGTGCATTACTGTGGCTACAGAAGAAAACATAAAAAATACATATTTCTATATATAGAGCTTCACTTGTTAGTAGTGCCCCTTATTATCAACTTCACAGAGGTTTTATAGGGAGACCCACCTGAGCATTTACACAGTGGTACACTGGCAAATTATCCACAGGAATGTCAAGTACAGCTGAAAGGAATACAGTGCATGCTGTCTTTCTCAATATAACAAAAATGGCGGTTCTTTACCAAAAAAAGATCCCACAAAATTACAGTTAGATATTGATCTATTAATAGAATTAATCACACACAAGGCAGAAAGGTGTGAACATTTATGGGAGGAACATACTAAAATCTCCTTAAAGAAAACAAGACCTTGATTTTTAAGTCAAAAACTGTTTCTTAGATAATGAGGACATAACGAGATTGAGGCAGAAGGTTTGCATATCTGTTTGTGTGCCTTCAGTAACATATTGCTGTTCAGCAGCATGACTGTTTCCAAAGGAAAATGTGTTGTTGAAAAGTCAATGTGATTCTTTCCTCAGTTGGGGCCAAACCACTGCACTGACATTACAGAAGCTTAATGCCCATCCTTCATAGAAGAAACACAGGTCCTAATAGATTCCTATAAGGCAATGTATCATCTAGAAACAGCTAAAGTATTAGTGCTTCCTAGACCATACATAAAAACTTACATTCTGCTCCAGTTCACCCAATAATCTGGCTTAGTTTCTGCCTCAGAATCTGAGACAAGACAGAGTGTTTCTGCTTAAAAATACTTCCCAAGATGATGAAAACGAATGTTTGTTTATCCCTACAGGCTTGTTTCAAGAACCAGCAGGTTCACCCTAAAAATAAAATCTCTGAAGATAAAACTGCTAGTTTAAGGGCCCATTTCCTGAAATGTTTAAGTAACACTCAATTGAGGTTGAAGCATTTTCAGATCCATTACTCCAAATAAAATACTGTGCTCTATTCTTCTAAGAACTGACATAATAAGCACTGCATCTGAAAAAGTGGGGCTATTTATCTTTGGATGTGAGGCTGAACAAAGTTCAGATCCACCAATATATCTGCCGCTCAGCTTCAACTGCAAATAACAAAAACTAAAAAACTATGCTACTTCTGTTGTGTGTCAGATTGGGTTTGTTGGGATTTTTTTACTCACATCACAAAAACTTTACAGACTTTCTTCTTGCCCAAAGTACACAAATCAGCTCTATTTACACAGTGCTACGCAGATTAGCAATGAAATATTAGATTAGATAATTATATTAGATTTGGAGCTTGGTCAGATTCAGTTAATCTTAATTCAGTGTACAGGAGAAGAAGTTCGATCCATTCCAGTATGAAAATAAATTTTGAGTGCAAATTCATCTACTTTGATATTCTTAATTCTTTTATACCTCCTTCATTAAAAAAAAGGCACATATTAAAAAATCACATTTCTTTTCCTTCCACTTCTAAAAGGTCAGATGATCTTAATGCAATTAAATACCACTCCTGGCTCTTCCAGTTGCTTCTTGTATCTCTCTTCAACCATTCCTGAATTTAAATCATCCCAACACAACACAAGGTCAATAGCAATGTCATCCAGCAGATTTAAGAAACACAAAAGCCAGCAGGAACATCTTCTCCTCACCCTGTATCAGGAAAGGAGCAGTGCAGTTCTTCCTCCAAGCCTCCACCTCAGCCGGGCAGGTGCTCATGCCCTGTTTCCAGAGGGTTTCTAAGATGCCCTGGCTGAGCCCCATGCAGGGGCAAGGACACACTTGGCAGCAAAGGAGAAATGAAGAGAGCATTTGGGTGCAAGCAGCAGAAGGCACCAAGGATGGGACAGACACGAGTGAAGACAAAGATCTGCTTCCAAGTGACTTAAGTCAGGCAGAGCACACAATTTGCAGGTTGCAGGACTCTGAGGATGTAAAACTGACCCAGGTCAGCAACTGTCTTAGGAATGAAATGCTGCCTCTGTTGTCTCTCCAAAAATAGGGGTCAGACAGAAGCAGAGCTGTCTGCAAGGAACCAGAACTTCAGACAATGAAATAAATTAACCACAGTAGGAGACTACCCTGAAAAAGCTAACCACTATCTGGATTCTCTTTGCTTCACAAGATGCTGAGAACAAGACACAGAAAAGTATTTGCACTTCCATCTGCAGTTCAGGTTCTTAGCTGACAATCACATCAGGCCTATAATTTCCACTGCTATCATGAATGAGTGGTTTGGCTGCCTAAAGAAACACCATCAAAGGTATTGGCAAAAGGACGAGCTAAACACCAAACACCTTCTATAAAATAAAAGAAACACAGCTCAGGAATAGTTTTTTTGGCATGCAGTAGTTACAGAAGCACAGTAATAAATTTAAGTTATCAAGCCCAATACAGCAGATAGTTTCATATGAAAGAAATCATAAATTCCATCCTTGGCAGGGAGGATTGTAACTAGAGAAGTTAACTATCCTAAAGGAAAATCTGTGGCAGAGCAGTAAATTTGCCAAACCTCCAGTGTCCCATAAAGATATAAACTATATACTCTTTTCCATCTATTAGGATCAAGTTAAGTGAAAAACAAAGAACACTGCTGCTGACTTTTGAGTTAATTTTTCATACTTGTCAGAGGGATCTTTCTCCTCTCAATTGACCGTGTACACCAACAGAACTAATGTAAGACTTTCAGACTTTGTTTTATTAAAAGACAGAATGACAACAAATTCACGAAAATGAGTATTAATCTCTCATAAAAAATGCAAATCTCAGAAGATTAATACATTTTAACATGCCTTAAAATAATCTAGATATCATATAATTCCTCAATTTTTGGCATGACTTGAATTGAAGACAGGCTATGAAGTCATAAGCTATCTTTTAACCAATGAGATTGGAAGTTTATGCCCTTTTAAACAACTATCTTCATCAGGGCAGTTAAGTAAATATTTGAGAACATGAATTCTAAATCTCTTGATATTTAATTAAACTAATGCATATTCATGTGACAGTGTTCAGTTTTAAAGAAAAGCCTGAGCACTTTTCATCATGAAAAAACAGCAGAACATATTCCGTATCTTTGCCATAACTCCAAAAATATTTGTATATTCTTATCTATTTAATTTCTGCTGAACACACATCTCTTCCTTCTGATAAAATTTGCTAAGATTAAGACTAAATTTTAAAGCAAAAAAAAGCCAAGCATGAACGTATTTAAAATTATTTCCAAAAGAGCTGTTAAATCAAACAGTAACACCTGGATTGGAAATCAAAGGACAAAATGATGGCCACCAAATGTTTGCCCCCTTTAAATTAACTGGAAATTTCAAAATGCAATACTATTTACCTGTAACAGGCATGCATGTATTTTTTAAAAATCTTTAATTAAACAGCACTTACAGCATTAATCCTCTCAAAAGATCTTTGGTTGGCTGAAGAAATTGTTGGTTTAAAGGAAGAATGGAAAGGGCATTATACTCAGTATATGTGGGATCTGTGTACATCTAAATTTTGTTAACATCTGGGGAAGTTAGAAAACAAATTCTTTTGCTGTGCTTGTATGACAGAAGTTTGCTTTTTGCAATTATTTGAACAAATTCAGACAGTTAAGTGTTGACAAATTATCCTAATACATTGCTAAAATTAAAACAGTCAGGGATTTCTGTCTCCAAAGTTGTTCCATATGCAAACATATTAAATTCAAACAACACTTTCAAAACATTATCACTGTGCATCACAAGTCATCCAACACATGACAGCAAACACCAGTACAGCTGTGTAATCAATAAAAGAAGAATGTGCTTTAAACACTTACTAACTGTAAAGCAAAGCAAGTTAAATATTAACATTATGATATGCATGTAAGAAAGGCAAATCCAGAGAGTCAAAAGCAAGATTAAAGAGCGAAAAAATACTGCAAAGGATCAATTTATGAATTGATAGTGGCTGAGAGATGGATACAATGTGGAATGAAGATACATATTTTTTTTTCTTTTTTTTAAAGCACAATTCTGAAACAACTATTGGGGAAGGAAGGTTTCATTTTCTCCTTTTCTTGTGATTTTATCAGTGAACATTGCTTCTTACAGAGGCCCAGAAAAAGCATTTGATTGCTTTAATTAAAAAAAAAAAATTCTGGTGAATTATGTCTGACAAGATTCTGAAAGGTTCATACCCACAAACAAGTCAACTTTTCTACCTTAAGGCAGGCCTGAGGGGAGAAGTAAAGCTCTACTTTTCATTGCAAAGAGCTATTTCAAAACCATATGGCAGACGTGCCACCTGGGAATAACTCCCTGTGCCCTACATACCTAATTAACATGAGCTCTTGCTACAGTGGTATGTACAGAGAAGAGGAATGAATGACCTTGTTAGGTGAAGATACATAAAAAGAGGATGAGAGCAAGGCTTGGAGATGAAGAGAAACAGATGGGACTGTCAGCTGCAGAACTGTGAAGCCCTACAATGCACAGGCATGGATAACACGGGGAACATTGCTTGGATTAGACAAAACAGTTCCAAATGCAGTCACAGGAAGACTTACTGACCTACATTTGGGATTGGTAAGGCTTTTGCTGTGTGATATTTTAGTTGTACTTACTTTTACATGAAGTGGAGGGCTGTAATCTGTTCCTCTCTCACTCTGCATTGCCGCTACTCCTGTAAGTGGCAGTAGTGCTGTATACACTTTTTAGTCTACGAACAACTGCTGCACCACTTCAGAAGCTCTTTAATTTCAATCCCCCACCCACTCAGGATGGCACAATTTTCTTTTTAAGTAAAGAACCATTACTGCCAGATACTGGATTCTGTACTCAGCATCAAAAATACTTGGTGATCAATTCCTGAAGTGCTGAAGAGAAATAAAAATTACCTCCTCACACCAACAAAAAAGTGCAGGTTCCTGTCTTAACAATAGGCTCTAATTCAATGAGATTGTTTGAACTTGTTTGGCTGACTGATTTGGGCACTTGCTGCTTTGAAATCCCAAATATTATGTTGCTAGAAATCTTTTTTCTCCCGCAAAGCTCTATATTTGTGGATTATGATGGCTGCTGTCTTTGTTCAAATGCTCAGAAAGTTTTCATGCAGAAGACCAAACTTGGAGGAAAAGAACCTGCTGCAACACATGACTGACAGCCAGAATGCCCTGAGAAGTCCAAAATGCCTTTTATTGGGCCATTTGTCTATGTGGACAGGGCTATCACATAAATCACACGTTACAGACTTCCTAAGAGGATGAGAACAAAAGAAAAAAAATTGAGGACAAGAGGTAATTTCTATCCATTAATATTTCCAAGCAAGGAACAGCAATTCAAGTATGCTAGATAATTTTTTTAGATCCTGGAGAATTAAGAGATAGATTACTAGATCTATTAATTTACATTCACAAAAGATATTCCAATTACAAGTAGTTTCTGACCCTTTCTGGCCCCACAGCCATTGCAAGAACCTCTTTAATTACTTGCCTTTTTTGCAATAAAATACAATTAAGCAGCACTAATTATATGACACAAGATATTTTAAGTATGGAAGAGGCTATAACAGTTGCTATAACAACATAATTTAATGAACTTGACTGACAGGTGCTACATATTCTTCTCCTATAGCAGAACAGTTTTGTTCTGCACCTTCACTTTCAAATGTATCATTTTGTTCTAATTTATACCTACAATAAAATAAGATTTTGAATAGAAGAGTGCTGAAAGAATTCACAAAACCATCACATTGTTACAGCATTTCACAACACGAGACAATGCATAAATATTAAGCAATTATGACAGAGGTGGGAAGACCATGGATTAAAATAAAAAACCTATGTGGAAACAAGGTCTTCTTCTGAGGACAGAAGTCTGGGATGATGTTATAAATTAAACTAGACAGAAACAATCCAGTCAATAATGATGGGGATTTTTTTATGATAAAACAGTGACTTATCCCTACATGGGCAACTAAAGATGCCATGATGTATAATTATTTCTTAAAAAATACTGCAACATCATTAAAAATTGATTTAAAAAAATCCAGTTAGATATCCAAAAATTCTAACAACTCTCTAAATTTCTTTATGTGATTCCAGATAATCTTAATTGTGGTCCCCAAAAGGTCACAGGGGGAAAGGGAGGCTAAGAAATTACTAAATTGGCCTAACTATATTACATGACAGGATTAAGTAACTTTAGGAGCACTTTTCTCAATGTTCAGACCTTAGGATAGATTAAGGAAAGATGAACTGTACATAAGATTTAAGGACAAACATAGAAACATTAGGATTGGAAAATAATTAAAATAGCAATAAGCCTGGGTACTAAAATATCAGTACTGAAAAAAGTCTATTTTTAGTATATTTATATTTTTAGTATATTTATATTTTTTAGTATATCTACATTTACCCACACATATTAAAAATGGAATAGAAAACAACATCACTCAGTATATCAGATGTGAACAAAAACTACTCAATTTACATCATGGATTATGTTTGTAGAGACAGAAGAATAAATTATCTTTTTCATTACCCTAGTCATAAGAAACATTATATGTAGATTGTGTGCTGAAACTTGCTGAAGTTCATTATGATTTTACAAGGCTGAAGTAGGTGCTGAGAGCAAGTTTTGCCCCAATCAGTTTAGTAAATCTAAGTGATTTAGTAATGAGGGAGCAGGACTTAGGGATTAACTCACAGAACAGTTATGAGTTAAACGTTCTATTGCTGGTTTGCTACTCCTACCTCTCTCTTATGATCACAGGCAAGTAATTTATCAACAAGAAATATCCAAACATAAAACAAGGCTGGACTTGCTTTTACTAGACACATTGAAACTTCACACTGGATATCATCCCCACATTAATTACTTCTAACATTATTTTAAAGCCTTCCATAAAGAGACTCAGGTCTAATTTGGATGTACTGTTCATAAAGAAATTCTGAAATTTTAGTTAACATAGGAAAGAGCTATGGAGGATTCAGCAACAATCCTTGCTTGGTGGAAGCCTGATTTCACCACGTTCCTCTGTATGAGCCAGATAATTTAAAACTCCTTGCATTATGTAAATGACAAGGTAGAAACCTCCAGAAAACACATTTAGCTAAGCAATGAAGCTGGGGGAGGATCTGGAGCACAGGTCTGAGGAGTGGCTGAGGGAGCCAGGGGTATTTAGCCCACAGAAAAAGGAGGCTCAGGGAGAACCTTATGGTGGTTTATGAGTTAAATTTCTGAAACAGAATGCCAGTACAGAAGGTTGAGCAGAAAATAGAAATTAGACATAACAGTCCTGCTTGCTCTCTGCTACTTCTTTTTCCTTTTCAAAAGCATAAGGAATCACAGAATGGCTAAGGTTGGAAGGAACCACTGGAGGTCATCTCGTCCAACCTCCCTTCTCAAACTCTACAGCACATCCCTCAGGGTTGTGTCCAGGCAGCTTTTGAATAGGTTAAATACCCCATGAAAAAAGGGCAGTGCTTAATGCCTAAGGTAATCTTTATGGTAAGACACCTGATGGTTGTAAAGCTTTTCAGTTTTCCTTTGGACACAATTAGCTAACTAGACAATCTCTAAAATTAGCAGTCAAGAAAAATCTACCAGCTGCTGATCAAGCCTTTCACAGCTGGAGCTGAACAGTAATGGGACCTGGTTTAGTGCACTTGCAGAGGGAAAGAAATCGGATCCTCAGCCCCAAATGACTTAAAACAGAATCAGACAGCAAGACCCTTCTTACAGTACCTCAGAGTGGCCCCCCAGAAGCACTGAATGTGAAAATCAGCTTTAATTCACTAACAGAAAATTAAATACATCAAAGAAAATGCTGATGAGTGATGTTCTGGTATTGGCTGTCCCAGTGAGGCATGTCAGCAAAGAGAATTAAGTAATTTGTGGACTTCTCCCCTGCTGAACCAGCAGAAGAGGACCTTGTAAAGGGAAGTAGGTGGTCTGTTAAGACTGATGTGTCAGACAGGACAATGGTTAAATTTAAATGTAATTTCAGGAGAAATAAGAATTTTTTTGGGAGGGCACACCACAGTCTAGTAGTTACACTGTGTTAAACACTCATTCTGTGACAGCATTAGTTGCTGCATTTAAAATATCTGTAAATCAAAATACTGGGCAGTTTCCTTGCTACAATAGGGATACAGTGACTGAAAGGAATATTACTAGTGTTTTTAATAACAAAACAAAAAAAGTTTTTCTAATTTATGTAACAAAATTAGATGTACAGGAGTAAGTGAACAACCACATCTACAAGTGTAAAATTTTCAAAGCCCAGCATGAGCTGTTTAATGCAGGAGGGAATAGCACTGGAAGAACCTTGTTAATTGAAGGAACATATTGGTCACAACTTTGAATCAGAGAAGAATATAACCATGTTAAAAGGAGTAAGTAACAAAGTTAAAGTAGTCTTATACCTGTAAATTCAGCAAAATGTCTTGTTATTTCAGGCAAATCATCATGGTATGTTTCAAATGGGAGGTGGCTGAAGTGTACACATGGTCAAGGTAATTCATCTCAGGAAAAACACAGCAGTTGGAGGCTGCTGCAATGACAGCTCAGCAAGCTGAAAGAATTGCATCCTGAGGTTTGCAATTGACTGTTTCAAAACCATGTGCACAGTCTTCAAAGAACTGACAAAATATCAAGTTTTCCAAATAGCAGCATTTAGGAAACAATGTCTGAAAGATGTACTTGAGGATTTCTTACAGGGAAAACCTGAAAACCTATCAAAGCCAAATATTCATCTACTTTTTGATTACTCAAAATGGTACTCTGTAAAAATCTTCTCCTACTGTCCTGTTTATCAACAAATGCAATGGTAAAGCATATAAATTGCACAAAACAAAGTTAGAAAACCTAAAGCTGTGCTCATATAAGAGACATGAATGAAAGTCAAAAGCACAGCACAGTATACAGCTGCTCTTGTTTGCCATTTGGATATAACAAACCAGACCTGACATATTATGATTTATTACTGGTGTTTCCTAAGTCTAAATTTCTATTCCCTCCATGTCAATCAAAAGATAAATGTTCTTTTTAAAAAATCCTGACTATAAAGGTAAATACACAATGCCATGAAACACAGATTGAATGCTTCCATCTTGAATTTGCACATAGCACAGTAACACAAAATGTGTTACTGCTAGGCCTGACCCCCTAACCCACTGAGCACTGCCTTGCAGGTGGTCAAGCACAGAGCCTCAACTTTTTCAAAAATTTTCTTTCTATTAAGATCCTTTGCTACAGAAGACTTCAGGAAGAACTAAATGCTCAAATGCTTTGAGCAACCTGGGTTGCAGACTGCAGAGATCATATCTAAAGTGACGGGGAAAAGAGAAGGTTCGGGCCTTAGAAGTTCCAAATCTATCATATTCTCTTTCAAAAGCTGGTAAGGGACAGAGTGGTCATCTGTCATGTCACTTAAATATATCTACAAACTTTAAAAAGCATTGAAATAAATAATTAAGAAGATCATAAATTTTGCACTACCCACAAAATGAATGTACTTTATGTTTTTCAAATATAAAAGAAATGCATATTTCATTATAAAACAACATGGATTGTTGGTGGCAGTAAGAGCTGGATTTATGCATTATTCACTCCTGAAAATACTCATTAATTCAAAGGCTGTCTGATGGTGTTCATGCCCTTCTGCAACACTAACCCAAAGGGGAGTGAAGGTATGTCAATCCCAAAACTTGTGTGTCATGTCGTTTTGCTGGCAGTGCAACTCTGGGAAATACTGGCAAAGCATCCAGTTACACATTGACCTGCAGCCTACAGAGGGATCAACTGAAAGAATATGGCAAAGGCATGACTGCAGGCAGTTTCCTCCAAGCTTACCAGCCCAGCCCATACATGGGAAAGTGCTGCACAAGCATTTGGCATGACCTGAGCATTCCCAGGGTCAGCCCCAGGCAGAGTCACTTCCAGAGAATGGCAGTGCATGGGTGTGGTAATCACATATCCTCTGAACAGAGAGAGACATAGCTGTCCCAGGAAAATCCTGGAAAGCTGTGGGAAACTTAGAGAATATAATTAAAACAATTATTATCTCTCCTTCTGTAACCGTTGTTTATAGATATAGTTCTCCAGAGTGTGCTGTTCATAGTTCACCAATAGTGTGAGAAGTTTTTACTTTGAGACCAATCAAGTCTCACCTTAGTGAGTCACATTTTCATAAAAAGACCTTTTACATTCATTAAACTAACCTTCTAATTCACCCTTTGAAGACTGGAGTCTTTCATTCCATCCCTGACTCAACAGTGTCACACGGGTGCATCAGCCCACGAGTTTCTGTTATCCACTTTCTGTCAGTGGTAAGTGGGAGCAGAGCATGGCTGCAGATTAAAGTGTGAGCAAGTGAAATGACAGCATTGGAAGACAACAACTGCTCTGGTGCAAGGGGACTAATCTGTGTGACCAAAGGATGTAGGCATGTATTTCCTCCCAAGGGCAGTGCAAAGGCAGACTGGAAGTAAATTGGGCATACAGATGCATCCCTTAAAGAGAGAACAGCTGTTACATGATTTTTTTTCCCACAATTTTCTCTTTCTGACGTCTCAGAAGCCTGGCTTTCTCTGACTTCAAACTCTCTCAAGAGGGAAAGAAGATATTAGTAGGAATCCATAGCTCTGCACTGAATAAGACTTTTTCATCAAATTACTAGACATATGGACTGTTTATCTGGCAACAGTAAGTGGTTGTTTTCACAACAGAAAGAAGGCACAGCATTTCATAAATATCTGTGCTGTGACCTCTGCAGTTCACTCCATATACAGAAAAATGGGTAAAAATTAACAAGGCTGCAAAATTTGCTGGTGATATGAAAATGCTCAGAGCCAATTAAAAACCAAACTTGACCAAAATGAGTCGCAGAAGCTCAGAGAAACAAACTATGTCACAGTAAAATGGCAACTAAAGTTGGATGCCAATAAAAACAAAATAATAAGTATGAGAAAAATATATGGGTTCTAAATAAGTTTCCATCACCCAGAAAAATGACCTTGGTGTTTATATAAGTTGTTCTCTCTCAGCATCAGTCTAGCACTCAAAAATTGCCAAGAAGTCAAAGAAAATATTAGAAATTAGTAAGAAAGGACCACAGAAACAGGAACTACAAGTGATAAACTGTTTAACTTCATAAAATATTCTGTATGCAGTTCCCAGTTCTGGTGTTTGGAAGCTCATGATAGAACATTTCAACATATCATAGAGCAACATTCAGCTAAGGGTCACATTTAACCAGCATTTGCCAATTTCCAGCCAACACCATTGTCTGCTACACATTCCCTTGAACCAGAAAACAAATACCAAACCAGAAATGATTCGTATCACTTTGCCCATAAGTACTGTAATCAGTGAGGTGAATGTAAAACTTATTGTGGCTTTAGCACCTATTTCAATTTTGTTTTCCCACAGGGCAAGCATGTGCAATTGTAGTAGATGAGGAAGAAATCTAGCTAAATGAAAAAGTCTGGGACAGCTCCATCAGTCATGGTTTAATCTCCATACAGGAACAAGCATTAACAGAATGTGTCAATCACCAGCAAAGGTTGTGGCTCGGGAGGAATCAGAAAAGAGCAGATGAGATACTGAATCATAGTCCAACAAGTGCTGGTTTGGTGCATAAGGATTGCCTGGGAACATACAAAACTCCAAGACGAATCCAAGTGTATTCATTTTACAGTGTTTAGAAAAGCATTAGAAATAGAGCCAGGTTCTTAATGTTAATTGCAGCAGTTCTCGGATCTTACTGCTTTAATTTGCTCAAGTAATTGTACAACATACTTAAAGGATCACAGGTTCTGAAATTTGGTACAATATTAGTTTTTTTAGAAATATACACCATGCAAGTATACTAAGAAATGTTCTAATAAGAGTGTAAGCCATGATTTATCATTTAGATATGGTGTCTGTAATAGTAGCTAGCCATTAAATATGATAATATTTTTTTCTGAATTCAAGTCTGTTAAACCTTGGAATTTAAGAATATTGATAAAATGGCTGTTATTTTTAATCACTGTTATGGTATTTTAGCAAGTCAACAGAGACAAGCTACATTTTCTAGTAATTTGTTATTTTTTCACTTGTCCTATTGAGAGCATATTAATTTTCAAAACAGACTGCATACCAACTGGCTCTAAAAAGTCACTGCCAATGTAATGTCAGTAAATACATAAATGGGTTTGTTACAATGATTTTAACTTCTCTTTTAAAAAACCAATTACATCAGAATTATTTTCCGATCACTGTGATAAAAAAGCAGCAAACACATTATTTGCAAAACTCTAATCACAACTTGAAGAACATACTAACACATGGTGGCATTCTAAAACTTTACTCAATAAAACCAATATCATAAATGTAGGTAGTACTACAATGGTAGCATGGCTGAATATGATGGTTGGAAGTTCATTGAGATTTGCTTCAGAGATTTCATAATTGCAAGTCACAAGCATGGGAGATAACACTTGATGCTGTGAAAGAAGTGCAAACCAATAAAAATTCTGGAAACTTACAAATGAAACTGAAAGATGAGAATTCTTTACTTTTGTAATGAAATAACAAAAACTCCATAAATAACAAGCACTTCAGAGGTCACAAAGCACATGTATTTCTTGCCAGTTTGCAGTTTTAGGCTGCAATATAGGATAATCTTGGTCTTCCTGTAAGTGCACAATCCCTCAAAGTTTCATCTTACAGTAACAATTAACAAAGCAATATTTCAGGATAAGACATAAACCCATTAAAGAATTAAACTGTTTTCCCTGTCAAGAAGACCAGGCTAATCTTTGAAATACTTCATATTCAAATAGTCAATTGGTACACCACAATTTAACACCACCTTGTGATCCCTCCAAAATGAAAACACACCAATAGGACTGAGCAAGATTTTATTGGCAGCACCTGAATCAGCAACTTCATCAGAATAAGTAAAATGGACAAAAAGATAAATTAATCTGCACTAGGGTTTCATCAGCATAAAGTTTTGATAGTTAAGAAAATAACTTTTATCACTCTTCTAGAATTTTAGGCAACTACCAAACAAAAGATTCTATGTCTTCATGTCCCCTGGAGTAACAATTTTTGCATCAGTAATATCTAATCTGTGCAAATTATGCAATTTAGGTAGACTAGGAAAAGGATCAAAATCAAACTGTGTCCTAAGTGCAAAACTGAAATACTTCAATGCCATTCTCTTTCTCCATTTCACTACAGAGGTTTAAAAAAAAGCCCAGTGCTTTGACACCCCTTTACATTTTGTGCAAGTGAGAAGAGTAACAAAATAGTTAACTATATAAATATAAAAAGTTAAAATTTTCAAAATAGAGAAATAGAATTTACAAATGTAATCCAAATGAAAACCTGAACTTGGGCAAGCCAGTGCACCTAATTTCTTTTCTGCTTACAGCAACTTGAAGAAAAAAAATCTATGCAGTCTGTCTCCTCATAATTTTTAAAGACTTAAGCAAAACCAGATTCCAGAATTCTAGCATTGACCAACTACATTTTGTAAAAGTCACAAAGTCTTTGCTTCTTCCACATCCATGTCTTAGAAAATACAGTGTCACTGTCACTTGCATTAACAAAGCCTTTGCATTGCCATTCCATCCATGTTCTATCCAAAAGCAACATCACAATGAGCTTTTCACAACTTTTTCTGCAGTACAGATCATACAATGTAGTCCTCAATAAATCTTTTAAATATCATTTCTTCAAGATACATTTCCATCAACTACCTCTGACAATTCCAAGAATGTCACTAAGTTATGAATTTTGCTTAAGGTTATAAAAAGGTGGCAGCAGTTATGGCCTCAGGGCACACACACTCTGCAGTTGTCAGAGCAGCATCTGCTCTCCAAGGCCAGCTGCAATAAACAACCATTTGCTGACCAGCTACTCAGAGGGAGCAACCTTGGATGAGAGCTTGCTACATAAGACAAAACTCACTTCACTTTTTACTCTAAATGTACTACTGAACTGGGATCCTCAGACAAGTCTGCCTGGGAAAGAGAAACAAAGGATTATAAAAAGAGGCGTTATACAACAGCTCTTTGGTGAGAAAATAGCAAGCAGATAATATTTTGTTTCCTAAGCAGGAGGGTAAAAATTTTGTGCAAGAGGGGAATAATAAACTTCTAGAGGCTCTGACATTATCTTCAAACAATACTTTACTGAGGAAAATAAACCCACAAGAAATACACAGACATTTATTATTATGCTCTCCGTATATGTTTCCTTTTCTAGCCAAAGTGGAAGGGTGTTTGTTTTCTTGGACCCATTAGCAAAACCCAGTGGGTGTTTATTTGTTCATTTTTCCTCTAAATAACACAAATATCTGACAAGACAAAATGCAAAATGAAACTGCACAGCAGGGGCTCAAGAAGAGTCTGTGCTAACAATGAATTTGCGGGATTCATGCACATCTAGGAACTTGGACAGTTGCAAAGTACAGTCCATTAAGGATCTGCCCCCAAGAAAACTATCGGGGAACCAAGAAAAGTGACAGCAGTGTAACCAAGACTCAGCAAAGGTACAAGGATGATGGTGAACTTCAAACCCAGCAATGTGCACATGCAGCAATGGAATCAAGTGGTGCTTGTGTCACACTTTCATTGCTTGCTAAGCCTTTTTGTCTGCAGCTCCTGCAAAGACTGTTCTGGGTAAGACTCAACTACAGTAACTTAATTTTTCTGTGAAATCCCTGGAAAAATCTCAGCACATTAATTAGAAGTGCTGCAAGTTGAAAGTACACATATCAACTGATCTCAGAAAGTTGGGTGAGCTGTTCTGGACAACTTACCTGTGTAAGTACTGATTCCATACCACAGGGAGAGGGTATTACAGATGTATTTTGGTGATACTTCAAAGACCCCCACATCCCTGATAAAAGATTTGGTTACAGCCCACATGAAAAAATTTAAGAACTTGACTGCACAGCAGATGCCAATCAAATGACCACCAAGTGGCATTTTACACGTTGTACTGTTTTGAATTTATATTGTTTTTGTAGTGGATTTGGAACAAGAGAGAACTGCTGAAGTCAGCTGCAGCCAACATTTTACTGGTTTACCTACAGTCTTTGTATTGGTTCTTGTTTACCTGTTACAGATAAATCTTTAGTTGTTGAAGTAACAGATTTCACTTAAAATGTTACTTAGTAGAGAGGCTTTTATTTATTATTTATTTATATTCTCAATTAACTCATGGCCAAGAAACCAAAGGTAATTTTTGAGCAACAATTGCAGCGTAACTGAGGTTTTTGCTGGGACAGCCTCAGTGGTTATAGGCCTGATTCTTGTTGCAATTTATCTCATCTACTAAGAAGGGTTTTTTTTGTGCTACAGTTTTTTTCACACACTTTATACTGGGAATGTTTTCTCTGGTAGCTATACCTGCAAATTTATATTTTTTTTGCCAACTTCAAACATCTGCAAACTGCAACAGATGCTTATAAAGTGCTCAAGCAAATATTTACAAAAAACTCTGAGGTCATTAGTTACTTTAGGTGCAGAAAATTTCCTTTACAATGCTGTACCCAAGAGGAAGACAAACACTCCAGGACATGAAACAATTCTATTTTTAGAGTGTTGAAGCCTACATTTTTGTGCAAAAATTTAGTATTTGAAATCTTAATGTATGGACTTCATGTTACACTGAGGTAAGTGCTTTTCATGCATGGAGCCAGAAAGAGGACCTATCTTAAGACTCTGTCTTTTAAGTGCACAATTGGATACATGTGCACGGATCATGGCAATTTCCCTGAACAACAATCTGAATCTTCAGCTGAACTGATATTTTGGTAATAGTATGATGGAAATAACAGTACTGGACTAGCCTCAAGAAAATGTGACATCAGAAATTAAAAAATGCAAACTACTAACATTGACACTGATTGGAAATTTGGTAAGAACATCCCATAAATTCACAGTTCCAGCTTATAACAGTCACTCACTCGAAATCCTAGGAATCCCAATGAATTTAACCTGTAACAGTAATACTGATTAAATACTTCTTGAGTTCTTTACTATGTTTGGTATTTTAAAACTTTTAGGAATATCTTATCTGTCAACATTTTACTTTCTACAACTTCTTAATCCTTAACTATCTCCCTATTAGACTTCTATGTTTTATCTTAAAAAAACCTAAAGCTGCCAGTGTGTAAGATTAAATAACCACTTTGGTTGAGAAAAATAACATTCAGCTAATCAGATAAAAAATACAGTATCAGGCAAATAGTTACTATAGTTACTTAAGCCGTGTGTTTAGGAACAGCTATTCCCTAGAGACAGTTTTGTATTACACAGAACTATAGAAAATCCCTAATCCCCTCAAACCTTCCTGGTTCTCTTTATCAGCTTTTCTGTGATTGTGCTATAGTCTGATGGCTGGAAGTCTCATCCTTGTCTTAATGACATGGAAAGCTAAAAACATGCCCCCAGGCCTTCCTTTTAAAATGCTTCTTTTATCTGCTAAAGTAAATTATAAATATTCCTTAAACTATCAGAATTTATTTGGAATGCTGTCCCCACTTTTACATTTGGCATATAGTCCACTTAGTCCTTCCAGACCCCAAAAATAAGGCTAGTTAGGTTTAACACGTATTGGTTATGATCCAGCCTGTTAATAGCAAGATTGATCATGGGATGTTTTATAGCTTGTTAAAAGTTTATTAGCTATTGCAGATCATCAATAAAAACTGTTTAATTGGCCAATTGCTACAGCTGCTGCAGCAAGTGATGCTTGCAATTTTCCCCATGTTTAGAGCAGTATGTTCCCCCAAATTCTGCCTGTCTGATATTCCTTTTACAGGAGACTCTTACTGCAGTTTTGTATCCAGTGATAACACACCAGTTTTTACATCTTAGCAGTTCCTGTGAAGAGCACTAGATTA
The DNA here is from genome assembly GCF_036417665.1 of Passer domesticus. Taxonomy (NCBI): domain Eukaryota; kingdom Metazoa; phylum Chordata; class Aves; order Passeriformes; family Passeridae; genus Passer; species Passer domesticus. The sequence continues at coordinate 45,659,207 of NC_087479.1, forward strand.
AGTTACAGCTGCAGTCAGAAGAATCGTTTTTAAATGTGTGGGATATCAACAAATTTAAAGCCTTTCAAGTGTCTTGGTTTGATAAGTAGTAACTCCATAAAGGCAGTGCTCTGATGGGCTGACTAAGATTACTATTTTGTTCAAGCCATTTCACCATCTCACATGGCTCAGCAAGTATTTGCACTGAAAAACATTCAGCAACCAAACATTTGGCCAGCTGGAATTAAAAGAATTATGCTACTTCATAATTATTATTAGATGCAGTGTAACTTAACATGAATTCTATTTCAAGAAATAAAATTATCATATTTAATGTGCAGGAACTTAATTTTCTCCATAAACCACTTATTCTAATTGCTTGTAATATGAAAATTGTGTTTAAATACATCATGGGTGCTCCCTAAAACAATTCTTAGCTGCTGCCTGTGAACAGCTGACTGCCAAGCTGTACTACAGTTGTCCATATGACATTACCAGCTCTTCCAATGTTCTCAGAGCAACCCAGAAAATCAGTGCAACATAAGGAATATCATCTGAATTTTGCTTGTTAGAACATGTTGAATGCTGTGTATATTTCAGGGTTTCAGACCTACACTAACCAAGGACAGCCATTTACCAAGATGCATTTGGGGCAGCTGTGCTCAGGCTTTTACCAGCAAAGAGCACAGGCCACTTGGTCTTCTGAAATGGGGCTATACTTGCAGAAATTCCTAAGAAGCAAATGCATACAGTGTTCGTTCATTCATTCATTCATTCTGCAGACATTCAAACACTCTATGTCTGAATAGATAGAAGCCCTCAAACACTGCTCTAAAGTAATTCTACAGGACACCTCTGTATAGTTCTGAGTGGAGAGGAGTAGTACAATAGCTGGGAACAGCTTGTTATGCCTGGGAATTTCTCTACCTGCAACTGTGCAAGCTCAGTAAAGGGATCTTAGCAACAAGTCCCTCTAGACCTTCCAATTACACTGCTGTCTGGATAATGTAAGATTGAAAAACATACAAACACATACAGAAGAGGGATCTAATTCCAGTTATTACTACAGTCATCCTAGGTTAATTTTAAAACTGCATGTCCCTTATAATGGAATTTTTAAGGTTCAAAAAGACCTTTAAGAACATCAAGTCCAACTGCTAACCTAAAGCTGCCATCTTCAGCTAAACCATGTCTCCAAGTGTCACATGTAGATGTCTTCTGAACACTCATAGGGATAGTGATTCCACCCCTTTTCTCAGCAACTTGTTCCAATGACTGGCCACCCTTTCAGTGAAGGAATTTTTAATGATAAACCTCCCTTGGTGCAACTTGAGGCCATTTTCACTTATTCTGTCTCTTGTTACCTGGGAGAAGAGACCGACCCCACCTCACTACAACCTTAGGCAGCACAGCTATGCATTCCTGACATTCAAATTCTAAAGGCAGTGTTAGACACAGCATATTCTATCTTACTTTGCCTTCCAGTAAGAACACAATGTTAAAACTACACACAAATATTACGCCCTGAAATGCAGCAACACACGACATATTATCTTTGCTTGTTGAACAACAGCAGTGCTGCTGTGAAAACCTTTCTTTTGCAGCCTCTCTCTGCCCTGGATTTTGTGAGACATGAGCACAATGGTTATGTAGCAGAGAGTATCATCCTAGCAGATTGTTAAATCTGCTCACTAATTATACATTAAGCGTTGATCAATGCTGAAAGCAAATTAATTCATTACAAATACATGACATGTATCTTAAGCTACTATTAAGGCTAGTCTTCTGAATAATGAATGAAGTTACAATGAGTTCTAACCACAGTTCAACAGGATAATCGCATTTCAGAATAATAGTTTATGCTACAAAAGCTTAAGTACCTTCAAAGCCAATATGAGCTCATCATGTCACAAAAAACTAGGTCAGCTGCAATTCATACTGCTGCTTTAGAGTTTTACACATATTATTTTAGATCATCTTTACTGATAAACTTAGGTATTCAATTTTTAATCATGTTTCAGTATTTCTTATCTTTCAAAAAGGCATCTGTTAAACCAAGTTACATATAAAAGAAAGGGAAGAGGAAGAAAGATGTAGATATCTGATAGATATCTGATTAGCACTGCCAGCTGTAAGTTTTGGATAAACACCCATTCATTTCTCAGTGCTGAACTGCTGCTTCTACTCCAGACCCTCTTATACACTCAATTGCTTTCTGCTAATTTCTTATAATTCCACCAGTTCAGTATATAAATTTACAAATATGCTTACAATACTAAATCCACATAGAGGCAATGTATGAGAACCTGGGAAGAGAATATTGTCTACAGTTCCGCCTCTCAGTTTGAGAAAACTCACTTTTCTGCATCTCTGTTTGATGTCTGAGATAAGTAGAAACTCTGGAAGCTGCAAGAAGCTGTGATGATGGCTAGATGGAATTCATTCTGTGCGTGGTACCAATGTCATGGGGCACCTTCTGGGATGCCAAACAGCATCCTCTGTTCTATCCAACCAAAATAACTGAAAAAGGTATGTTGTACTAAAAAAAATTAAACTGGTCTAGAAAATAAATATTAAGATAAAACATATAGCTTCCTTTCTCCTTATTCTTTGCTCCCAAACTTCATAGTGATGATATTCACAGACACGCAAAAGCTCTAGAAACAAATTTGAATGTTAGCTCCTGATTATAGCACTGGGATGCAAATAATAAATAGATTCTGAACCAATATGATGGACAACATAATTTTCTTAAAGTTAAATAAAAGATCACAGAATATTTACAGATACATGGCAAGGATGTATAAAAACAATATCTAATGCTTTGTGGAGAAATCTGAGGGAAAAAAATTGAGAAAAAATGATGTAATTTCCATTGACAGTTTTTCTTCTAAGACAGAGTTGAGAGCACATGCCTGCTGTGTATCAAAGACTGGGGATAAACTCAGGTCAGTGCACACAACCACTCACTCACTGTGTGGGTTACACTGCAGTCTGTCACCTGTCCTCTTAGGGCAAAAATTCCTAGAGCTTTGTGATTTCCAAAATCTTGTGAACAGGAACCTAAAAACAAGGATCTGACAGACAGCATCTTCAGATGGAACAACCAGCCTTATGGGAGGTGTCAGAACCATGGTTTTGTCAAACTTCAACTTTTAAATCAAATTTCTTAAGAGCAAGTGGTGCCAAATAGGAAAGGACACAGATAAAATCTTCTCCTGAAGTAGCAATCAGTAAGTCATTTCAAAAATGACACTGAGCTTCTTCTAATACTATCTGTTAATAAAAGATGAAGATGTGACTGCTGGGTTTATTCTGGCAGTGTTTAGTATGGCTTCATCTGTACCTTGGTAAACCCCATGTGCTGGTTAAGGACACAGCCTATCTGCAGGGCACTGAGTAATTCCAACTGGGCTGATTAAAAAAACCCAAATGGAGGAAAAACTTTTTGTGCTACTGTAGGTTTTACAAGGCTACTACTGTTTTCCTTTAATGAAAAGACCTAAAAGGCCTAACAAGATTGGAAACGTGAGCAAAACCACACGCCAGTCTGGAGCAAAGATGCAATGAAACACAACAAGGTTTTGTTTTGATTGACTGAAAGATAGTTCTCATGCCAAGTAATATATGTTTCACACAGACAGGATGGCTGTTCATACAGTCCTCTACTAGGAACTTGATTCATTATATGGTAATACACACCAGCTCTTCCTGGTGACTACCAGAAACTGGAAATAGTATCTCTCTCAGATTTAAAGAAATTAGCACTGTTGGCTACTGCAACAGGTAATGCTGCATTAAGTATTACTACAGAAGGGTTTTGGAGTAGACTTTTTATCTATTAACTCCTAATACAAAGAGTTACCTGCTAGTAACAACACTTACCTAGGGAAAGAGAAAAAATTAAGCATTTCCCACTATGGGATTGTCAATGTTCTCCTTCTAGAATGTTGATAATCATTAAACTCACTGGCACCTTTACAACTTTACAACATCATAACAAACATAACCAGGAACCATAATTCATTCAACCCCTTCTGAACAACTGTTTTAGCAATCTCAGCAGGTATGATATTAACTGTTTGGTTAGAAACATTATCACAACACAGAAACTGAATATAGATACAATGAATACTGATTTTATGAGCATGTTACAGAAGATTTTCCATGTACCAGTCTAGTAGCATTTAGAACAAAAGCCTAAAGTATGATATTTGGGTGCTAAGTACTACTAAATTATACTTCAGTGTGAGAAAGATCACTGTCATCCTTGGTTATGAACACAAAATGTGCATGTATTCAAAAAAAGTCAATTCTGATGTATAAACATCCAAATTAGTCAGCAGTTTATCATAAAAAGTCAGGACAGAATCAGCACAAATCATTAAATCATCTTGGTCTAAAACACAGGTTAACTTTCATGATCTGTTCATAAAATCAATCAACCTCACAGGAACCAAGTTTCAATCAGTATTTATTACTCTGTAGCACTACAACAGGCTTTTACTAGAGTGCAAAACTATACTCCTACTTGACTGAAACAGTCAGGTTTTATCAAAGAAGTGTTTTACCAGTTAACACAATAAATTAAATTATATCAGTGATCACCTGTGCCCCAAATATTTTTATTTGCCATACTCTAAGTTTTTGTATTACTGAAATGCCTTTCCACCTGAGAAAGCCTCGGTGTCCTATATAGTAGGATGGTCCCACCAGCACTAAATGATCACTATGCAACAGTGCTGCCATCAGCATTGTAATATCCTTCCATGTTAGAATGTCAAAATCTTCCCATCTAAACAAACATTTCAGGGCACTGACATGTTTCACAATTTTTGCACTGAGGGAGGGATGGGGAACCCAACTTCATGCTGAGATGTCAGGTTCATAGCTAGAGCATGAGTTTCACAAATTAAAGTAATTTGAGTTGGTTACAATTCCCTGTGCAAGCATATAATTAATAAAATGGGAATAAACCTTGCTGTACAATTTGTGCCAGCACTTGCTCTAATTTCCCAGACAGCCACAGCCTCATTACCTCCAGATTTGTGCATCTCATTATGATTCTGACACTCACACTTGTGCTATTAGTGATGAAATTACAGATTCATCCTGATTTAGTGTGGCCTTTATTGCTGTTAATTAGGCAATGAAATGTGAAAACTGTTACGGCATTTTAATTATCTGAATGCAATGAGATTTGTGTATTAAAAAAAAATACACAAAACAACAACCTAAAACCTGGAGAATGCTACATTTTCTTAGAAATAGGAGCTGGTTTTGATGGAAACAGCTGATTGAGGATATTAGAAAATTTATTTTGCTGCTAATTGAGGTGACGGCTCCTGTCTATATCAGCCATGTACAGTTTTATTTTTTGCAGGAAGATAAATATGCCTTCTTATCAGAGGCCATCAAAATGTGCAATAACAAAAACCTGAATGAAATATGGACAGATGAATTGTTTAATCTCAGCAAAAGTTTTGAATTTTTTTGCCAAGATACTTCAAAAAACCCCTAGAGGAACAGCCACCAACAGGCACAACTTATGCTCAGAAACAAAACCTCAAAGGAGGCAGCACAAAAATCCAAAGGAAAAAAAGCACTGAAATCTCACCCCTGTTGCTGGACCTAAGTTGAAATAGTTTTATAATTACTGATTGTTTTCTAACAATTTCTGCTGAATGGTAAGAACAATCCCATTCTCATCAGATGGGTGCCCTTCTGCAGTCAGAGGTGCATGGGAATACAACTTCTCTGGTGTAGCCATAGCATGGGTTAAACAAAGCACATATCTGTAACTAGTCATGTATGAGTGATGTATGTCTGAGTGTCTCTCCTACTATTTGATCTTCTCACCGTTGAAGTCAATGTTTCATTAAGCATTATTGCTTTGCTTCACTAATAAACTATAACCAGTTAGATTTTGCTAGCATATAGTAATTAATCAATTATCATAGCACATTTTGAAGGAATTTGGTTCATGGGCAGAAGGCAGCTTTAGAGACATGGAGAGCCAAACATCCTTGCATGCTGGCACCACATCTGCCCCAGAACAGCTTGCAGGAGAAGGAAGGCAGCCAGAGGTCTACTGATCTCACCAGAAGTCCTGCAGGGGCCGTGCACCTCTGGGCTTGCCACACTGAAGTGGCAGGCAGGTCATTTGTGGGTGCTTACAAGTGCACACAAACACTCAAGACTGAGTCCTGAGCTGCACCACACTTTGTGTGTTTGTATTTCTGCACAAACTTAGCTACAGCAGCCTGTCCTCACAAGCCTCCATGAGAATGCAGAAGCTGTCAAGCCTTCAGACAGCTGCTCATGACACACGGGGGGAATTTGTAGAAAAGAACTGTTCTTCCTCACTTTTTACTACAGACGCAAATTTGCAGGACATTATTCTCCTTGTATCCAGTTATGTCTTTCTTAAGCAGTATAAACTATGTATTATTGTACTTGATTATAAATAACTTTCTGTGCAAGTTAGTTTTATTTTGGTAATTCTAATTAAGCTACATTAAATCTCTTCACTCCATCATACATTGGATAGAATTTCATTGGGGTTTTTTACAAGATTACGCAAAAATAAAAAATAGTATTACATTTCTTTGCAAAAATGAAATTGAACTGGTGTCACAGTTTCTCAATAGGCATGAGATTTTAAATATATTTTAAACAGACAAGCATCAGGAAACTTTAAAAGGAAGGCTCTTAAATAAATGTCAAATTTAGTAGATATTATGCATGTATATCCCACACATATATGCACCTATCAGTAGTTCATAACATTAAAATATAATGGGCATTGTGCTGCAATGGGAACTTCTCTGATCTCTCATTTACATCCTCATCTTCATTTATGTGCATTATACTTTCTTTTTTTAAAATGAAATAGCTATGGAAAACATTCTCAAAAAACTAGTTCTTATGGTTCTGTATACCTCCAGTGAAACCAAATTCACAACATTATGGTGAAAACACTGAGAAGTAATAGCATTATTGCTACTACAGACCCACTAATTTTCATGATACCAAAATACATCATTTATCTACGTATTTAGTGCAGAAAGTATGAAAAAACCTGAGTGTTTCAGAGATGTTTCATCCATTATTTCTCTCATGCTTTCTCCATCCTCTGTACTTTCAACACCACAATCAGTTCCCTGAAAATAATTTTGGGAATTGTACCAGAAAGAAAAAATTATTGAATGGAACATGTGCCGGAGGAACTAAATATGGAAGAAATCCTAGAGTGATTGGCTTAATATATAGAAATAAACATTAATTTATTCAGCAATTTTTCACTCTAAAGCAAGCTTCCCCCAGAAGCAGTGTACAAAAATAAGTACCAGCATTTTTCAAATACAAATGCAAATATTAGGCAATTTGCCAAAGGCAACACAAGTCAATAAGAGAATTATGAGCAGAGTCCAGTTCCTGGCTGAATTCTGAAATTAAACTGCTCATCAGTAAAGTCCTTAAAGTCAGGGTAAACAACACATACTGCTAATAGAACCTCAAAAAGTATGTTGACAGAATATATATAAATATGTGCACAACTCAGTGTGAAGGTACTGCAGTCCCTTAAGCTTCTTGAAAAAGCAGACATAAAAATCTGTAAAAGTAGAAGCATTGTTATTTTATTTTCTATTTAAAGACACTGCACAGTCACCTGTTCTGCTTCAGAGTGCTCTTAAGATCACCCATTTTTGCATTATAGGATGCCATCATCTAAATCCCAGACAGCAGAAGAACTTAGTGTGTGCATTCTTAATAAATATCATATTATCTTGGAATTATTTCACTTGCCAGACAACCTTTCCTTTTTTTGACCATTCGTTTGAACACACAGAAATAACAAAAAATCTCCAGCTGGATACACACACTTCAAGGAAAATTTTACAGCTGTCATAAAACAGTAGAAAGGATGGCACTGGCTCCACCAAGCCACCTGAATGCCCCAGGTCAGTGCATGTGCTTCCAGTGAAATGGATACATCTTCCTGTGAATATGATTCTTTTGGCACACAAGGTTAAGTGCAGCCAATTAATGTAAAGCAGTAAGACAGACTCCCAAGTGTGAAATGTATTGGAAGGTTTAACCTGACCAGCTTCATTAAAACATCTCAGAATAAGGAACACCTTAAAAGTGAAAAATTAATTAATCCTAAATAATTAATAAAGTATATTTTATCCATAACTTTGTACAGCCTTTTTCAAAGGCAACTAAGGAGAAAAGCAATTAAGTTATTCCTGCTGATCTCCTTATTTTTTGGCTCTGTGTGGAGAATTAAACAGTAAACTGTTATTTCTCTAGCTTAAAAGCAAAAGGTTGATGTGTAGCACTGAAGTCTAGAAGATGCTTCTGCCAATAAATTTGCAAGTTAATGACTTATGTATTCATAATCTAGCAGACTGCTATACAAGTAGATTTTCCATACAATAGTATCTAATCAGTACAAGATGGTGCATTTCATTAAATGTTTTCAAGTGACATGAGAATGGGGGCACTCACATGAATAATAATATAAGCACACTGAGACACCAAAGAATTGTTGAAAACCCCTGCTGTACTACCTCCCTAAACATCACTCTTCCTTTAATGCTGACCCATAAGCTCTCTGCTTCTTATTCATCCCCAGGCAGAGTTCCAGCTCCATGCACTCCAGCTGTAGGGTGGAGGGTGACACCTACTCCTCATCTCCTGCCTGTGCTTCCTGAAGATCCCCTGTTTTACCATTCCAACATTCCCCTCATCTTGATGGCAGGAAGATCATAGCCCAGCAGGCATGCACACCTCTCTAGCTCCTCTTGCTTATTCCCCATGCAGTGTGTGTTTGCACAGAGGCATTGTGTGTCTGGAATTCCTTTGTGTTGCCCTGCAGATGCTCTTCTGCACACATGCAATCCCTCTCCAGGCTCAGGACATTTATTAGTGGTGCTGGCATTAAACTAGTAGGAGTGGAATGAACCCAAGTTCCCCTTCCCCAGAAATCTTATCTTGAAATCAAGCATATCATGTATAACACAAGTGGGGTTTGTCATTAAACACTCCATCCCTGAGCTTGCATTTCTCGTCTTATTAGATATGAGGTGTCCTTCTCCATATTCTTTGTTTGCTGAAACTGACTGGTTATGACAGTGCTTAGAATAAAGGAAGATGGACAAGAAAGATATTGCACAGGAAATCTGTATAATGAAAGAAGACAAATTTGCTGAAAAGATGTCAAGAATTTTACTACAGTTTTCTGCTTAGTAATCAGGACTCTGTCAGCCTCTTGCAATGGCTCATGGAGTCAGACAGTGCAACACTAACTTGACCTAAGATTACAAAAAGCTCTCCAGAAAGCTGAAGTACAGCAACATCACAGCACTGCAAGAGAAGTATTAAAAAAAAGAAAGAAGCCGTGTGCTCTTACCTAGCACTGATACTGCAATTGAACAGTGAAACAGCTCAAATTAGGTGTAAAACAGTCCAATTTAAGAATGGCTACAAATGATGTTTTTTCAGCCCTTCAACATTATGTGTCAGCATCATCATCAGTACAGTACATCACACTCATCATCTTCCATCATCTAGCACCCCATACCCAGCCTGTGCTTCCCCAGAGAGGAAGGCTGCTGAAGAGTATTTTAAATTCTAGGTGTACTTGTTCTATCACTTGTCCTCAGCCCCAAGATGACTGCTACATCTTTCATGGAATCTAGGAAATTTGTACACAAGAAGAGAGAGGGGAATAAAAGGCCATGATTTAAGAAAAATAGACCCAGAAGAGGTGGGGAGGCTGGTGAAAAGGAGCCAAGCATCAGCACATTGCGCAAGTGCTGTCAAGGCAGCAAGAGGGCACGGAGAACACAGACAGACAGCAGCAACTACAGATATAGAGTACATGGGAATTCTTTTTGGTAGTAAGCATCACCCTTAGATCATAAAGCAAGGGGTAATTTTCTCCTGAATCTTTTTATGAACACATTAAGCTACAAAGGTTAACTCAACAAAAAACACTGCATGACTTAGAATACATTGAATAAGCATCGTAGACAGATGAACAAAGAAAGTCAAAATGTCCTAGCACATACAATGTTTACATACAATTTATGGCCAGTGTTATTCAAGAGAGTGATTCAGGTACTAGAACTTGCTCTCTCTGGTAAACCATTTATTATTTGAAAGCAACATAACTGTCATTTTACAGAAGTCAAAATATTATGCCTTAACAATATCTTTTGGATCTTGAAGTACTCCCTTGATATAAGACAGTTATGCTTCTGTTGGTCTACCACAAGAATTATGCCTTTCTATCAAGTACTGGCTCTTTGACACCACCCAAGGTACATCTGCTTAACATAATTTAAGAACTGCTGAACCTCATTTCCCTGGATATCACTTTCAAAATTATATTGTCTTGAAAGAATACATAAAAATCAAAGCATACCGTCTGCTAATAGCCACTGTTAAGAAAAGTATACTTATTATCCAGGGTAATTAGCTAAAAGCTTCTGAATGTCAATTCACCGCACAGAGCTGAATGACAGCAGAACAATCAGCTTGACCACTGAGGTCTTTATGAATTGCAGACATTAGCAAATCTCAGTAAGAAAATACCCTGAAGTATGTACTTGCAATTTCCCTGCTATTAGAGAGTATTAAACGTTATTCATATGCCACAGCTAGCATGAGATAAAAATAGAAAGTTTACGTAAGCTCCTATTATGAATAATGACTACTTAATGTAAAAGTAATTGAAAAGGAGATTATAGGCAGACACTGGAAGGCTAGACTTGCCTTAGCTCTAAAAACACACAATAATGTAAGGGACATACAGCTGATCCATATCCGTTTATAAACAGTGCATGTGATGTGCTTACTGAGATAATTACTGCATGCATATATGAATGTGCTTTAGTAAAAGAGCTGTTCAGAAACTGTACACAATCATTGGATTAGCAAAAATTGCCAGGTTATGAATGATTCAACCAGAAAACAACACTAATGGAAATACTGGATGTCTTAAAGCTCAAAGTTGCAACAATTATTTTGCCAAAGTTGCAGATCTAAAGCACAGTAAACAGCTAGGAAGTAATTATCAACTTTCACCTAGGCAAAACATATTGCAGAGATCTGCTGTGCAATCACAGTTTATACACAAGTAGATCACCCAACACACACTTTAGAAGCAAATTCTCCTACAGGAAGATTATATTTGGAAGGATCACTCAGTAAGGCTAGAAATAGCAAAAGAAAAACAGCTAACACACAAATCCTGACCAAGGTATCTTTAAGGATCTGCTTCTTTCAGGTGGAATGTGTATTTCAGTAAGTGTGCTAAAATTTGCCTTAGGAAACATCTACCATTCTCTACCATTAAGTGTTTTCAATGTTCAGTATTTTATATGGATTCATTAGTATGAATTGGTCATACAGGGACTTAAAGTTTTCTTTGTAATGAGCTTAAACACCATGCCTGTTAACATCAATAGGTTCTAAGCTTGCCTAACACTTTCAAGAATATGTGTGTAAAGAAAACACTGGTCTAACAATTACTTAAACTAAAAAGACATTTCCAAAGGAAAATTCCTTTTTCTCCAACCTTTCAAAATACTTGTTATGCAGAGGGTCATGATGCCCACTCACATGCATGTAAAGCAGACATAGCTCTCATAGTAATCACAATGTATGATCAACTTCCCATGCTTTCACCAAATTACAGTGCTTGCTGTTTCACTAACACCCATTAAAGAACCTCCCTAACTGCAAAAAAGTGCTATTAAAATAATGAGGAGCTAGAAGGAGAAAGAAAATTGTGTGGCCCTGTGAGAGGTCATGGCAAATTTAATCAGCAACTGTTGCCAACAGTGCTATATCCTAGAATTCAATCTATCTGGAGATAAAAGAATATAAAATGAAAGCTAAACTGTGACTGAACAGAGAGATTGGAAACAACCTCCTTTCATTTTCAACTGGCCTCTTAACCAAATACACTGTGTGCAATGGTGACCTTACCCCCTGAAGACAATGCACTGGAAAACTGGCAATTTTGTTTTACAGCATACATTAAGGAACCCTTTTTACTGAATGTTTTTAAGTATGTCAGTAGTAGACACTGGCCCTTGTGAGAATATTCACTGCAATTTCAGAAAACATTTATTCATCTCTGATACGCTGGCTTGTTTCATATGAAACAGGAAAAAAATCCCTAAACCTCTAAAACACAACAGAGAATCCCATCATCTTCCAAGAATTCTTCAGTTCTAAAAATACAGAAGTAGTGCATCAGCAGGTATTTACAGTTAAAAACCCTTGAGACTTAAGGTCCTTAAAATCATATTAGCAATAATGTCATTCAATATCAAATCTTAAGGAGCTTTAAAAAAAAAAACAAAAAAAACCACTGAAAGGCAGCACATCTGTGCAAAGAACACATTAAAATAATACAAACTCATGCCAACTCTGGGAAAAAACCACTGCTTGCATAATGCCCCAGAATAATCTGTGTGAGTGGAGAGTGACTTTGCTTTTCAGGTTTGATGGAAGATCCTGGCAAACCACATCCTCTAGAAACTTCCAAAGTGAACCCAAGCTTCTACTTGTACATAAAGCAGACATGAATTATTACATTGCGAACAAGTATGACTTTATATGTTGTTATTTTTAGCATTGTGCTGTATTACCTCCAGTATTTAGCACCAGAGAAAGCAAAAACCTCTTGAATTAAAACTCCTCACAAATCTGACGGCAGTTCCAATTCGTTGTACAAAGGCACATCTCATAGCAGACTTTCAAATTGTGGAGATCAGGAATTCCACATACTGAAAAGCATAAATGCAACTAAGAACCACCAGTACACAGAAGTGATCTGTTCCCTTGTAGCTATTCTACTGAACAGCTGCTCTTCAGTTTAATATTCTAGGGAAGAGTTTCTTGGCTTTTTGCAAAGAATAATATTAAAACTATCCTTAAGAAGAAACAAACCATAACAAACCTGAAAATGACCCTCCCTACAAATACCAAACCACTAAACACGGAATTTTCTAATTGTGTCTCAACAAACAAGGCAACTGAGCGGTATTTTCATACTTGCTTTGTCATGACACGTACAACTTCTGTTGCAGAAATCTACTTTCTGTTAGTTCACTAAATCTGTAAAAAAACTGAATTCCTGACAGGAATTTTCTTTGAAGAAAGCAATTCTAATATCTTAACTTTAATCATAGCCCAAACCTTTAATATTCTCACATTCAACTCTTCAAAATAAAACATTTAAATTGACAACAAAGCCCTGAAATTATACTGACAATAGTGTATAACTGGAAAATATACATATAGAATATTTATTCTCTACTGTGATTCTGGAATCACTCAAGCATTTTTTTGAACAAGTAATTGTGTAAAGAAATAATGCTGTTGTTAACTACTTATTTTGTGCACTGTTTTGTTCTTATTTCCTTAGTGACTACCATTATACACAACAAGGACTGTTTAACTTCTCCACAGCTGTGTTTCTTTACTGATCTTTTGAGGCAAATCTTCAGGTGCTTTCTAAAAGGAGAAAAAAATTCCAAATGTAAATGAAAGTATTACTTGTAACTTAGCTCCTCCAAACAAATCCTGGAAGCAAAAGGTCACAGTTTACTCTTAAAGAAACCATGGTGGCTACCTTTCTTTATTTAAATTTCTTTTTCTAGTGATGCTGATACATTTAATTCCTGTGGCAAACACTTCTGTAAACCCATTAGTTCTATGTTTTTCATTCAGATAGATGATTCAGGCTTGCCCTTCCAAAGACACCCCACTCAGTAATCTCACCATAATACATATACTAGACTGTTCCAGTGGGCGAAGATAAAACTTCCTCAGGGGAGGCTGCAGTGGTCTTTCTCCGACATAACTAAAACACACATAATTGCAGGACTGACATTCAGAAGGAGACAATGTAACCTCTGGAACCAGGTCCCAGTGGCCAAAAGACTTACTGCCACACAATGATGCAGCACTTGACAAGGCACCAAGTGCGCCATGGGTTGTAGAAATGCTTGTACACGGCATTCCATGAGCTTTTCCTAATGGATACTGAAGTACCGACATAATCTCACACCATTCCCTTTTATTGTCTTCCAATATTGCTGCCCACAGCTGAGATTGAATTCCCTTACAAGCCATGACATCTCTTTTGATTCCCCCTGGACAACATGTTGCAGCTTTGTCATTGCCCACATGGAGCAATAGCCCGAGGGCTGCACTAGCCTAAGAGCTTTCCTAGCTTGTCCTTAGCCCAGGTTGCAGGGAGGCAGCAGCCTTCCCCATGAGGAGGGTCTGTCCAGCACACTGCATCCTCTGTTCCCTCAGGAGGGAGTCACCTACCACTGTAGCCCATCTTTCCTTCCTCGTGGAGGTGTTCATCATACAGGAGCCACTCCACCTGTTCAGAAGTATCTCTGGTGTAGATGGGCCATCATCCACACCACCCTCTGACTTACCTTTCATATCCAGAGCCTCATTGCTCCTGTGTACAAGCATATGGGAAGGCAAGGTGGGCAAAGAGGGAGTTTCCCTGCTGCTCTAAAGAGGGACTTGTCCTTGTTCACTCTTTTTAAGTCACTGCGTTCTGAATGGGAGGGGAGGAATACAGGATCCTCCTCATCCTGCGTTTTTTCTTATAGCTGTTCTTGTTCCTGTCACAGGGAGAGCAGAGCACAGGTTTGCCAGTTGAATTTTTTCTAATTGACTTTGAAAAGAATAAATGAAATGAATTAATTTCATTTCCTTTCGGGAAGGGAAACGAAATCTCGCAATTTCAATGGGAATCAATTGGGCAATCTTTGGACCAAGTCCCAGCACTTGACAGCATCCCATGCCTTTTGGTGGGTTTGAGCTTGGTGAAGATTTTTTTTTTTTTCTTCAGCAACCATGCCATGGCTCTCATATCTTCCCCTGCAAGTCGTGTCTTCCTCCTCGACTTTTTGCCCTGCCTTTGCAGCATCTGTGAGCTTAGTTTTGGCATCTTTTGGTCCTTTGCACTGCACATCATATAATCCTAGCCCATTTTCTAGTAGTCACTAAATTTGCAAATTTTTTTTTTTTTTCCTTCAGCAACCATGCCATGGCCCTCATATCTTCCCCTCCAAGTTGTGTCTTCTTCCTCCACTTTTTGCCGTCTCTTTGCAGCATCTGGGTGCTTAGTTTTGCTAACTTTTGCTCCTTGCACTGCACCACATTTCCTCCCACACCATTTTCTTGTAGCCACTAAATATCCCGATTTTCTGGGGTTTGGGATTTTTGTCAGCCGCACTTCATTTGATCATATCTCCTTTCCAGAGCGTTTGTAAGCCTTTCTTTTCAGGGTTGCGAGATTTCGTTTCCCTTCCCGAAAGGAAATGAAATTTCCTTTCGGGAAGGGAAACGAAATCTCGCAATTTCAATGGGAATCAATTGGGCAATCTTTGGACCAAGTCCCAGCACTTGACAGCATCCCATGCCTTTTGGTGGGTTTGAGCTTGGTGAAGATTTTTTTTTTTTTCTTCAGCAACCATGCCATGGCTCTCATATCTTCCCCTGCAAGTCGTGTCTTCCTCCTCGACTTTTTGCCCTGCCTTTGCAGCATCTGTGAGCTTAGTTTTGGCATCTTTTGGTCCTTTGCACTGCACATCATATAATCCTAGCCCATTTTCTAGTAGTCACTAAATTTGCAAATTTTTTTTTTTTTTCCTTCAGCAACCATGCCATGGCCCTCATATCTTCCCCTCCAAGTTGTGTCTTCTTCCTCCACTTTTTGCCGTCTCTTTGCAGCATCTGGGTGCTTAGTTTTGCTAACTTTTGCTCCTTGCACTGCACCACATTTCCTCCCACACCATTTTCTTGTAGCCACTAAATATCCCGATTTTCTGGGGTTTGGGATTTTTGTCAGCCGCACTTCATTTGATCATATCTCCTTTCCAGAGCGTTTGTAAGCCTTTCTTTTCAGGGTTGCGAGATTTCGTTTCCCTTCCCGAAAGGAAATGAAATTTCCTTTCGGGAAGGGAAACGAAATCTCGCGATTTCAATGGGAATCAATTGGGCAATCTTTGGACCAAGTCCCAGCACTTGACAGCATCCCATGCCTTTTGGTGGGTTTGAGCTTGGTGAAGATTTTTTTTTTTTTTTCTTCAGCAACCATGCCATGGCTCTCATATCTTCCCCTGCAATCGTGTCTTCCTCCTCGACTTTTTGCCCTGCCTTTGCAGCATCTGTGAGCTTAGTTTTGGCATCTTTTGGTCCTTTGCACTGCACATCATATAATCCTAGCCCATTTTCTAGTAGTCACTAAATTTGCAAATTTTTTTTTTTTTTTCCTTCAGCAACCATGCCATGGCCCTCATATCTTCCCCTCCAAGTTGTGTCTTCTTCCTCCACTTTTTGCCGTCACTTTGCAGCATCTGGGTGCTTCGTTTTGCTAACTTTTGCTCCTTGCACTGCACCACATTTCCTCCCACACCATTTTCTTGTAGCCACTAAATATCCCGATTTTCTGGGGTTTGGGATTTGTGTCAGCCGCACTTCATTTGATCATATCTCCTTTCCAGAGCGTTTGTAAGCCTTTCTTTTCAGGGTTGCGAGATTTCGTTTCCCTTCCCGAAAGGAAATGAAATTTCCTTTCGGGAAGGGAAACGAAATCTCGCAATTTCAATGGGAATCAATTGGGCAATCTTTGGACCAAGTCCCAGCACTTGACAGCATCCCATGCCTTTTGGTGGGTTTGAGCTTGGTGAAGATTTTTTTTTTTTTCTTCAGCAACCATGCCATGGCTCTCATATCTTCCCCTGCAAGTCGTGTCTTCCTCCTCGACTTTTTGCCCTGCCTTTGCAGCATCTGTGAGCTTAGTTTTGGCATCTTTTGGTCCTTTGCACTGCACATCATATAATCCTAGCCCATTTTCTAGTAGTCACTAAATTTGCAAATTTTTTTTTTTTTTCCTTCAGCAACCATGCCATGGCCCTCATATCTTCCCCTCCAAGTTGTGTCTTCTTCCTCCACTTTTTGCCGTCTCTTTGCAGCATCTGGGTGCTTAGTTTTGCTAACTTTTGCTCCTTGCACTGCACCACATTTCCTCCCACACCATTTTCTTGTAGCCACTAAATATCCCGATTTTCTGGGGTTTGGGATTTTTGTCAGCCGCACTTCATTTGATCATATCTCCTTTCCAGAGCGTTTGTAAGCCTTTCTTTTCAGGGTTGCGAGATTTCGTTTCCCTTCCCGAAAGGAAATGAAATTTCCTTTCGGGAAGGGAAACGAAATCTCGCGATTTCAATGGGAATCAATTGGGCAATCTTTGGACCAAGTCCCAGCACTTGACAGCATCCCATGCCTTTTGGTGGGTTTGAGCTTGGTGAAGATTTTTTTTTTTTTTCTTCAGCAACCATGCCATGGCTCTCATATCTTCCCCTGCAATCGTGTCTTCCTCCTCGACTTTTTGCCCTGCCTTTGCAGCATCTGTGAGCTTAGTTTTGGCATCTTTTGGTCCTTTGCACTGCACATCATATAATCCTAGCCCATTTTCTAGTAGTCACTAAATTTGCAAATTTTTTTTTTTTTTTCCTTCAGCAACCATGCCATGGCCCTCATATCTTCCCCTCCAAGTTGTGTCTTCTTCCTCCACTTTTTGCCGTCACTTTGCAGCATCTGGGTGCTTCGTTTTGCTAACTTTTGCTCCTTGCACTGCACCACATTTCCTCCCACACCATTTTCTTGTAGCCACTAAATATCCCGATTTTCTGGGGTTTGGGATTTGTGTCAGCCGCACTTCATTTGATCATATCTCCTTTCCAGAGCGTTTGTAAGCCTTTCTTTTCAGGGTTGCGAGATTTCGTTTCCCTTCCCGAAAGGAAATGAAATTTCCTTTCGGGAAGGGAAACGAAATCTCGCGATTTCAATGGGAATCAATTGGGCAATCTTTGGACCAAGTCCCAGCACTTGACAGCATCCCATGCCTTTTGATGGGTTTGAGCTTGGTGAAGATTTTTTTTTTTTTTCTTCAGCAACCATGCCATGGCTCTCATATCTTCCCCTGCAATCGTGTCTTCCTCCTCGACTTTTTGCCCTGCCTTTGCAGCATCTGTGAGCTTAGTTTTGGCATCTTTTGGTCCTTTGCACTGCACATCATATAATCCTAGCCCATTTTCTAGTAGTCACTAAATTTGCACATTTTTTTTTTTTTCCTTCAGCAACCATGCCATGGCTCTCATATCTTCCCCTCCAAGTTGTGTCTTCTTCCTCCACTTTTTGCCGTCACTTTGCAGCATCTGGGTGCTTCGTTTTGCTAACTTTTGCTCCTTGCACTGCACCACATTTCCTCCCACACCATTTTCTTGTAGCCACTAAATATCCCGATTTTCTGGGGTTTGGGATTTTTGTCAGCCGCACTTCATTTGATCATATCTCCTTTCCAGAGCGTTTGTAAGCCTTTCTTTTCAGGGTTGCGAGATTTCGTTTCCCTTCCCGAAAGGAAATGAAATTTCCTTTCGGGAAGGGAAACGAAATCTCGCAATTTCAATGGGAATCAATTGGGCAATCTTTGGACCAAGTCCCAGCACTTGACAGCATCCCATGCCTTTTGGTGGGTTTGAGCTTGGTGAAGATTTTTTTTTTTTCTTCAGCAACCATGCCATGGCTCTCATATCTTCCCCTGCAAGTCGTGTCTTCCTCCTCGACTTTTTGCCCTGCCTTTGCAGCATCTGTGAGCTTAGTTTTGGCATCTTTTGGTCCTTTGCACTGCACATCATATAATCCTTGCCCATTTTCTAGTAGTTACTAAATTTGCAAATTTTTTTTTTTTTTTTCTTCAGCAACCATGCCATGGCCCTCATATCTTCCCCTCCAAGTTGTGTCTTCTTCCTCCACTTTTTGCCGTCACTTTGCAGCATCTGGGTGCTTAGTTTTGCTAACTTTTGCTCCTTGCACTGCACCACATTTCCTCCCACACCATTTTCTTGTAGCCACTAAATATCCCGATTTTCTGGGGTTTGGGATTTTTGTCAGCCGCACTTCATTTGATCATATCTCCTTTCCAGAGCGTTTGTAAGCCTTTCTTTTCAGGGTTGCGAGATTTCGTTTCCCTTCCCGAAAGGAAATGAAATTTCCTTTCGGGAAGGGAAACGAAATCTCGCAATTTCAATGGGAATCAATTGGGCAATCTTTGGACCAAGTCCCAGCACTTGACAGCATCCCATGCCTTTTGGTGGGTTTGAGCTTGGCCAAGATTTTTTTTTTTTTCTTCAGCAACCATGCCATGGCTCTCATATCTTCCCCTGCAATCGTGTCTTCCTCCTCGACTTTTTGCCCTGCCTTTGCAGCATCTGTGAGCTTAGTTTTGGCATCTTTTGGTCCTTTGCACTGCACATCATATAATCCTAGCCCATTTTCTAGTAGTTACTAAATTTGCAAATTTTTTTTTTTTTTTCTTCAGCAACCATGCCATGGCCCTCATATCTTCCCCTCCCAGTTGTGTCTTCTTCCTCCACTTTTTGCCGTCACTTTGCAGCATCTGGGTGCTTAGTTTTGCTAACTTTTGCTCCTTGCACTGCACCACATTTCCTCCCACACCATTTTCTTGTAGCCACTAAATATCCCGATTTTCTGGGGTTTGGGATTTTTGTCAGCCGCACTTCATTTGATCATATCTCCTTTCCAGAGCGTTTGTAAGCCTTTCTTTTCAGGGTTGCGAGATTTCGTTTCCCTTCCCGAAAGGAAATGAAATTTCCTTTCGGGAAGGGAAACGAAATCTCGCGATTTCAATGGGAATCAATTGGGCAATCTTTGGACCAAGTCCCAGCACTTGACAGCATCCCATGCCTTTTGGTGGGTTTGAGCTTGGCCAAGATTTTTTTTTTTTTTCTTCAGCAACCATGCCATGGCTCTCATATCTTCCCCTGCAATCGTGTCTTCCTCCTCGACTTTTTGCCCTGCCTTTGCAGCATCTGTGAGCTTAGTTTTGGCATCTTTTGGTCCTTTGCACTGCACATCATATAATCCTAGCCCATTTTCTAGTAGTTACTAAATTTGCAAATTTTTTTTTTTTTTTCTTCAGCAACCATGCCATGGCCCTCATATCTTCCCCTCCAAGTTGTGTCTTCTTCCTCCACTTTTTGCCGTCTCTTTGCAGCATCTGGGTGCTTAGTTTTGCTAACTTTTGCTCCTTGCACTGCACCACATTTCCTCCCACACCATTTTCTTGTAGCCACTAAATATCCCGATTTTCTGGGGTTTGGGATTTTTGTCAGCCGCACTTCATTTGATCATATCTCCTTTCCAGAGCGTTTGTAAGCCTTTCTTTTCAGGGTTGCGAGATTTCGTTTCCCTTCCCGAAAGGAAATGAAATTTCCTTTCGGGAAGGGAAACGAAATCTCGCGATTTCAATGGGAATCAATTGGGCAATCTTTGGACCAAGTCCCAGCACTTGACAGCATCCCATGCCTTTTGGTGGGTTTGAGCTTGGTGAAGATTTTTTTTTTTTTCTTCAGCAACCATGCCATGGCTCTCATATCTTCCCCTGCAAGTCGTGTCTTCCTCCTCGACTTTTTGCCCTGCCTTTGCAGCATCTGTGAGCTTAGTTTTGGCATCTTTTGGTCCTTTGCACTGCACATCATATAATCCTAGCCCATTTTCTAGTAGTTACTAAATTTGCAAATTTTTTTTTTTTTTTCTTCAGCAACCATGCCATGGCCCTCATATCTTCCCCTCCAAGTTGTGTCTTCTTCCTCCACTTTTTGCCGTCACTTTGCAGCATCTGGGTGCTTAGTTTTGCTAACTTTTGCTCCTTGCACTGCACCACATTTCCTCCCACACCATTTTCTTGTAGCCACTAAATATCCCGATTTTCTGGGGTTTGGGATTTTTGTCAGCCGCACTTCATTTGATCATATCTCCTTTCCAGAGCGTTTGTAAGCCTTTCTTTTCAGGGTTGCGAGATTTCGTTTCCCTTCCCGAAAGGAAATGAAATTTCCTTTCGGGAAGGGAAACGAAATCTCGCAATTTCAATGGGAATCAATTGGGCAATCTTTGGACCAAGTCCCAGCACTTGACAGCATCCCATGCCTTTTGGTGGGTTTGAGCTTGGCGAAGATTTTTTTTTTTTTCTTCAGCAACCATGCCATGGCTCTCATATCTTCCCCTGCAATCGTGTCTTCCTCCTCGACTTTTTGCCCTGCCTTTGCAGCATCTGTGAGCTTAGTTTTGGCATCTTTTGGTCCTTTGCACTGCACATCATATAATCCTAGCCCATTTTCTAGTAGTTACTAAATTTGCAAATTTTTTTTTTTTTTTCTTCAGCAACCATGCCATGGCCCTCATATCTTCCCCTCCCAGTTGTGTCTTCTTCCTCCACTTTTTGCCGTCACTTTGCAGCATCTGGGTGCTTAGTTTTGCTAACTTTTGCTCCTTGCACTGCACCACATTTCCTCCCACACCATTTTCTTGTAGCCACTAAATATCCCGATTTTCTGGGGTTTGGGATTTTTGTCAGCCGCACTTCATTTGATCATATCTCCTTTCCAGAGCGTTTGTAAGCCTTTCTTTTCAGGGTTGCGAGATTTCGTTTCCCTTCCCGAAAGGAAATGAAATTTCCTTTCGGGAAGGGAAACGAAATCTCGCGATTTCAATGGGAATCAATTGGGCAATCTTTGGACCAAGTCCCAGCACTTGACAGCATCCCATGCCTTTTGGTGGGTTTGAGCTTGGCCAAGATTTTTTTTTTTTTTCTTCAGCAACCATGCCATGGCTCTCATATCTTCCCCTGCAATCGTGTCTTCCTCCTCGACTTTTTGCCCTGCCTTTGCAGCATCTGTGAGCTTAGTTTTGGCATCTTTTGGTCCTTTGCACTGCACATCATATAATCCTAGCCCATTTTCTAGTAGTTACTAAATTTGCAAATTTTTTTTTTTTTTTCTTCAGCAACCATGCCATGGCCCTCATATCTTCCCCTCCAAGTTGTGTCTTCTTCCTCCACTTTTTGCCGTCTCTTTGCAGCATCTGGGTGCTTAGTTTTGCTAACTTTTGCTCCTTGCACTGCACCACATTTCCTCCCACACCATTTTCTTGTAGCCACTAAATATCCCGATTTTCTGGGGTTTGGGATTTTTGTCAGCCGCACTTCATTTGATCATATCTCCTTTCCAGAGCGTTTGTAAGCCTTTCTTTTCAGGGTTGCGAGATTTCGTTTCCCTTCCCGAAAGGAAATGAAATTTCCTTTCGGGAAGGGAAACGAAATCTCGCAATTTCAATGGGAATCAATTGGGCAATCTTTGGACCAAGTCCCAGCACTTGACAGCATCCCATGCCTTTTGGTGGGTTTGAGCTGGCGAAGATTTTTTTTTTTTTCTTCAGCAACCATGCCATGGCTCTCATATCTTCCCCTGCAATCGTGTCTTCATCCTCGACTTTTTGCCCTGCCTTTGCAGCATCTGTGAGCTTAGTTTTGGCATCTTTTGGTCCTTTGCACTGCACATCATATAATCCTAGCCCATTTTCTAGTAGTTACTAAATTTGCAATTTTTTTTTTTTTTTCTTCAGCAACCATGCCATGGCCCTCATATCTTCCCCTCCAAGTTGTGTCTTCTTCCTCCACTTTTTGCCGTCTCTTTGCAGCATCTGGGTGCTTAGTTTTGCTAACTTTTGCTCCTTGCACTGCACCACATTTCCTCCCACACCATTTTCTTGTAGCCACTAAATATCCCGATTTTCTGGGGTTTGGGATTTTTGTCAGCCGCACTTCATTTGATCATATCTCCTTTCCAGAGCGTTTGTAAGCCTTTCTTTTCAGGGTTGCGAGATTTCGTTTCCCTTCCCGAAAGGAAATGAAATTTCCTTTCGGGAAGGGAAACGAAATCTCGCAATTTCAATGGGAATCAATTGGGCAATCTTTGGACCAAGTCCCAGCACTTGACAGCATCCCATGCCTTTTGGTGGGTTTGAGCTGGCGAAGATTTTTTTTTTTTTCTTCAGCAACCATGCCATGGCTCTCATATCTTCCCCTGCAATCGTGTCTTCATCCTCGACTTTTTGCCCTGCCTTTGCAGCATCTGTGAGCTTAGTTTTGGCATCTTTTGGTCCTTTGCACTGCACATCATATAATCCTAGCCCATTTTCTAGTAGTTACTAAATTTGCAATTTTTTTTTTTTTTTCTTCAGCAACCATGCCATGGCCCTCATATCTTCCCCTCCAAGTTGTGTCTTCTTCCTCCACTTTTTGCCGTCTCTTTGCAGCATCTGGGTGCTTAGTTTTGCTAACTTTTGCTCCTTGCACTGCACCACATTTCCTCCCACACCATTTTCTTGTAGCCACTAAATATCCCGATTTTCTGGGGTTTGGGATTTTTGTCAGCCGCACTTCATTTGATCATATCTCCTTTCCAGAGCGTTTGTAAGCCTTTCTTTTCAGGGTTGCGAGATTTCGTTTCCCTTCCCGAAAGGAAATGAAATTTCCTTTCGGGAAGGGAAACGAAATCTCGCAATTTCAATGGGAATCAATTGGGCAATCTTTGGACCAAGTCCCAGCACTTGACAGCATCCCATGCCTTTTGGTGGGTTTGAGCTGGTGAAGATTTTTTTTTTTTTTCTTCAGCAACCATGCCATGGCTCTGATATCTTCCCCTGCAAGTCGTGTCTTCCTCCTCGACTTTTTGTCCTGCCTTTGCAGCATCTGTGAGCTTAGTTTTGGCATCTTTTGGTCCTTTGCACTGCACATCATATAATCCTAGCCCATTTTCTAGTAGTTACTAAATTTGCAATTTTTTTTTTTTTTTCTTCAGCAACCATGCCATGGCCCTCATATCTTCCCCTCCAAGTTGTGTCTTCTTCCTCCACTTTTTGCCGTCTCTTTGCAGCATCTGGGTGCTTAGTTTTGCTAACTTTTGCTCCTTGCACTGCACCACATTTCCTCCCACACCATTTTCTTGTAGCCACTAAATATCCCGATTTTCTGGGGTTTGGGATTTTTGTCAGCCGCACTTCATTTGATCATATCTCCTTTCCAGAGCGTTTGTAAGCCTTTCTTTTCAGGGTTGCGAGATTTCGTTTCCCTTCCCGAAAGGAAATGAAATTTCCTTTCGGGAAGGGAAACGAAATCTCGCAATTTCAATGGGAATCAATTGGGCAATCTTTGGACCAAGTCCCAGCACTTGACAGCATCCCATGCCTTTTGGTGGGTTTGAGCTTGGCCAAGATTTTTTTTTTTTTCTTCAGCAACCATGCCATGGCTCTCATATCTTCCCCTGCAATCGTGTCTTCCTCCTCGACTTTTTGCCCTGCCTTTGCAGCATCTGTGAGCTTAGTTTTGGCATCTTTTGGTCCTTTGCACTGCACATCATATAATCCTA
This sequence comes from Passer domesticus, assembly GCF_036417665.1. Taxonomy (NCBI): domain Eukaryota; kingdom Metazoa; phylum Chordata; class Aves; order Passeriformes; family Passeridae; genus Passer; species Passer domesticus. Next base: position 45,683,530 of record NC_087479.1, read on the forward strand.
GCCCATTTTCTAGTAGTCACTAAATTTGCAAATTTTTTTTTTTTTTCCTTCAGCAACCATGCTATGGCCCTCATATCTTCCCCTCCAAGTTGTGTCTTCTTCCTCCACTTTTTGCCGTCACTTTGCAGCATCTGGGTGCTTAGTTTTGCTAACTTTTGCTCCTTGCACTGCACCACATTTCCTCCCACACCATTTTCTTGTAGCCACTAAATATCCCGATTTTCTGGGGTTTGGGATTTGTGTCAGCCGCACTTCATTTGATCATATCTCTTTTCCAGAGCGTTTGTAAGCCTTTATTTTCAGGGTTGCGAGATTTCGTTTCCCTTCCCGAAAGGAAATGAAATTTCCTTTCGGGAAGGGAAACGAAATCTCGCAATTTCAATGGGAATCAATTGGGCAATCTTTGGACCAAGTCCCAGCACTTGACAGCATCCCATGCCTTTTGGTGGGTTTGAGCTGGTGAAGATTTTTTTTTTTTCTTCAGCAACCATGCCATGGCTCTCATATCTTCCCCTCCAGCTTGTGTCTTCTTCCTTCACTTTTTGCCGTCACTTTGCAGCATCTGGGTGCTTCATTTTGCAATTGTCACTATTAATGACCCCGTGTTCCACTCTTGTACTTTGAAATAGCTGGCAAATTTCCTAATAATGGTGGCTGATAAGCGTGGCTCTGAATAACAAAGTGCTATGTCTTTTAAAATACTGTTTTCCATTTCAAGTAATGACATTAGGTGATTCAAAAGCAGTATTTCATACTTCTTATAATAGTCACATAAAATGGAAATTTCTTTTTTTGTTCATAGTAGCAGACGGATACACACAAAAATGTATTGTTAGTAAAGGGTCATTTACTTCTTATTTTATGGATTTTAACCAGCATTCACATGAAGCTTTAACAGAAGCCATGTAATATGATGGATGTAGAATGAATTCTATCTTACTCAAATTATTTGCAGTCTTTATTCTCATTATAGAAGAAAGCTCCTGAGGTCAAAAGACAATGGAAATTATATTTCATTTTACATTAGACTATGAACTCTGGAACTAAACCCAGTGCATATCTGGATGCGTTCAGACCTGCTCAAATAGGATTTAATATTCTTCTATAAATAGCAAACTCTGTGTAAGTTATCACTAGTGCAGAGATAACTCTTGAAAGCGTTATTATATTTATAGCCAAAAAGTATACATGTCCCATACGTGTAGTGCTCTCCACACACATATGTAAAAAATATTACAATAAAGTAACCATTTTAAACTGCAAGTGCTTCTATTTCTACAGTGATAAAAGCTTTTTTATCAAACAATTCTTTTTTGGACAAATAACATTTTTGCTAATTCTAAAGGGAAAAACACCTAAGAAGTTACTGCATCAATGAAATGGAATGGAGCCAAATGGGGAATATACTATTAACTTCTAGAACACAAAATGTTAATTCTTTAATGTTAACTGGCCTTTTAGGATTTCTAATAAGCTGAGTCTAGCATGCTGTGGGATTTTAGCATTGACATGTTACTAATGAGAGGTTAATGAATCTAATCTCTCAAACCATGGTAAAATACAAGACTGGGAATCAGGGAGCCAGTTCTGACAGTGTTTGGCTGTGTTCCAGTGGGGTTCACTTATTCATGAAGAAGCTTCCATCAGATACTTCTTACTGAAACATGAAGTGAGCTGGAAAAGAAAGGTCTCTGTGGTGTAGAAGGAACTGTCAGCAACCCAAGGAAAAGGCCAAATTAAAATTAAAATTCATTAACCTTAGCATCTGTCAAAGAGTTTTGAAAGGAAGAAGAAAAAAAGAAGGGTGAATACAGTAGTCTGAGAGAAAAAAAATACAACTTTTTACCTGTTTACCAGAAAACTGCCTATTACATCAATAGCCTTATTTCTCCAAGACCAGTATCTTTGACAAATAGAAATTATGTAACATAACTTGTGGTATTTTCAGGTCCCCAGACAGAGGAGGAAGGAATGAATCTGACTCCATGTTCTTAGAAGACTAATTTATTATTTTATGATATCATATTAGATTAAAGAATGCTATACTAAAACCATACTAAAGAATAATAGGGAAAGGCTACAGACAGAAGGCTACAAAGAATGATAAGGAAAATCTCATGACTTCTTCCAGAGTCCCAACACAGCTGGAGGGTGATTGGTCATTAAGTCAAAACAATTCACATGGAACCAATCAAACAATGACCAGCTGGTAAACAATCTCCAAACCACATTCCAAAGCAGCAAAACACAGGAGAAGCAATCAGATAATTATTGTTTACATTTTTCTCTGAGGCTTGTCAGCTTCCCAGGAGAAGAAATCCTGGTGAAGAGATTTTTCCAGAAAATATCACGGTGACACATCAGTAAGCACCATTCTTCCCCGACAACTCATCTACCTGAATGTGACACATTGGAACGTGACAAGAATACCTTTTTTGGTCCCAAATTTACATATGGTCAAGGAGAAAGCATCCCACCAGGTAAGTCTACTCATCAAAAAGCTACTGCAACATTCCCTGCAATCCACATCCAAAGAATCAAAGGGAGAAATGCACAGGCTTAAGTTACTCTGAACAAAGTAAGTACACAATGCACAGCAGACAGGAGAAGTGAAGCTTCCTGCACCTTGAGCAGATGAAGCTTCCTACAACTTGAGCTTTACATGGATTCTCTGGCAACCAGCAACCAGCTTATGGTAGGGAGGCGTACTCTCTTCACAACCCTAACTTAGCTTTGCTATATTCAGAACAGTTTTCATATCTTTGAGAGCTTCATCAAACATGGTTTAAAGTAGTTCATATATGCAAGAGGCAACAAAGAGTTGTATAGAACAACTGCATGAACAAGCTGACCAATAGAACCAGTAAAAATTTATTTTCTTAAGCAATTTAGAAAAAAAAATCTGGATGGTGAAGTGTAGAATATTCAGGATATGAAATATATCAAATAAAACCAAACCACGTAATTGAACACTAACATATATGAAACATGCACAGTCTTCTCAAACAGAACTCAGTGAAAGGTTATGCACCTATTTTTTCACTGGTAGTTCAAAAATCACTCCTCCTTAGCATCTCAATATGTAATTTACTTAAATTCTGTCCTCAGAACAGCCTTTTTCTTTTTTTCAGACTACTCTAATGAGCACTTGGATTTTGTCTTCATACATTTCACATTTCTTAGAAATTGAAAGCACAATTCTGCACTTTAACAGTGCCATAGCATGGATAAATAAATAAATACATTTCATGCATTTTCTTCAGCCAGTCTCACTACTTTCCAAATACTGCAATATTTCTATGCAACTGTGAATGACTAGCATCCCTCCTTCATCTCTCTCTGTTTAGCTCCCTTTTATGTTTTTTCCTGCCTACAATACAGACCTTTTTTCAATAGAAGCGGGTCAGCATGATCAAAAATCCAGTAATAGTCCCAATATATTATCTATATCTCCAATTTATTTTAAGATTAATATGCTCATTCCCCGTCCTCCCCCCCCCGTCCCCCCCCCCCCCCGCCCCGCACCAGAGATCTTGGATTCAATATTGGATGTTAATCTAATTCACTTTCTTTGGGAACTCTGTTTCCTTATTTGGATTAGGTAAATTCCAACTCTGGCACCAGGAATGCTCCTTTTGGATGCTAGAACTAGAAGTGTGGGAGAAGGTTTAAGTGGCTCTGAAGGCAACTGCTTGAAGCACTCTTATTTGAGAACTTTCTATTTCAATGTTTCAGAGTTAAAAACATATAGAAATTAGAATTATAAATAGAATCACTTTTTTAAACCATGCTTTAGCTCAAAGTAGGATAAGAGACAAGTCATGGGTATGGCAAACTTTCTATGAGATGAACATATAAATTAAAATATGTAGTAGAAGTATTAGAGATTCTGAATAAACTGCTGAAAAATCACAGATCAAATAGCTAGACTTAATAGAACAACCTGTAATGAGATTTACAGCACTGGTAATGATATTGGACTGTTATTTGTTTCCAGAATAGAAGTCCATTAAAATGGACTTGCAGTACTGGTAAAAGACAGTATCATGTATCCTTCTCCAACAAATATCATTCTTGCTTGGATGGACAACATTCAAAATTTTTACTCTATAATGTAAGATAGAAAAGAGGACAAAAAGACAAATAACTTTGAATCTCCTCAAAGGAATTTCAAAGTAGGTGAAAATATTCTAACATCTCAGATTATCCTTGAACACATAGTTTTGAGATAATCAGCTCCTTCTACAACAATGAGGACACTGCAAAATTACTTCAGTTATAATGGAGGAAAATGCTGCTAAATAATATTGTGAAGAAAGATAAAATATCAAATGCCAACATTTTCAGAAACACATTTTCCAAATCCAAACCAAGATCCTTTGCTGCACAGTATTACAGGAGTGTTCTTAATAAAATTTAAAAAAAACCCCACCCTACCTAAAAGCAACTTACTTGAAAAATTCTAAATTTATTTCATTCTTTTCAAGGCTCTAAAAGGTCATAAAATCTCCTTTTCAGTAAGCTGTCAAGAAAGGCAGAATATTCTGATTTCCCTTTATTTATTCTCTGGCAACATAAAGAGAAGGGGACAGAATTGCTATCGACTGTAAGGCTGGAGAAAGGCTGAGTTCTCTGGCTCATTTCATGAGATGATTCTTGCATGATAAAAATAATTTACCTGAACCACTGTTGGTATAAAATATGTTTAGGAAGCAAAAGTTCCGTTTACTTCCCATGAGACTGAATTACTTTTTTTCCCCCAGAAATCCTTGCAGAGGTTTTGCTTGTTTAATAGGCTCCATATTTGCCATTGTTTTCTCCCTGTCAAAAATCTAACCTCCACACAAATTGTCTGGAGAGAAAAGGCAAAGTGACTCCATCCATGAAGACCGTCTTAGTTTATGGCTAAATATCAACAATTAGTAAGGATTTGGAGCTACATGACACAAGGCAGGAAGTGAGGCAGGAAAACCTTTAAGAGAAATCAGAGTCAGAAATCAGGAAGAATAAGAGAAAAAGTTACTTAATTGACTAAATGTATGTGATAAAAATAATTCAAGAAACTGGAAATCATTGAAAGTTATAACTGGGTAAGGTGAAACACATATTTTCCTTTAGTGGAAAAACAAGATGTTCCTTCCTCAAAATCAGCAAAACAAAACAAAAGCACATCCCAGCCTAGGTCTCCAAGCTGACAGCCTAATATTTATTATCCTATTACTGCAGTGTTCTTGAATTTTGCATTACTTATATTCGCCATAGCTCAGAAAAATGCACCACAGGTTTTTTAATTTTAAGTGGTATATTTTCAATTTTAGATACAGAATCACTACAAAAGCACAAGCTGCATACTGAAATTAATGCCAAGCTGTTCCATCTGTAATAAAAATCTCAACAGTTGCCAAAGTTCAAATGTAGATCTCTTACCAGTAATACTCCTGGAAGTAAAATACATATATGTTTCCTTTTCTAACAGCTCAAATAAAGAGAAAGGTTAAATAAGCTGGTAAGGTTTCACAGTGAAGTCAACAGCATTGAGAAAGGAAATGAAAAACAGCCAGTATAGATCTGTTAAAAACTCTGCCTTTTCACCACTATACTTCTTTCCTTTCCCTTTAGAAACATAACCTTGATTTTTTTATCTCACCAGCTAAAAGAACAGGGGTCTCTCTGCAGGGATGCCTCTTCTGAATAGGTTTTCCTATAATTTGCTTTCCAAACTCTAGAACAGTTCTAGTCTCATACAGTATTTTCCTTTGGAGGTGATGGGAGGCTTTGCTGCCCCTGACATAACACCATTAGTTATCAGGCATACTGAAGCACATTAAACACTGATTTAATAAAAATACTGACAAAGGAAAGGGAAATATTTGCACAGCACTGCTCTCCTCAGATACCATGTTGGCAGTAGCCAGTAGTGAAAGACTGTGGGCTTCAGTCTGAGTGTCCCAGTAAAAAACATTTTAAAGGTGGAAAGTCCCATGTCCCAAGATCAGGTTGTTTAAAGAACAGCTTCAATTTGGAATAATTAAAGCTGTATTTAAACATAAATAGACACGGCTTGAAGGAGGCAGAAAAGGCAAGGCAGATCACTTAGTTAAAAGCATAGCTGCAGCCAGTGAGATTCAGAAGTTATGGTCAAAGGTCTCAAATCCATCCCTTTAATTTGACAACTACTTCATGACAAACTGAGTATCTGGTGTCATTCTTTTTTGTTAAAATAGTGGAACAATAATTCCAGATAAGGATACATTGATAAATGATTGGTTTATTATTCTATTAAACTTGGAGACACAACTACAGAAGTGTAATCACTAGACTACAAGTATTAAAGTGGCAAAAAATTGAAGGAAAGAAAAGAAGGGAAAATGAGGAGATTTAGTGTGATTACACTAGAGAGTTATAACATGGTCACCCACAATGTACCTCACACCCAGTCCATTAATACTACAATCATCTGGGATTTAGGCATCCTTAAAAAGATAAATGTATTAAATGGCAAGATGCTCCAAAATTTAACAGCTCTAAAAGATTACATGCAGAGAATCACTGTGCCACATACTGGAATGAGCAGCTGTATAAAGAAGTTAAATTCAGAATTTGAGCATTTTGCAGTAAATAAGTATATAATTCTATCATTTATGCCACTATTTCATGGTTTTTTAGTTTTTGTTTTTTTTTTCATAGCCCAGAACCTGTGTAGAAACTGTTGACCTCTTTTTTTTTTTTAAATCAAATAAAACTCAGACTTATTTCTGCAAGGATTTTTTTCCCCATATTTCTACAAATATTGCTAATTAAACTTAGCCTTAACTGGCTACTAGAGAATACAATTTGGCAGTGGAAAGTAAAATCAGCTTCAAAACTGACATAATAGCACTGAATAAATAAATATACCAGCATTTTTCAAATTATACATTTATATAAGTGAGGTAAAGTTAACTTCAAAGGCCTTCTGTCCCCTGATCACTTTTCTTGTCATTATGTGTGATTTTGTGCCAGCTGAGGACTCATTTTCATGAACAAGTATCTTTTCATTGGATGCAGGCTTTATGTGTATAATATGCTAAAATAGGTAAATAGCAAATGTGTTTCTCATTCCTAATAACAATTTAAAAAATTATTCTAAGTTGGAACTTTAATATGAAAATAAGGTCTGGAATAAATTCATTATCCTGTGAACAAAGAGTTTCATTGTATAAATCAGCATCTTAAAAAAAATCAGCTCAAGAAACATTCTATTGCCAAAATTCAGATACCCAAAAATTAAAGCTGCCAAAATACTTTAATTGCAGAGATTTCCAAACTCTTAGAGGAAGGAAGATAAACATTTAAACAGCAGGTAATTTAATGTCAGAATCCAAGAAATACTCATAACAGTGGCCAAAATATAAACAATCAAGCAGCAAATATGCCCTAGATTAGCTAATACTACTCTAGTGGCCTGTAAACATATTCTGGAATTTGGACACTAAAGAGATGGAACAAATGGTTTTCGAAATAACTCATTCTTAAAATTTTAAACCCTCCATGAGTATCAGAGTGAATTACACTGAGCTGCTTCGGTGGTTTTTCTACACAGAATGTACATAAGTAACAGGGCCACAATTCTAAGGATAACTTCCCAACAAATCCATGTAAACAGAAACATTCTAATTTCAAATGATAGCTGTCAATATGTAGCAGAGCAGAAGAGGTGACTGTAAATTGTGTCCAATGCAAAGAAGGGAATTCCAGTAACTAAATGCAGAGAACTTAGAGAAAGTGAATGGAAATTGTTTAGAATGGAAATCTGAGCAGTACATGTGAAAATATGCACATTAATGTAATTTGAAACAAATGGCTCCAGGTAATTTTCTCCATGTAATTTTTTCAATGCTCTAAAACTACAGCTATTTCTGATGACATTTATTCTTCCTTACTGCAACTAAAAAACACATATTTTCCTGCTCAAGTACAAGATTTCTAAGTTCTTCAGAACAAATTGTTTCATTTGTTGACAGACTTCCTACTGCTTAAATCTACCTACTAATGCACTTGAAGATTTTATGTTCCTAATCCACTCCTATTTAAACATCTCTTTCTCACAGTACTATAAAACAGATTCTAATAAAATACTATCTATCCTGGAAGACAATCCTGTACGTGGCAAAGGATGCCATCAGTCCTTTATTATGCAGCTTGATAACGACCATTTCACAAAAGACTTATGGCAAACGGTTTCTTTGCAAATTAACAGTGGTTTACCTTAGGCAAGCTCATGATTCAGTATCAGATTTTTGCTTTAAAAACCCACAGATTTTCAACTATTCCTAATAGATCTGCTAAATAAATGCTGCCAGTCACCTACAGAGTTCCAGGCACATCTTATTCTTAATATTCCCTTTTATGGATGTTCTCAAGGAATACTCAAGGGATAAGAAGCAAGATTAAAACTCTTCATTTTTGGAAGGAGGTTTTCAGATCACATTGAAATGTATTGGTGGAGTTCACTGTAAACTTGACAAATTACCATCAGTGGTACAGGGCTTTTTTTTTTTAATCTGGGGAGTGACTAAATTTACATTGTATTTAGCAAGCACCTTAGTTTCTCCTGACTTAAATTTAACTTGGTTTTCTTAAGACTATGCTGCTTTTGGTGGACTGTTTTCATCACCACATTCATCACATTTATTCCATTATGAGATTTGTGAGGAAAAATAGAAAAAAACAGCTAAAATACTCCTGAATATAAATCAGAAAAAGTGTCCCACAGATCTGCCATACTGGCTATGCCTTTAAATGGAAGTACTGTGTTTGTTACCCTTATCAACTCATAGTTCTAGAAATTCTAAAAAAGGCATCTTCAAGCAAGGCTTACAGAGACACTGGCACTTAAGATTTAACTACTGCAACATGATACCTACTTTACACATAGAGATGCTTATAGTACTGGTTTTCAGGGTCCACTGTAAGAGAAATTACACATGACAAACATGAATTTCCCACTCATCTCTAACTATTCTACCCATTCTCCTGTCTCCTAATTCATGTTCCCAAGGATACCTGCATCAACAAAACCAGAATTGTTCACGAGTCCTTCAATATGCAAACTCAAATATAGAAACAAAGCCAGGATAAACTAAACAAGAATGCCTGGACTCAGCTAACACTTTGTGTCCACAAAAAGAAAGACTAAAATTCTGATGAAAGTAAAACTTTTAATTTGTAAGTAAGCAGCAATCAAGGTGATATGAGACCCTCATGTCATTTTTATAATTCAAAATTACAGTGGTGACTGCAGAGACACCATGCTCCCCTAATGATTTGCTCGTGTATTCACCAGGTAATGAGCAAGGCAGTTTGCAATGACCACATTGGTTTCCCAGGTTTGGTACATAAAGGGTTTCCTAAAGATGCAAGACCCATTGATTTCTCTCCATATGCTTGCAATCCACAAATGCTAAAACCTAGGACCAATTCAATAGATGATTATTATCAATAGGCATCTTCACTTCTGCTGTCAATACTAAAATACATCCCACTTCTATACTGAGTTTGCTCAAACTGTGCAGTATCTTTTTACTATAAAATGCAGTGAAATGTAACTACACATTTATCCATGAAAATGCATTCACAGAGGTGCATGAATATGGAAAGCGACAGCTTCATTGACTTTTCCATTTCTGGATTTATGGCTCCAAGTGAACAGTGTATGAAGCAGTGTACCAATCTCTAACCCACAACTCCTTCTCAGCTAGAAACATCTTATTTTCTTAATTTACTGGGACTCAAAGCCCAGGACTCAAAGATATTTGCATTCACTCACAGGGAAAAAAAATTGTTCAATACTAATGTGTCTATATTTGTTAAATACAAACAAAACCTAAAGATAAGACAATCTCCGTTAGGTTTTAACCATTGTAGAAAATTATTTTATACTCAAAATTGCAGGTATCATCTGCCAACTACACCCCCATCCTATATTAGGGGTTGGCAGTAGGAGTATCCCCAATCTCACCCAAACAGGGTCACAGAACTAGAGTCTCCTCTTTAACCCTCTTGCCTGCTCAGTAGACTCACAAGCAGTGAAGAGGATGTACCTGCTCTAAACCAGGCAGTGCAGTTACCTTGAACTTTACAGCACTCTAGGGACATTTTCTTTTTCCTCCCAAACCTTAAGGACAGGTAAATAACAAAAGACAGAAGCTACTTGCAAAAGGTTTACAAAGATGTAGTATATGGAGAGACTTTTACTTTTTTCAAATACAGTTTCTTTCTAAAATAGCGTAACAAAACATTTGGTTTAAACACAAATATATGTACATAAAACTGTAAGAAATGGTTAACTATATGGGTATACATGCTAACAAAGGTTTAAGATATATAGATATATTTAAGATGTATAGATACATTTTTGGGCATATTCTAAATGTCACTGAATTTCCAAATAACTAATTTGTAATAATTTTCATTATAGTGTATTTTTAGTAGACACAGTATCAAAGTCTGCCTGGATTTCCATTTTAGCCATGAACAACACTGCATTCCAGCAACGTTCTGAAATGCAACTCTCCTATTTTTAGAGCCCAAAACCCAAAACCTTATTTTAGGTAAGATTTATTACTCAACATTTTTAGATCCATTCTCCTAATGTGGGCATGAATTAATTTACAGTGGAAAAACCCCACTCTGTTTGCTGGTACTACTAATATACTGAAATAGCTCATAAGATCATAAAGAAAAAATTTATTGGACATTGTACCACTACTGAACGTTATCACCAGAAACCTTATTCAATCATCTGCTATATAATACCAAGTATAAACAAGCTGTTTGCACAAATTAAAAGCTGTTAATGTTGTGGAACATACTTGCACTTCTATTACTTCAAAGACTGTATAGCTATATGCTCCATTACTATTTCCTGTACGTATGACTTCAAGGTTTCAAAGCTGTTCCTAAATCTTATACATTTCCACACTGGCTCTTCACTTCGTTATTGAGTCCTTCTGTTGGTGATTTGATCACCCTGAATACTTTGCTGCTGTGATTGCTACTTTTCTCTGAAATTGCAATAAACATGCACATTTATTCTTTCCCTCTGAAAGAACTCTGCACAAAAAAAATTCTTGAGAAATGTAATATTCTTTTTGGAGAATTTTTTTCACTGCCATACGCAAAGAATAATGTTTTTTAACTTTACCTTATTTTCTTTTTCCATCATACTGCTTAAAAGCATCAAAAGGAAAGGAAGCATTTAGGTTGTGTGATTCTGCCTATATCAAACTCCCAGCTCATATCAGGATGGAACTTTTACAATAAAAACTAGCACCAGGCTTTAGTTCGCACCATGGAGCAATCTCAGAGTGCATAAAAGAGATGCTTTTTTTGGATGTAACTACTGGAGCGGCACTCAAACTGCTAATGAGTTCCAGCTCGTAGGACCAGATCAGAGTCACCTCAAAGCAAAAAGCCCCAAAGACTCATTGGAAGCACTGGGTCCCCAGCACCATTTTTGTGGCAGTCAGCTTGACAGCAAACTCATAGCCAAGCAATAAAGACGTAACTTCACACCAAAAAAAGAAAAGCAAAGAGCCATGCTTTATCAGAGACTACTTTATGTTTCAGAGCTTGCTAAATAAAGCTTTGGAAAGGCTGCTTTTAGCAAATGAAGGAGTATATAGTTGTCTTCCTATAAATTCAACCAACTGAAATTACATTTGAGTTACCAAGAAAGTTCATTTCAACTTTTAAATCCATACTGATGACATTCAGATCAGTTTCAAAAGGTCTATAGAAACTTATATAGAAAGTTGAATTTAATTCTGCTTCCCCAACAATCATGGCAATTCAATTCACTGAACAGATTTATGTTAAAATTAGATAATGAGGACTGAAAAATCAGTTTTAGATCAGAAAAACTCCAAGCTACTTGCTTTTTAAAGAAAAGCTTGTCTTCTAAAAAACCCCAAGCATATCCTACACATCAAACAATGCACCTACTTGAACAAAATACTAATTATCTCACTACTGCCAGTTTTCTAGTAAAGACAATAGGCAATCAATCTAAAACTCCAGGATCTGGTTTGTTGTTGTTGTTTGTTTGGTTTTGGTTTTTTTGGGGTTTTTTGGTGTTTTTTGTTTGTTTGTTTTTGTAGTTTTTTGTTGTTCTTGTTTTGTTTTGGGTTTTTTTTTTGTTTTGTTTTTACTTTGGGAAAACGTCCAAAACTCTCCCTGTTTAGAAATAGGAGGGAAATATATCCAGCTGTCTGGAGCCAACACCTTAGCCCGTGCATCCACGTCAGCATTGGGGAGGTCTCAGTGTAGCTGATAAGCTTCATCCAGGCTGCTGCCTTTTGGTTCCAAGAGAGGATGCCATGCCTGCAGAATCCATAGATTCCCAGAGGAATCTATCCTGCACACAATCCAACACATGAGCACAGTGTATTCACCCAACTCTACATAAAAAGTCACAGCATTTTCAGGAGGTCCTTTTCACACTCATTCCCAACTGAACTGCAATGGAATTGAAAACAAGGAGTATCTCGTGAGGGACAGAAAACACCAGGCAAAATTAAAGATTAACCTTTCAGCACTGAGCATGAGACAGGATGGGGCAATGGGAGCAAAGGGATTCATAGTGGAGTGATCTGGATACATACATGGTGCCATCTGTTCTATGTTCTTTGTTAATCATCATGCATCTGAAGAGATTCACTCTGAGCGAGGACTGCCTTTAGGTCCACCATCAGTGATCTCAGCAGCCCAAAGAAAGCCATCAAAGCAACGAGTTTCTTTCACTTCACAGTGGGCACAAATGCCCGTACACAATTCTAAGGACATAAGTAAATTTAGCTTACAGTAAAGGTTTCTGGCTCTTAGCTTTAAACCACAGAAGTATTTTTCCTGATTTTATCATGCTATCTTCTAATGGTTGGAGTACAACAAGACAGTAAAGAACAACATCCTTACTATTTTGTCAATATTTAACTGCCTAAATATTGCCTGTAGCAAATTTACTATTAAAACACTATGGCAGATGGAGAAGAGCACATCTCACAATAATATGCCCACCATTTAAAATGTACATCACAACTGACCAGTTTTTTAAAGCAGATTCACTGAAATATACACACTCACCCACAGCCAATGCCATTGTACAACCAAATCTGGGAACCAATCATTTGCCTAATAAACAAAAGCCACCTTTCCCTCACTTCAAAAGAAATAAGAATGTGTTTTACATAAAAAAAAATTGTAACATCTTCTTTTATTTATAATCACAAAGTAAATTTGGATAAGCTGAAATATGACCCATAATTTTACTTTGTAAGATGCTCTATCTTCCTTACATTAATTAACTAATCTTACACTTTCAGCTAACAGCTCAATTTCACCTTCCATTCCTTAAGGGAGGGAGGAAGGGACAGATATACCATGGAAGAGACACATACCAGAATATTCCAGAGGGAATTTATAAGAATAAAACTTTTTAAACACTTCTGAAATATTTAGACATCTGTAATACAGAAATAACTTCTGATTCCAGGCCAAATTGTAACTTCCTTCTATCACTGTCATGGTTTTACTATCGGACCCAGCAGTACAATTTAAGAAGAAATAGCTTAGCAGTTTCTTCAGTAAAGAGGAGAGGTGGACAAAAGGTCAAGCTGTTCAGTCCTACAAAGCTAATGGGTACATTGGTTTATTTGAAACATTAGTATCTCCCCAAAATCCCATGAACTATGAAGAAAATAGATTAAATCAGGATACAGAATCCTGGCATACAGGCAAGTAATAGAAATCCTGAGAGAATTACAGCACAAAGAGAAATGTTGTAAAAGGTTTGCTGCTTCAAGAGTAAAAGAGTTCCCAGCACAAGCTTTTTGCTAACTTCCATAATACAAAATCATGAGTCACAGTTGGCCCAAATCTTAAAACTGCTGCTTACAAAGACACTGCCACGATAATTCAGAGAAAAAGTTCACCTCTAACTGTTTCTAAGTACTACATTTTATGTGGCATTTACAGAATGGCAGGCAGCCAATGAAATTCTCAGTAGAACTCTACATCCTCACATAGCTTGCAAGTCATCTTATTTTCTATCTCTGAACAGCACAATGCATTGTAAAATTAGTTTCTCCCTTGGTTCAGCTGGCAATTTACTATATCAATCTTCTTAAATGTTTAAAATTAACATAAAAGTCCTTATTCAGATTACTTTAAATAAAAGATAAGCACACACAGCATTGTTTCAAGATAATAGAGTTATTCACATATCTATTTTCAATGGCTACATTTGGAACAAAAGCAGCTTGAAGGCAGAATATAATCAAAAGTTACACAGAGCCAGGTGGAACATTAGAGATTGTATCTTCCCTCTTTCAACACTATACCAAAAAAAAAAAAAAAAAGATGAAATGACATTATCACATGAAACTTAGCAGGGAGGGGCTCAATAAAGAATTTTTTGACACCACTGCCACATGACAGCCTTTGATTTATATTGCTTTTAATTCACAGCAAGCAAGGAAGTTTATCCGCTCCCTTTTGGCCCAGGTCATAATAGACATAGATTTTAGATGACATGGAATGAAAAACACCATTACACTGCTGTGTTACCTCTCATGAGAAGGCAAAACAAAACTGCAACTGAAATGTAATGTCCCAATGATTAAGAGAGATTCTGTAGAACAGATAGCTAAAGCCAGAAAATATACATTGGAAGTCAGAAGCTCGTGAGATTGAGAGGCTTGCTGACCTACTGCAGGTCTCAAAAACCCATTTCTTAAACTTCAGAATACACTGAAAAATTATTTGCCCAAGACATACACTTTTGAGGTGAAGAGGAAATACTGTCAGGTCACAGTATCAACAGAGGACATGCTGGAACAAGGTAATCACTAGAAAAGCAAAGAAGCAGCAGAAGATGGTTATGTTCTGACAGGATTTGAATACAGTAGAAAGTTAGAATGACTGCAACTCTGCTTCTTAACAATTCAGACACCTGATTCTTGACAGCCAGAAGGCAGAAAACATTGCCAGAAGCACTACAGGTGATTTGAAGAATCACAAACAGAACACCATTTCCAGCTTAGGATTTCATAAAAATTATGTCACAATGAAATATACACAGGAATGCAACTTCCCTGAAGCTAACCTAACAGTACTTGGTTGATTAAAGCACCAGAAAGTGCTATAATCTCTGTGATTGACTCATTGTATTAATAAGTAATAGTTGTGACTGAGCTTTAAGAAACAAATTGTTGCTGCAAATATAAATTGTAGTTCCTATTGTAACAACACCCAAGGACAAACTGCATTGTGCTGCTGTAAGAGAGAAATTGTTTTCATTTAATTTAATCTTGAGATATATCTATATAGATATATATGTATATGCAAACATATACATATATACCTATTACTTCTTATTGTCTGTATGAAGAAAACAGGATATTACACGGAAAGGCCATATATCTTTGCAAGTATTCCTTCTACCTTCATATTACATTCTGCAATAAAAAATACTGCCAAATAATATGTTATGCAAATAGGAGTCCTATTGCAAGTTATTTTATTAATTTCTGGACTGAAAAAAAATATGTAGTGAACAAAATCCACCTATGTTCAGCATCTCTTTCCATCATGTAATTCCTATCCTAAAGAAAAAACATTAACACAAGAGTAACATAAATTTCTGCATTCTGAATACAATTATTTACACTTTACTAATAATCAAGATGCACAATACACTGACATCAAACAACTTGAGAATACACAGTTTTCGACTGAATCTTGCAATTCTCCATCTCTCTTCTTAAAGAGGATCAGATTCCAATGAATATGTTTCAACAAGAAATTGTGCACCTTACTGTGTGCCAAGGAGCACTGACATGCTGAAGACTTGTACTTGCAATAAATTTCATATGCAAAAACTTGAGCAGAAATCTACAACAAAGAAGTTGACACACACCAGACTGCACTTAACTGAATAGACTTTGAATTAATTTAATACCAGTACTTTAGCCCAGCTTCACTATCACTACAACATATGGACAGTGCCTTAAAGTTGAAATGCATCAATCGTTCAGGACTTTTTGCAGATCAAAGGACTTCCTTACAAATGGCCTGATACCAACTAAGTGGCAGAAAGCTTATTTTAGCCTAAAACCCTCCTTTTTCTGCTCTTTATGTCAGAAGTTTGGCCTATTTTGAAGCCATTTTACCTTGAGTCTATTCTACTTTTACATTACTACATGGTATATACACCTGTGGATGCTTAGAGCTATTATTTCTGGAAAAATAAACATAACCACTGACCAACGGGTAACACAGCAAAGTGAAAATTGATGTGTTTTATGTATAAATTCAAAACCTCTTAAAGACTTTGTCCAGAACCTTGCTTCTGGTAAATACCTGGAAAACTACAATCTCATGACCTGTTAGTGAAGAATATGTTAACAGAACCATACTGTGCACCAGTGTCCTACATAGAGATAAAAAGCCTTTTTCAGTAAAACTTTAAAAAAGTAAAACTTATAAAGCTTACAGTTTTATACATGCCTCTTGGCTCGATTATTTTTGCCATTAATTAAAAAGCAACATGAATTAACGCAGTAATATAGTCCAGAACAATCTATGAAAAGTAGATGCCATCCTAGGGCACAGTGTTTTTCAAGGGGAAACTTAAATTCAAAAGTTGCAGTTCAGAAAAAATCAAGAATCTTTTATTCTGCTAGATAGTGCTACACTCCATTTGCAAAAGGAGCTGTAAATATTACAATGAAGCTACATAATTTTAATGAGCTTGTGTAATTTGGTCTGTAATTCAACAATGCTTTGACTATTGAGTATTCTTCCTGCCTAACCATCACCACCTTTTTTTCAGAAGTCATTCTGGAACACTTGCTAAATACCTTTCACTGTAAATGGCTTTATTTCTCCCTTTTCTGTTTTCAGTCAGAGTCAGAGATCAGCACAGAAAGATTGCCGTCGGAAACCAGTATCAAATTTCAAAGTAACAAGTAACAACTTCAGGAGCTGAGAGACAGAATCATTAGGGCAACTGCAGGAACCCCCAAAATGATGCAGAGCATAAGAGAATACTGCAGAACATTTTTATCACAAAGATGGCAACCTGCACGTACAAGCATGAATACAGGAAAGAGGAAAAACTACACAAACCATTTTTGCATATGAGTTCTGACAGGATAACTGTGCCATCTATCAGCATTTCTCTACAGGGAAGACAAGTTACAGGTCTTACCCTAAGTGGTGAGCTGCTATTTCATGTGCAGATTTATCACTTTTGCCATCACTGTGTTGCTAACTCATCCATATTTCTAAATAAGAATACTTGTGAATTTCTAATTTTCATGAGAATATATCATACAAAAGTACTTACTATCCAGAGAAGTCATACCTGCTGCCAAGGATTGGCTCCCCAGAGGTTCCCAAAGCAGAATAGTCCATGCCATAGAAATTCAGTCCTAAAAGTATTTTATTCCTCCATTTTGAATCAGGATCCAGTACTTCAACACAAGCTCGTACCCAGGGAAGGGGGGAATTTGGACCAGGTCTGTCAGGTTAGCAAAAATCAAACAGGTTGTCAGAAAAAGTACATGTTCACACTCAGCCTTGTCTTTTTGACCAGTGTAATTGTAAAAAGAAAATTTTGGCTCACAAAAATCAGTGAAGATGAACATATAACTCTAATAATGTTAAATACACATTCTTCTATAGCTTAAAGTGCTGTACAAAGATACACAAAACATGATTTCCCCACTCAACTTTTTGATTCAATTCTAAAGTGAAGGGACATAGAATTCCTTCCTAGCAGTAAGAAAAGGCTTCCCCAAGCCCATTGCTACTGAGCCTTGCACAATCCATATGCTATAATTCAAAACTCTGTATTACTTCAGTTTTGTTTCCTCAATGTTTTTGCAGCAATCTGGCAAAATATACTGGGACAAAATTGACCATTTACTTGTAGAAGGAACTATAAAATTAGTGACTGGTAAGCAAGACAAGTTTCAATGATTGTGTAACATTTCTTTATGGGGAAAAAACCTACAAAGTACCTAACAAAAACCTACAGGAAGAAAAAGGGTATCGCCTTAATACATAGAGTAATGGAATTGCCATGTACATAATATCAGGATATTGTGCTCATTCCACTCCTACCTCACTGGAGAGGAGAGCAGGCTCTCCCTCAAACATTAACATAACAAAAGGCACTTACTAGCATGGTAACATGAAAAGTATATCCCAGTCTTAGAAATATCAACATCTGCTACTCCCTACTAATTGTCTGCCTCAAAGCCTTCATGATACCTGTGCCATTAAAACTCAACATGTTAATACAGCAGAGCAAATTTGCTGGGAACTGTGCTCATATTTAAAGGCAAATGAAGTATCAATTGTTTAAAGCTAATTTGTTTGACAATATTATTAGTAGTAGATTATTAATGTACCTATCCTACAGAACTGTGCTAAATAACTCAAAAAGAGCTATTTAGCCTGGAAAAGAATAAGTTATCCTTTTAAAAGAATGCCTTTTTAGCTGGAGTACAAAGTCTTAAATAATATCCAAACCCCAGATGCACATTGCTGTTAAAAATATACTATGTTTTCAGCTTCTGGACAAATTGTCTATTTTAATTACTAATCCAGAACTTCAGTATCATACAAGAACAAAGCACTATCCACTTTACTAGAAAAAAAATGAACTTGTGCTGTGGATTTAACAGACCTCAGTAGCAATCAGCTCCTTCAATGATCTTTCTGATGTCAGATGGAATCTTACCGATGTGGTGCTGAATAGTCGTACGTCATGAGGCTGAAGCTGTCTATTGCTGAGGCCAATTGATCAAATTCTCTCTTTGTGAACATTCCTGGCTGGTTGGTCCTTTCAAAACAAAGCAAAACAGAAACAGGAGGAGATAAATTACAACAACGACCAGGTTTATTCTCTCCTTTGGGTTTCATATCATTTGATCACATAAGAAAAATCATTCTTATGGCAAAAAAAAATTAAAATATGTATTTCAGTGCCATTTTTGTAATAAACAGCTAAGATAAAAAAATTCAATGCTATGTAGGTGGCCAGTGGGAAGATCATACTTCCATAGCATACTTACCAAATAAGCATTTATAGCATGGCTACAATAGTGATTATTAGGCTGTGGACTAATCAAATTGCCTTAGGTAGCAATCAATTGAACTCTAAAAGCTTTTACAAAACCTGTAATTGCTTGGGCTGTTGAACTGATTTTGACACTTACAAAATTAAGTTCTCTGAGGCATACTTAAATAAATGGATGGGTGCAGCTGTTAATAGAAAAATATAAAGCAAAGGTAGTTTTTTTATTGACCTCAAAAAGAACAATTTCAGTTTATATCATACTTAAGAAAGAAAACCTGTTTGCTTTAGACAAAAACAGGTCCATTTCTTTCTCTGGGCAGTGAAGAAGAAAGAAGAAATCCATTCTGTGACCTTTTCTAGACTAAAGTCTAATTATGTCTTCAGCATAACTTGGTATGAAATACAGAAAACTGTTCTTCCCTCCTCTTCTTGCTTACTCTTGGTTTACAACATATAGACCTGGATTAATATCTACTTTATCTTCATGGGTGAGGGGGTGTGTATCTTGTCTGTTTTGGACTCAGAGAGGCTATTGACTTCCTTCAATCATTCAAGATGGAAACAATTAATTCACACAAGTTGCCCGAAAACATTGAATCTGTTTCAAAGAGAATTTGTCATTTCAAAATAGCAGCACAAACAGCACAGCAGGCAACATAAGGCAACCTCAATCACATTGCAAAAATGGGACTGGACTAAAATGGAGAAACTACTGCCAGAAGAATCCTGTCCTCAACCAGAGGGCTTTGAAGCATGTTAACATGAGACAATCAGGTAGATAAACAGAATATTTTTCCAAATAATCAGGGACAGCAGTGTACACAGGGGGACATGGCAAAATAAGAGAAAAGGGGGAAAAAAAGTAGTTTAACAGCTAAAAACTCTGTGGTGCATCTCTGCCATTTAAGAGGCAGACTTATAGGATTGTAGAAGATTCCTCTAGAGAGCAGAGGAGAGAGACTGGAGAATTCAGACTTTCCCAATAGTACCAGAAACTGGTAATTAAGGTGGAAATTAGAGGCCAAGCCTTGTCTAGGCAAGGTATGCTTTAAAAACCACTCATGTTCCATCTTAAATGTAAAAACAAAAATAATGCTCAGTGACAGATGCAAGTAATAAACAGAAAAATCACATATTTTGACCTTTATCCCTTTTGGATCGGTGTGCAAATTCTACATCCAACCATATGTGCTGCATGGATCACCAGAGCATAACAGTGTCCATTTATCAGTTCACAAGGACACTTTGTGTTCCACTGATTAAGGACAGAGGTGAACAAAGTGCGGGTTACAAAGTAGGGCAGATTAAATCACATAACATGCCTGTCAGATTTTCAGAACCAGTGACATACTGGTCATAGGAAGGAAAAATTCCATTCTTCTCTTTCAAGGGTTGCAACAAATTTTTAAAAAAATCTCCACTTCTGGAACCTACTAGTGGACCTTAGGCTTTTTTATAGTCATCTGCTTGTGATGTACTACAATTGCAAACTACAATTGTTCTACAATAATTAAAATAATAAATACATCTTTGAAACAATGTTATGGCAACTTGGATGTCTGTGGGCAAAGCAATTTTCCAATGCAAACTCCAGCAAAACACATTTTCAGTAAATTGATTGTGATTACTCCTGAAGGGAAAAATAAAAAGTAATTATAATGTGTATTAGATATTAGGGCAAGTTGGATTACTTTATAGATTTAGCCAGGTAGTACTTTAATGAAATTTGCATGTGTAACTTAAGAAGAAACCCACAGGTTAAAATGGATATTACCATAATTTTCTCCAAAGCAATTTCGTAACTCAACTACGTCTATTACAAAGGAATGCCATCTGAGTGGCAAGGGCACGAATTTCCAACTTGGAACAAACCCAGCAGCAATGAATATACTTTGTCCATTAATGTATAGTGTTAAAACAACAGCACTCTTCAAAAAAACAAGCACACTCACCAGTTCAGTGAATACTCAACTCTGCTCTACTCAAGCACTTTGGGAAGCTCCACTGGAACAAAACTGAACTATTTGATTCATGCCTTTAGAATTGCTCTGTGTCAAGAAAACTGGCACTAAAGAATAAAACCCAAATATTTTTTCGACATATATTATACTTCAAATTGGAGGTTTTTCAATCATTCTGATATTTATGTAAACTTAACTCAAGGGCAGGTATATTCTACTGACTACTTTGTTGAGAAATCCAGCAGGGAAAGTCAGGAGACTTGGCACAGAATATGCAATGTCCATGAAAGCAATGCTTTTCAAGTCTAAGTCAAAAGCTTGTCATTCTTCTAAACTTTTAATACCATTTCCAAAATAGTCAGTGAAGTGGCAGGAGATTCATCATCATTTATTGGTGCCATACAATATACACAAAATTACAGAATCATCAAATATGCCAAGTTGGAAGGGACCCACAGGTTTGGTTTGCACTATTACTGAGAAAGCACTGGAGTTTTTAGCTCCTTTCAAATCAGTTTCAACGTGGCAGTGCAATATTATGTCTCAAACTATGCAACCAGGCATTATATTGTATTTTTATGTCTTCTTTACCCAATATGCTTTCCATGTTTTGATGAAAGAGCTTCTCTGGCAATGATAAATACTCTGGTGAAAAGCAGATGCAAAGCTAGGAAGCGTTCAGACTTGAGTCATCACTCAACCTACTTTTCTGATTGACATTTCAGGATCCAAAAATTCATCTTACACTTCATGGTCTACTTTCAGTACAGGGTATGTGGTTTATTTGCCTGCCAAGCGTATTTCAGGCAGGGGAAATATCTAAGCAAGACTACACCAATGCAAAGTATGAAGTGCATAAACAAATCTCCATAAGAAAAGACATGGAAAGTGTGACAGGTATCAGTTCTGTCACTTAAAGAATGACTTGAAAATGCTCAAACACTGGTAATGAGGATGATATAAAATTCCACAGTAAAAGCAAAATCAAATTATATCCTTCATCTTATACAATTAATACTTTAAACTAACACTTTGTGGTGAATGTGTTTTCCTTGCTATTGAAAAGGAAAACACCTCTCAAAGAAATGAGGCTTTCTTTTTTTCTTCTTTCTGGTTTGAAACAACCATTAATATGGAATGATATTTATCCCATATATTTCAATTTTCTGTTTTATAGAAAAATCTGTAGGATTTCATTTCTAAAATACCAGCCAAATGTAAACACTTACTTAAATTCCTTGGACCAACAAGATTTTCTAATGGATACAATATCTGTTCTTTATGGTATTTTTAAATATTTATGAAAATGTGTAAGAAATATAGACTTATCCCTGTAAAAATACATATCTGGGATTAATCTAAGAAGTGTCTGTTATTCCTGCTCAACATTTAAAGGATAAGGCACCATGCATCAGGAATTCAGAGAGGTGGCTTTCTACAAAAACCCTACAAAAATTTTGACAAGTAAAAATTATCAGTGCAGGGAAATGATTAACACTAAGGATAGGAAACAGAGCATGGGACTTCTGGGTGTGCAGAAAGGGGGTGGAAGAACAAAAGCACACTGCAAAGAGAAAATGAGACTTTTTCTTTTCAGTTCATTGCTGTTTTAACCTTAAGTGAACATTTTTTATTCTGTTAGTATTTTTCTTTTAACAAAAAGTAAAGAAGCTGCCTTACAAAACATCCACGGAAATCCTTCCCATAAAAAGCCTCAGGAATACACCATAATCTTTACAAGTTCTCCCTTCAAGTAAGAGAGCAATGGCAACCTGGCAGAACTCACAGAACGATGATTCCCCTGAGAGCATAAGTCTTATTTGCACACATTCCTGAGAATCTGTCAACATTTCCCAATGGCACACTGCCACATGCATATACAAAATCCCTATCATTAGGACAACATCACAGACCTAGAAGAAACCACCTGTTTTCCTTGGTATTTCCATATATACAGCCTAGAATTCTGCAGTCTCTTTTTAGTATTCTATCTTTTAATGTCTAAAATAACTGCTGGGGGGGTTGTTTCACTGCCTAGAATGTTTATTATCTGAATCTTCCAAATTACATACAGTCAATAGGTCTCAAAATTCCCAGTAATGCTTTACTGAGAAGTATTTTTGTAAGGTTTTGAGTTTGTAGTCTTTCATATTGAACGACTGGAAAAAAATACTTCAACAATGAAAGCTGCTTTCATTTACTTTCAAATGAGTCTACATTCTCAATTACTTCTTGTCTCACTACAATGACTCTCAAAATGAAATAAGGAGAAAAAAGGTCTTTTAACTGACTGCTATTCCCTGCAAGTTCAAACTGCATTCTTGTAGGGTTACCTCACCTTCACTCTCCTTTATAAAAGAGAGGTTTCCTGTCTCCTCATCTCTGAATAGCCTTCAAAATGGAAAACTGATTGATTTTCTGGTTCCACTATGGTTCTATTTCAGAAGTCAGCCTCTCAGTAATGACTTAATTTTCTTGTCATGTATAATTTTCAGTAGAGCAACTGTTTGCAAATCTTTATTCATCTTGAGATATTATTGGTTTTCATAGCTCGTTGCAGGTAGGAGCACTATAAGATAATGCTACTGCATTTTATGAACACAGACCACTGAATTCAGTTAATGCAAAATCACTGAATAAAAATTCACTGTTTCTTCCTGCATGAAGTCTGTTCTATAGAAAATAGAAGAAAGTGCTAAATGACTACCCTGTTCATCACACAATTATAGGCATTGATAATGAAACAGTCAAACGTATAACCAAGTTCAATCTGAAACCATTTCCTTTTCTGAACAAATCCTCTTGACAGTTTTGCAACTACCCTTTCTCATTTTAGGTTTTTCAAAACTCTCAAGATGACAGCTCACTGAAGTAATTTTCCACTATCAGTACTTAGAAAACAATTCTACATGAATCCAGGTTTCCATGGATGTTTTGCAACTAGATTTCTGGTGTCCTATAGATGTTTCACTTACAATGCCATCTTACAGCTGGGTCTAGGGGAAAAAAAAAACCAAGATTTTTTAGCTTCATCTGTCCAGCTACATATTTTCATGAAGTAACAGGAACCTGACTATTAAAATTCTACGGCTAGCTCAATCTGGCTTGAAACTGGTCAAATACCAAAGAAGCTTTAGCAGAGAGATGAAAAACGTAAGAGAGAAAGCTTACAGACACCTTGTTACCTCAGAAATCAGGCTAAAAACAGAATTAAGGTCTGTCTCCAACAGCACTGTATGAAGCAGCCCAGTCAGCAACAGGACCTTGAAACCTTCAAAGCCATGAACAATAATTACAGACGTAATCCCTGCTGTCAAAAGAACCTGACCATACTGAATGTTTAACCAACAAAAAAGAGATCTTCAGGTAGACAAAAGCAGATTTCTACAGAGTGGGGGATGAATTCCATGCAGCTGAATGGAGACTGTAAAAAGCACAGAATGTTCTCTCCATCTCTGACCTCTCTCTCTCTCAGTAAGCACATCCTCCCAGACAACAGATCAAAGCTTTTGCAGAGATGCATGTTACTCAGGCATTTCAGAAAATGCACATGCTTACTGTAAATTCAAATACCTTCACTAGCCTTTGAAACACAGATTTTTTTTTCTCTAATTTCTTTTTAAGGACAAAATGTTGCAAGAGGTGAAGCATGATCCAAACACAGTATCTGATCTTGTGGCCTACAAACCCAGATCAATATGATAAATCAGGGACTGTACATTTCAAACCCAAAAATGTCCATTGAACCACAATGCTAAGGTCAGTCCATTTCAGGAGAAACAAATAACACAAATGCCAAGTTAGTATAAATTTCTCCTCCCAATTTTTTAATGTATTTATCAATCTCTGTACAAAAGTCTTATTGCTCTTAAAATAGAATTAAAAATCAAACTTAAAGGTTATTCCATAAAACCAGTGCAATCACCTCTGGTCACATACACTCTTCCAGTCATAGTTATTCATCTGGTTCTAGTCAAAGAACACTCTGCCAATTTCACACACTAAAGTGCTGAAACAGATGAAGGCAGAAACAAAAGTAGCAGGTTCCCCCCTCTCCCATTTAAAGCCCATCTTAACATCTCCAAATCTCATTTTGCTTACACAGTATGAAAGGATGTCTTATTGTTAATAAGTCAGAGAAACATCATCCCAAGAGACAAAAATTATATAAGAATGAGCAACTGAGAAAGAATTTTAATGGAAACACAACAGTTTAACAGTTCATATGTAATGAGTTGGAACAGTCTGAATATCCCAAGATAATTGCTTTAGCAAACCTGGGCTAGATATTAGGGAGAACCTTCTAAAGGTATAGGCAGTCTGGGAGACATCCATTCCTTTGTAGATTTTAAGAGTTTGCTAGATAAACTTCTAGTAAAAGTAGTGTAGTTATAGTTCTTTTTGACTTTTAAAAAATTATTTGCACCTTCCAATGCTACACTCTACTACTATTCTGAATAGTAGCTTAAATTCAGAAGTAAAACCTGCAACCCTACTTGTGCACTGTCTTTGTCTGGTGCACTTATTTTATTATAGCAATTTTGACACTCACATCCTTCAGAGCATAAGGGCTATCTGTCCCTTGTCCACAGAAAATAACACAATTTAAAATAAACAAACATCTCTACTGAAGAACACAAGTCACATTACTGTGTTCATATTTTCTCAGTAGCAAAAATCTCTTTACCAAATTCTCTGATAGGGAAGATTAATATAGATATTTTAAAACCAACAAAACCTAGACAGCTCAACGTGCAAGAAAAGCATAAGTGACTGCTACAGATTCACAACACAAAAGGCCTGGGAGTGGTTCCTTCATACACTCTGAGTGCTTCGTATCTCTTGGGGACTGTGAATTTTAACAGACTGACAAGTGAAAACTTGCTATATTTTTATCAGGAAGCAGAATGGTATCTCTGTACCTAATGAATTTTTTGCAGAACATTAAGGACTGGCACTCTTCTTTAATACACACATCCCATCCCAGCCATTGTCTTTGCAGTCCTTGCTCTCCAAACAGGGAGAAGCATAGGATCTGTTCTTGCCATGGAGTAGCCTACACAGTATTCATGAAGCCAAAGTAATTACCTGTGTCCCATCTGGTTTAAACCAGTAACAGAAGTCAAGAATGAGAAACATGCCAAGCAATATATGCCCTGAAAAGAAAGCATGAAATCTCAGCAGACTGCTAGGGACAAATCAGCCTGAAAACTGCAGTTCCCAGAGCTGAGGCATGCTGGCAGACCATGTCACTTACAAATTCTTAAGTTACAGTGTAACTTAAAAAATACAGTGTATCTAAAGCTCTGAAGTCAACATAAAAAATACACATCTGACAAAACCAGACAATCTGACTCCCAAATAAGAAAAAATTAATTTTGACACTTGTATTTACCAGTCCCATTTTTGGGAAGGTCAACTCACCTCCTTTCATGCTGTTTCCATTACATTGCTTCAGTCTCTTCATAGGAGCCATTTAGGAAGGACTGTGCACAAATGAACATCCACTGTGTCACCATTTGCTTCTCTTAATTTCCAAACTATTCTAGTGCCTTTCATGCCAGGGTTTAATGCCCAGACAAGCCATGCTCCAATAGCAGAACATCACGCAAAACAAGCTTGTACTCTGGAACATATGAGCTCAATTTAAAAACTCTAACACACCAAATGTAGCCTTAATTCCTCCTTGCATAAAATGCTCACCATTTTTCTTCTCTTTGTTTTTGGAAAGTTTTCCAACTTAATAATGAAACTTGTGTAGTAATTGCTCTACACCAGCTGGCTCAGAATTGGTAGAGCTACAAATGACAGATATGCAGAGGAATACATTCCACCCTTTCTTCTCTTAGGCTGTTGTTAGCTGACCTACAGATTATTTCAATGATTCTCCCCAGCAGAAATTCAAAACCAGATGTATGTACTTGCTTCAGAAGATGTCAGTAGAGTCACACGTCCGTTGCATTGATTTTATATTGTAAGGTATAATCTTTAAAAGAGCCAGTTCTAACAATAGATTTGTTCCTCTTGAGTCCTTTCTGAATCTATGCAAAATGCATGGAACATTTCATGGCTGCAGCCAGAGCCACGCTGTACAGAGCTGGCAGCCCAACAAACAGCAAAACCTGGGAAGTCATCAGCAAGGGAAACAGATGTAGTTTAGAGCCATTAACAAGCATCCAGATTTACTGTCACTAACAGAATTCACTTTAAAAAGAGATGTGACTGACAGACCTATACTTTGAGCCTTTATACAGGGAAAAAACATGAGCTCAGTAGCATGACTAAGTAAGATTTAATAGTATTACCATAATTTGAAGACATTATTAAACTTGCTCCAATAACTGTTGCTACACAATCAGTAATAATTTCCTACTGAGTCTTCTGTTCCCCTCACTATAAACTCATATCTCAAGCTATATCTTGTGATCCAAATCAAACATATTATACAGGTTCTCTAACATGCAATAAAACTTACTACACCAATCAGTTAGCCTAGACAGCCGTCTTAAGAGTCATTTCTGTGCCTTCTTGAGTGATGAATTTTATGCACAGGCCCGATTATAAAATTTCTTGATATGTAACTGTACTCCTCATATTCCTGACAGTCCCTTTTTTTTTTTTTTAGGATACTCACAGGAAGATGGACAACTATGGGAACAATTAAGGGCAAAGTGTTATTACCAACTAGTCACAACAAACATGAAACTGTGCATATTTAGCTTTCATATTTTTCCTCCCAAGTCCCATTTTCTGTATATTGATTGTCAATGCAGAGCATATACAGTACATACTTAGTAACTCTACAATAAATAAACACAATTTTTAGAATTGCTTACTTTTCCGTGACCTCATTTGTCAAATTGGAAAGAAGAGTCAGAAAGACAAGACCTGTGGAAAGCTCAGAAAAATTCAGCAACAGTATTGCCGATTCCAACAAAATAAGATTATTATGACCCAGTTTCTCACAAATATTTTAACCTTTCATAATTTAAAGTGTATGTATTGGTAAAGCAAAATCCTACTTAATAAACAGTATTCTACAAAGTTGGTGTTCTAATATGCTGTTATTTGACATAATCTGGTAATTGGAAACTTCATCTGAAACAAGCAATATGTTTCCTGCTGGTTTGATCTGGCATTATTTACTTACCAAAATTTCAATGCTCTACATTCTGTCCCACATAGTCCTTCCTGAGAATGATGTTAAAAGTAAGTGACAGTTCCCATTTCATTCCAAAACAGACACATGTTAGAAGCTGCTTATAATTTCATTGAATTTGTTTACCATACATTATCATAAAAATTACCCTGCTGTTTGCTTGTATATTCTACATCAGAATTGCTACTTGCCAGAAATACTTCTAAGGGAAACAGTGTGTATATATACACTGGAATAGCACACCAACAAACACATCATTCTGTATACACAAAGCTATGGCAAGGCAATTGAATCTGCGGCAGCTTCTAAAGATGACAGATTACTGATCTAAAACAAAAATGCAATTACAAGTATCTGTTCAGTATCAGTTTCCAAAAGACCAAGGCACCTATTTTCTTTATGCAAAACACTGGTCAATTGTGGCATCCATTAGACTGAGGAAGTGTGAGGTAAAGGAGCAGTTATTCATTGTATGCTCTTCCTACTTTTCAGTCAAATATGTAAATATATTTATAGGAAAGGCAGAAAAGACCATGACAACACTAACAGAAGAGACATGTCTACCCTCCTGCCATCTTTCCAAGAGGTAGAGTAGCAAAATTAAGTTGGTATCAACTGCTACTGGATAAGAATAATGAAGACTGCATAGATTCTGGTAATTTTCATTACACAGAAGCTCTACAAAGAAAAGGCTAAAGATACTTAAGACAGTACTTCACATCCACAATGTTTTTGCAGCAAGAATAAAGAATAAACTGAGTAGCTAAAATGTTAATTTTGAAAAACTTGCAGTTTAATGCTGGGAAATACTGATAATACATACCTCTAGAAGTTTTAAGTAACAGGAAGAGAAGCTATAGATTTTATTTTTTTTTTTCCTTACATATGCAAATATGAAATCCAAAGTTGGGGATGCTTGCTGTATTTTGATGAGAAAAGAAGATACATTATGTTCAAATACTTGAAGATGGAGAGTGGTTCGGATTCCTGTAGCTTTAAAATGAAAGCAGCTGCACAGCTGTGCATCTCAAGAAGTACATAAAGACAGAAATTTTTTCTAGAAGCTGTGAGGTTAAGTGTACCTTTTATCAGAGAGAAACATGTTTGGTTTTAATTTAAATACTGCTTTGATATATGCTGTCAGAAACCAGCCAGGAGATAACAAATTATTCTAGCTAAACTGTATGCAATTTGCCAATAGTAGCATTTTTTGAGAATGTCACAAGGACAGTGACAGCTCCAGTGGTTTGTTTACAAAGTACTTCATTCTTACTTATAATCCCCAACACCATGTCCCACAAGGCTGAATGAAACCATCTTGCTCACTGACCTCTGCTTTGTACTGGCAGGCATGTTATTAAAACACAGCTAAGAACAGCAGCTATTTTGCATACAATTACTTAAATCAAGGAGCAAGGTTTGACATATCTAGTCATTATTATGCTAGACTTGATAAAATTACTAAAAGTATAAAGCTGTTTTGTGTTACCTGAGGCTTCTTAAACAATTGAAACAATCTCTTTCTAACACTGTCTTCCATGCATTTTAATTATGATTGATACATACAAAGCTCCAAAGTTTTAGAGATTTTTCAGCAGATTTTTGATTTTTTGTTCTCAGAAATGCAGCAATAGCTACATCTGTAACTCTAAAACTCTTAAGAGTGACAAAATGGGGAAGGTGAGGAAATAACAGAGGAGATGCAACTGCTGCAACTCGCAAGGACTTGTCACCATTGCCCCCATCCCTTAAGTCACATGTTCAGTCAGGTGGAAAGAGGACAGGGAATCTTTTGTGTCATGTGCCCCGTTTGCCTAAAAGGTTTCTACTAGGGAAGGTAGGGTGTGATTCCTGTAATCCATTTTTCTCTTGGAACTCCTGGATACTCTTCAACTAATTCACCTCATTGTGGAGTTCCCTGAGGGCTTTCCAGTTCAGGAAACCCCCCTGGGCAGCACTAGAGTGCCCCACCACAGATCATGCTGACAGGGCAGCCTCTCACCTCAGCACCTAAATTTACTTGTTTACTTTCTGCCATTTACAAATTCTGTACAACATCAAGAGATGAAGAATCATCTGTTATTCAAGGAGCAGCTACTGTCTTGCAGCCTGAAGAGAGGTGTGTTAAAAGGATATTCATCACACAGGGCAAACTGCCTAGTGCATATCCTAACCATCAAAATGTCAATAAAGAGTATAGTATTATATTATGAAGTGACACAACCAATGCCATTTTTACTTCTACTTTGCCCAAAGGACTATACTTCAGGAGATGATAAATGCCCAAGGAAAGCAATCACTAACAACCTAAACACAGGGTTATTTAACACCGTGTTTAACAAATTGAACAGCTTTTAATGAGAGTATAATGAGACTTAACATATTTATATATGTCTAAAGTCTGTAATAAACTACAAATGCCAGGAAGGCAACAGTTATGCAGCCATGGATAGACTGAGAACCCCTGTGAAGAAAACACCATACCTACAGCTTCCAGGAACTTTTTGTCCTTGTTCTTTCTCAGGACAGCAAGAAACAGGAAAATTACTGATGCTCCCTCCAATGATAGCTTATGTAAATAAACCTTATTTTCTTTACTCATTGTTTTCTTGACAGTAATTGGGAAACACAGTGGAAAAAATGGTTGCTGAACCTGGACGAAACACGCAATCATCTAGTCAGATAAAATTCAATTTACTTGCAGACAGAAAAGAGTTACTACACAAAGTCTCACTTTTTGCTTTGACAACACATTCCTAACATTATAAAGAATTTAAGTACAGAGAAACAAAATAACCAACTCAATGCCTATGACTTATAAGAACAGGTGCAACCAAATTTCAAGGTCCATTTGCCATATTTATTTTTCCCCCCAACATAGTTATGCAAGTGCATATTTAGGCATAAAGGTAGTTCATTCCAGCACAGCTATCCTATTTGGAAAGAGGCTTGTGAAATCAGTATAAAAACATTCACATATCTTTTCCCAGTATAATTTCTGCAGCACAATAAAACACTGAATTGCATGTATTTAAGGCAGGAATTTAATCAAGCCCAGGATTAGTAAGACCAATGAAGTTACTCACCATCAGCAATGGACAGAATATGCCTGGCAACCCACTGACCTTATAGAAATGATACCCATAGTTTATATATGCATCAATGTCCATGCACATTAAAAGCAGTAAAATTCTAACTTTGAGACATTCTGTTGAAAGACAAGGGTGGAAATCTTCAGCAAATCATCTGCTCTAGCAAACTCTTAAACACCACTGCAATCCTTGCATGCCTCTTCAGACATCTGCAACTGCAAGACTCCAATCCACAAGGGAGAATTACACATACACATTCACAAAGAATAGCTTTGGCTCCTGCTGTTCCTCTCTCTTGCAAATCATTTACATTTGCAGGAAAATCATGCAATTCCTAGACATCAGGTGGATGAAAACACTATCTCAATCTCTGTTTTCCACCATGGAAACTCTACAAGCATTCTCTGTGACAGTAAAGCTTGCTAGAGAGATTCCTGCCTCCTAATCAACATCCGAACACATTCCCAGCTCTTGATTACTCTTGATTATGTCAGCTCAACTGCCTCTGGTTAATGTTGTGAAAAGCCATAAATTGTGTGGATTTAAAAATAGCGAAGTTTTCTTTTAGTCCAGAACATTTTACAAGCAAACCCAAATCCAAAGGCACCACTTCAGTTACTAAAGCAAGGTTCAGTAGAGGATCAGTCTTACTTAATTTTTGTTGCAAAAGTTGAATTTGAGAAGTTAAACAGATGATCCAACATGTTTTCTTCCTGCATCCCCCACTTGATCTCATGTGCAGTGCTGCATTTTCCAGACAGGCTTTCCCTCAGCAAACTGATATTTTTAGCTCTTAAGTGTCTCCTTTCAAATAGCATTTGCTGACAAACTGCTTTGATCTTAATGCATATCAAGAGAGTCTAAATTACAAATTCCTAAATAAATTGCTTACATTTGACTATGCTCTCTTTAAATTTTAATCAGGGTAGAACACAAAAGGGACAGTGTCTCAGCTCCTAACATCCCAGTTGGGTAGGATATTCCACTGCTCATGTCTCCTTTATCAGTCTATTTCCAGCTGCTCAACTCTGATATATTGTTTGATTCTTGATGGTACTTATTTCCATGCCTTTTGCTGTATTTTTGAGTAACAGTCTACAGTGATTCCACAAACGAAAGAATGTAAGATGCATTAAAGCACACTTTCAACCATGTGGAAGTGTTAAAACCCAAAGTGAATTTCAAGACATGAGATATTTAATACACAGTAGGAGGTGCTTTTCAGTTCATGCTTTGTATCCTATAAATCAAATATTTTCAAGTACAGTTGCTATCCAAAAAGTCAAGTAAGGCAGAAAGAAAATTTCAGAATTATGATTGTTGATGTAACTAAATCAAATATATTTCTACGCTTTAAAGTATACATGGACATTGTGAATGTTTTAGGATGTTTCTGTAAGTTATGAATCTATTTGCAACAACCTATTTACTCAAAAACTTTATGTTTTTTCTAGTTAATGCCATAAGAACACACACGGAAGACACAGACAGGTGGCTTACATAAGATTATTGACAGAAAAGAATGTGATTAATGAATTCTCCTGGGTCATAAAGGTTTATGGATAAATCCCAAAAACTTTAGGAATGCATAAAGATATATATAATTGGTTTAGATGAATGAGAGTTTAATATTTTTTTTTACAAACTACAGCTGTTATTTCTCACAAACTACAGCTGTTATTTCTCCTGTACAAACAGGCCATTTAGGAACTAGCATGTAAAACTTATTTCAGGTTAAAAATTGCACTTTAGATTGGCATCTCTTTCCAGCTGTAAGTGCATCCCTAAATCCCAGTTTAGAAAGGTTTCAGAACTGTAACCTCATATGCAGGACAGCAGGAGGCAGCAATGACAACACAAGATCCAAACCTTAGTGTGGTGTTCAACACCACACTGAAATAGACCTGAAAGCTAGTTATCTTTAAAATGCAAATAAAAGGCAAAACATGTTGAAGAATACAGAAGTTTTATAGAGGTTCCAACTCTTATTTAGGGACTTAGAAAAAATTGACTGTAGAGCCCCACATGACTTACAGAAACAAAACAGACTTAGGTTCCTCTGGCTGACCTTGGTAACGTCAATAGGTATTACAATGAACAAGAACATTGAGGTTTATGCTATTCTCCACTTTCTCCCTACCACCAAAAGCATAAATGCACTTCAAACATGAACACTGTTTATAGCAATTACTTAAATTTTACCAGAGCATGCATTAGCATTTTAAAAAGCATCTCTGTGATGCAGTGACTGATAAGGCATTTTAGAAAAATGTTTTGAAATGTTCCCTTTTGCTTTACCTGTAATAGACTAAAATTAATAGCAACAGAAAATTACTTTTTAAAGTAACTATCAATTGGAATGAGATGTAGGATGTAAGAGGGCAGCAGGAAAGACTGGAATAAATGACAGGCAGGAGATAAGACATAATCATTTTGCATTATTTTTGATTTAACCATATCCAAAGAAACTCAAAGTACTTGTTAGCACCATTGAAAAGTCATGTGATGCAAAGGCATACCTGCACACAATTTTCCAGAGAAATCTGCATGAAATTAGAGGATTAATGATCCAGAGCCAAGGTAAAAGCATAGATGCTTGAGGGATATGAAGGAATCTCCTCAAAATGCATCTAGTCCTTTAAGTAAAGGACTCTGCACAGGTAATATTTTACAAAACTGTCTATAGTACAAATTTACATGGAATTTATTGTTTTCTTTTGCTACAGTCTTCAACACAGTTTCTCTCTCTGCCTATCAAAATTGCGTGGCCAGCCCCACACAGGAAGCAAAGGGATTTTTAAGCAAAGGGATTTTTGCATTAAACTAGCTACTTCTTGTAAGGATATAAATCAGTTATAGCATGCAACAGAGGAAAATATAAAGAAACAAGAAGTACCCTCAAGTACATACTTTGCAGAAAATAAACTGCAATCAGATTTCAGGCAGCTATTGAAGAACAAAATTAGGTAGATATTGTTCTGGGCTTACAGTCTTAAGAGGGCAGGAAGTACTTATATTCAGGAATTGGTTTGGATGGGGTTACATTACTAACCTACAGAAGAGGTGATACCACAATTACAGGGCAGATGATAACTGACCTCAGCACAAGGACAATCTTTTAGTCACCCGCTACAGGATCCCTGAATCTTTTCAGCCAGATACATTTAAGTCTGCACAGATAGCTGTAAGCAGAAATGCTTTATTTCCCCAACATGCTATAGGATGTCCTCATAAAACTCAACAAAAACTTCAGGTCATTGCAGAGAAAAGTTCAGTCACAGAAGCAATATTTACAAGACTGCTCAGACATTAGATTTTCTCAGCCTTTTTGGCAGTTTGAAAATGAATGTATACTGAAAGATGTGACAGCCTACAAGAAGTTTAGGAGGCTGTACAACACTGTCCTGAAACTGTGCTGTTAAACTGTCATAATCTATAGTGGCTGTGAGCATATCCATACTGCTGTACAGCCCAAAGTGATAAAAATAAGATATTGTCATATTTTTCGTTAGCTGCATACTGACTCTCATTTGAAAAAGTACCTAACAATTCTTCCTTGTTTGATTGACATTACTGAGTTTTTATATGCAGGAAATAAGGTTGCTGAACAGCTTAAAGGAAGAAAGAAAACTTGGAGGGAAAAAAATAATCTTGCACTGCCAACTATGCAATTGTTAGCCAAGTGTGCATTTGCAGCTGGGAAAGCCAACCACATCCTGGGCTGCACCAAGGGAAGTGTGGCCAGCAGGTCAAGGGAGGGAACTCTGCCCCTCTACTCTGTTCTCATGACACCCCAGCTGGAGTGTGGGGAAGAACGAGGTCCAGCATAGCACCTCTCCTTGTTGGCTCTTCTATCACATCAAAAATTAAGAGGTATGTATGAATGCACATAGTTACCAACCAAGACTATTCAGTGCAACATGCATGGAGAAAGAACTACCAATCAAACCCAAATAATTTCTTCTTCTTTTAAACTACCCAGCTTTAAACAAAGCTTTGAACTTACTGTTTATCAGACAAGAAAATATTTCTCACCTGGAAACTGCCATCTAAAGAGGAATACTCACCCTGCTGCAACTGCAGGAGGGATGACCAGTATGAATTTAAGTTGTGCTTCATGCAGAGCTTCAGAAAGGTGAGTGAGAAAGTGAATCAACTCCCTGAAACAGAAATATACTATTAGAGGGAAAGGCAGGAAAACTGCTGCTATATATTGACAAGAACAAGTAACAGTAGTAATAATTCAAAAGATGCAGCTGGCAAGAGAGACAAACACAATTTGTTGCAAATTATCATAGCAGAAAAAAACAATTAGGAAGACTGATTAGGTTTACTCTCTTTAAGGACTATGAACACTGCACTGCTTGAGACAGCCTTAGTTTTATTGGAACTGGTGATCACCCTGGGGTTCTAAGTGTTTCTTAGTTTTATTTTATTTTTCTATCTATGCATTGTTTGCACATAAAACAAGCCAGCATACTTTATCAGAGCAGGTCACTTCTTGAGGTCATTTTTGGTGAAAAGAATTAGATCAATAGAAGAACCAAACACTATTCTGAAGAAGCAAATTTTGAAGAAAATAAAGTTGCCACTATGTTGCTGCACACAAGAATTTGTGAAGATACTTTCACAGCAGAACATGCACCTTTCAAGGGATATTTCTGAGGCCTGTGTTTAGAAACATTTCTTCTGCTGTTTTTTTCCTGTATAAATAATCCTTTTGTTTCTCCATGCTTTACTGTATACCTACAAAATACACGTTTGACAATGTCATATCTGGAAATAGCATCTTCTGTCTGCATCATTTAAATAAAGACTTCCACAAAAGCTGATTTTCATATCCATATTCTTGGTATTTCAATAGTAAAATAAACTTTAAAATTCTTATGTAAACTGGTTTTAGCACTCCTAGCTGGAAGGTTGATGTTAATAGAAAACCCTTCAATCTGCAGAAACTAAGTTTAATGCCATCTTAAGAGGAATCCAAGATTACCTTAAATTTGCACTACAAACAGGGCCCTTCTGAGTGCCTTTCTTAAGTCATTTGATTTTTCAAAACAAAATTAACTTTTCTACTTTTCACCTGGACACGAGGACCCACAAACACAGCCAGATGATATTAGTACAGAACTCTAGATCTGTTTAGGATTACACTTAAACCAGAACCAAATAGAAAGCAACTTCACTATCCATTCCAGGACGCTGAAAGTGCTTAAGCAGGAAAGGCAGAACGGACAAAAGCCATCATCCAAGTTGTTTGCTCCACTTAAACTGGATTAAAACTGAACTCTCAGAAAACATCTTGGTACTGTCATGCCTTTCAAGGCAGTATAATCCTAGAGATATTCTCCTGAAGCTATCGCTCTCCTATATAATTATCTGTCACAGTGATTATGCTTGAAACACTATCCAAAGGTAGCCCAGTATTTCCATTTTCCCTGAAATGGTTTGATGCCTGATAAAAACTTCCTAGGGCCTACAAAAGCCATTACTCTCAAAATCCTGGCAAACAAACAAAGCCCATTTTATCACCTTTCCAATACCAGCAATATTTTGCGCTTACAATTTGAGAGCTGGCTGTGCTGAACAGCCCTTAACAATGAACTATCACACTGCCACCTATATTTCTCTTCTGGGAGAACACATGGGATTACAGGAATCAGCTTTTGGTCTGTCTGTAGCATGTACTTCTACCATTCTTGCTCTGGGAAACCAACAGCTTTCCCCCCTGTTACTTTACCACATGCATTCCACATTAGGAGTGTCACTATTCAGACAAATCAATTACAGCAAAGAAGAATCCTTTTCCATAGGAACACATTAAAAAATTACAATACTAAGCTAAACAGACATTTATTGACATAAACATACACATCTATCACAACTCCCACATGACAATCTTATCAAAAACTAAAATCAGTATTAAAACTAGGTAAGCAAGCTTTCCCGCTGATTTGTATCTTGTGGATTAGTGACCTTTTTAACTAATTATGCCTAAACTACAGTATAATTCAACTTTATTAGATGTCAGAGATGCTATATATAAGATAAATTTGACCAAAGAATCAATTCTTCTTGCCTTGAGATTATTCTTCAGTGTTCATCAGCAGGGATGTCTCTTCCCTGCCTGGCTGCCTTTGTTAGCTGTAGGGGCTTTGAGAACTCCACTCCATGCAAAACATTTGCTGACTTTAACTCTTTAGAATATGAGGGGATAAAAAGATGGGAAGGATAGGACAAAAAAACCCCTATCATAGGTACAGAACAAGGTAACAACTTTCCCATTTAGAAATAAGGTTACCATCCTCACTCCCACTCTGCACAGGCAAAAACTGATCCACAAAGACAGTGACATACCCACAAAAACAGTGACTGCAGAAAAAAGGTCATGTTTTTAAACATGTAAGTGTAGAATCATAACCTACAACTGTAAACACAGGACAGAGATTTGTGGTCTAAAAAAAGGGGTGGGAATGAAGTTTGGATTGTTGGTGCACTCAGGACTTTAAAACAGGCTACATCTAAACAGCCACTTCCTACCCCACCCCCACAAAATTCAATCAGTATTGATCTGGCTGAAAAATAATTACCTTCAACTTGAAGGAGGTCAAGAAGCAAAAGGACAGCTGGACAATTGCAGATTTTTGCTCAAGAAACCCAAATTAGTACCTATTCAGTAATTTGTCAAGCCAGGGTTCTGGGTCCCGAAAACTTTCTGGCAAATCAGGCAGGATTAATGGCTAAAGACTGAATTTAGGCTCACTTCCATGTGCTGTCCAAGACAGATGAAGTAAATCAAATGTGCACTTTTCTCTCTCCTCCAAAGAGCAATAGCAGAACATTCATTAATTGTGCTATAAATTAAAACTTTACTGTGTCCCAACAGTGTTTTCTAGTGTTTTAAATGCAATATTCTCCAATGTTACCATTGGCAATTTTGAAAGAAAAGCTACTGACATTTTAAACATTATAATGAGGTACAGGAAAGTAGGAATAGAATCAGTCTTTCTAAAAAAGCTTCATTAAATATTTACCAGACACTTCACTATAGTCAAGTTTAATTCCAGAGTAGCTACTGAAATATTGGCAGCTTTAAGATTCTACCTATCTTGAGCTAACTAAGGTCTACTTCATTCATACTATTTCAGGCCTTCTCTTATCACTTATTTGGTAGGTTAATTTTCCAAGTGTTTATGATTTCAAAGTACCTTGCCCCCTATGAATTATGCAGACCTCCAAATTTTCATCACCCATAGTTTGTGGCAAGCTTATTTTTCTAAAAGTCACTTTTTCCAGCATTGCTGGTCTATTGTGTTTTGAACACCTTGTAAAACAGTTTACTTCAGTGCACAAGAGTGGGATGTCAATGCATTTTAAAGGCCTTGCAGAAGATATGAAAGGTTTTCATACCCTTCCCTTCAGTTACACCACCCTTCAAAGCTCTGCAGCTTTCCAACTTCAGCCACCTTTCTGCACAAATTGGAAGTCACTTCTCCCTAAAATTTATGCCTTGTCAAGAAAATTGGACAAAATAAAGCTGTCTACTTGAAAAAGAAATTGCCCTTTTCTGCCATTTCACTGCCTAGTTAATACCAAGAAACTGGAGTGAATTATGGCAAATCTTTGATTAATAGATTAATTTTTCAGGGACTAACACGAAGGATACAACTACCAGAAGAGCTTTTTCCTCCTATACTCCTACCAACATTAATAAGATGCCTGAAGGTCATCTTCTGCAAAGAGTGACAAAAAAAATCACGTTTTTCAGATTGATTCTGTGTGATGGCAGTGCCATCTGTCAAGAAATGCTGGACTGATCAGAATATTGTGTGCATTTTTATGTAGCCTGTGAGAGTATTATGAGTATATTATGCCTTTTTCACAACATATACAGATCTCTGGAGAAAAATAAACCCACCCAGTAAACCCACAATTGAGATTACTAAGTGAGACATGGTCTTGTCAAGCTGTTAACTAAATAAGCAGGAGAACCTTAGCCTGCTCACATCTCACAATATTTCTGCCATGTACTTCTAAACTTAAATGCCATGAGATTAATAACTTGGATTATTTTATTGCAAAATCAGCCAAGAAACTTTAAAAATAACTTTATAAAGACAGTTATTTAAGAAGTAGGTTTAAACTATAAGAAGCTGCAAAACAGATTAGAATTGAGGTATCATCTGCATAGGATATCTCAGTTCATTTAGATTTCTATTAGGAGACTACTTTCCTATGTGTTAGGGTAAGACGTGGGCAGCTGAACCCTTTTTCACTGTGCAATGATTGCCAGCATGAAAGGAAGCAGCATCAGTTAGATGCAGTCTTTCATCTCCCATTAAATTTGATGCCACTGTGATTTGTATATTAATAATTCTATTCCCAGAAAACACAGGGAAGAAGTGGTGCTGGTGCTACAGAGGGTACTTCAAATTATCTGTATTAGATATCTGCAAGAGCCTGAAGTGGTCACTTATAAAGCCCCCAAAACAGGCCCACACAGATGTATCAAAGCAATTCAGGTTCTTCAGATGGAACAGGTGTTATTTCTAAAATTAAGAACCTAAACAGAAGACCCTAAAATGCTATTTTAAACACGTGAAAATATACACAGCATGTGTTGCTGTGTAGGACTCAAGAGACCAAGGCTCCTACGTGAACAGCCAGAGAAGAGGCTGCTCAGGAAACAGCAGGCAGATATATTCAGGCATATAATTCTCTTATAAAACTTGATAATGTTGATAAACCAACATTTAATGAATATACAAAATAAAGTAGCACAAAGGACTTATACAATTTAAGACTTTAGTCTGCTAAACATTACAGAACAATTCTATAACCCCAAACCAGAAAGACTGAAAAATTTTTTGCTCTAGAAAAAACCCAAACTAACTTGAGTTAGTTCTGCTTAAGAAGACATAAAACAGAAGATATTAAGCGAGCCTGAAACCACAGGATTTCATGTTTTAGTGGATGCCAGCAACATAACTTCTTAGCAACATTTCACCTCATCTGTGATGCCAGCTAGAATAAATAGGAAACTGAAGACTCTTAGATAACTCCTTGAGCATCAAGGGAAAAATTTTTACTCATTTCTAAAGTTGAGTTGAGTACCCCAAAAAAGAAAGGTTTTCTAGAAACATGCAAAGGGCTGAGAGAGAGGCATCTAAGTATACCTCATTTTAAAAGTGCTCAGTGATTACAGGTTCTTAAAGAGGCTGGTCACAAGATTTGTGTGTTACTGAAGAGCTAGCACTGTTACCCTGTTAGATAAAGATTCTTACATAATTTAATCATCACAAAGCTTTTAGGCAATTTTAAAAACATCAAGGGAGAGCATGTGTTCTGAAAATGCCATCCAATATTCAGGTTCAGCTATTGAAAAAAGGTATCTCATGGGGACACTTACTCACCTGAGGTCAACTGAGAAGAGACCTTCAGCTGCAATTAATCCAGCTTTCTGATATATGTAGTTTTTAAATCACAGCCCAGTTTCTTGGTGAGTTAGGACACTAATTATCAGGTTTTCAGACTCACCTGCTTCTGGGTGCACTCTGCTAGAAAGTATCACTGCATATTGTCTTCAGAGAGTGGATGCTGATTTTGTAGCTGAAACACTGTATCAGGCACAAATTTCCATAAGCAAATCCCCCCACTGTCACTTTAAACTGGGTAAAGAAACTGTGGTGTATCAAGTGTTCCTGCACCACTAAGGCAGTGCATTGGATGGGATCTCAGATCTTTTTCCATAACACAGTTAAAAATATCACAGGAATAATTTCCATAGCTTTCCCCTCAACATAGATATATGAAATATATAAAATAATTGAGTGCCATTTATTAATTTAATGGCTAGGTACGTACTTCATTTAGGTTTTGAAAAATGAAAACCATAATGTTTCTCTGTGAAATATTTTTCCCTAGATCGACACCACTGCTGTAACACTGCATAAAGCAAGCTGGCAGCTGCAGTGCATAGTTTCAATAACCTGTTGCTAACTGCTTATATGAGATTATCCCTTATATGTCAGGAAAAAAAGGGATTTTAAAATTTTATTTTAAACTAGAACATGCTCACATTAAATAACATGAATAAACTGCATTAGCTAGGCAGGTCTCCATGTATTGTCAGACTGCTCTGAAAGTAGATTGAAGGCAAAATACCTGTTCCCAGGAGCATCGTTATGATATTTTGCCCCTTTAACTAGAGGCAGGTTAAGCTACTTCCAGGCATCTGACCTGGAAGGATCTGAACCAGGAAAGCCTACACTTCACCTAACAGTTATGACAGATGCATTATTTGGAGCATGCACAAATACCAGCCTACAAGCACTTCACCTCTCCAAAGCATCAGGGTTCACCGCTGTGCTTACATCTCCTGCGAACTAATCCCCACCTCTCCAAGGTTAAGAACTTGCTTTACTACCGGTGTTTGCCACTTTCGAAAGACAAACCGAGGGAAGATCAGGCGTGACTCACGTTACAATATTGCCACGCTGTGGGCTAAAGGAGGCATTGCGCTGCTCCAACCCCCGACAGGAACAAGCGAAGCAAAAGACCAAATATGCTTACCCAGAAAATACTCTGCTCTGCTACTCAAAATGAAATGAACTGATCCCAAAGTAACAGCACTCAAAGTGCAACAAAAATACAGGCTTGCCAACGTAATAAATTAACTTAATTTTGCACCTTAAGACCTGTTCTAAGGTCTTAAGGTGCAAAGCTAGTGACAGGAAACACAATCTCAAAATGAAAGC
This sequence comes from Passer domesticus, assembly GCF_036417665.1. NCBI lineage: Eukaryota > Metazoa > Chordata > Aves > Passeriformes > Passeridae > Passer > Passer domesticus. The sequence continues at coordinate 45,725,625 of NC_087479.1, forward strand.
AATGGTCTCACAACTTAGAAGCATCATAAGACAAAATTACCATGAAATGATGGGAGTCTCCTACATTCACAAAACAGCTGTAACTGCATGGTGAGCCCAGCTTCAGCTTTTCTGTCTCAATTGGCATAATTTAGAGTGCTACAAACCCAACCCAAGGCACTGTTCAACTTAAACACCCTAACCATTTCTAGGGACACAGCAATAAAAGGAGGAAAAACCCACTGATGAGTTTCCAATGAAGCACTTAGATCAGGTCTTGAAATGGAAGAAAACCTGCAGTTCCTAACTTCTGTTTCCCTTTATGCTTTTGTGGCAAACAATCTCACGTTTAAGTTAAGATAATCCTGAAGTGTTGTTCACATATGATTATGCATTACCAACTCAAGACAAAAGGATCCAGTTCCCATTACAGCATGAGAATAACTCTTTCCAGAAGTTATGGAAAATACTTCCCACTCGTGTCTATGAGTAACAAACATGATAGTGAATGGAGGTGGTGCTTCACCTAAATAACACTCAGGTAACTGAGGGCTGAGGCAACTAAACAGCAGTATCTCCTCCAGTACTAACAGTTTTTATGACACCTGTTTTTCATAGTGTCCTTCTGGACAAAATGTCCAGCACACAGTTAAATAAACTGTGCCATGGAAAGGGACCTGGAGGTTCTGGTCTGTGGGAAGTTGAATCTGACTCAGCAGTGCCCTGACAGCCAGGAGGGCCAACCCTGTCCTGGGGGCATCAGGGACAGCATCACCAGCCAGAAAAGAGAGGGGATTGTCCCACTCTGCTCTGCACTGGGGCAGCCTCATCTCCAGTGCTGGGGGCAGTTTTGGGTGCCACAATATAAAATGACATGAAGCTATTAGAGTGTCCAAAGCAGGGCCATGGGGATGGTGAAGGGCCGTGAGGGGAAGCTGTATCATAAGCTGAGGTCACTTGGTCTGCTCAGCATGGAGGAGACTGAAGGGAGACCTCACTGCAGTTACAGCTTCCTCCTGAGGGGAACAGGAGGGGCAGACACTGATCACTTTTTTCTGGTAACAGTTGTTGCATCAGGGGAGGTTTAGATTGATATTAGAATAAGGGTTTCCACCAGAGGCTGCTTGGGCACTGGAACAGGCTCCCCAGGGAAGTGCTCACAGCATCAGTCTGACAGAGTTCAGGAAGCCTTTGGACAACACACTGGGGCACATGGTGTGACTCCGGGGGGATGGTGCTGTGCAGGGACAGGAGCTGGACCCGATGATCCTTGCAGACCCCTTCCAACTCAGCTTATTCTGCAATTCTGCGAAACAACACTGCTTTAAACCAACATTACTCCTGGCAGAAAGCAGTATTTTTACCATGCCACAAATAAACTCACCCTGGAGCCAATTGAAATGCTTTGCTCATGTGTTTCATTTGCAATACAGCACTTTCATGCCAGTGTGTTTAAAATGATCTTCAGTGAGTCTTACAATGACAGTTACACAGTCTGTCTTATATCTGTGTTAACTAATAGAAAAACTAGTGATTTTACTTAAATACAGTAAGCACAGTAAATAAAATGACCACTACCACCCACTTCTGACTGGCAGTTACTAATTGCTTCAGTCACCTTCTTGACTACTTTATTAAGACACTGCACTAGGCTCAGAGCTCAGGATACAGATAAGCTCTTAGGAACAACCTGGCAAATTACCTAATTATAAGCAAGAGCATACAGCTGAAGGATTACTCCTTGCAGGGCAATTGATGGAGTCATTTACAAAGCTAAAAAGATTCTGCAGTTTCAATTTTTTGTTCCCAATTGTTAATTTTATAGGGAAAAGGTAGGACTGCTAATAGCACACTCGGTTTGAGAAGTAACTAACATATGCCATCAGTCAGCAGCATTTGCCCTAACCAGAATAACCTGAAGTAACCACTTCTTGAAAGGTGAAAGCCTTCCATAATGAAGTCTGCATTCTCTGCAGCTTTCTTGAAGATATTTGCCCCCAGAAATTTTAGGCAACAGAGATCTGTAAGAAACAGTGTGCTTTAGAGAAATGGATGCCTGAATTTCCTGAGAAACTAACACAAAATCTTCAGATTCCTGCACTGCATCATTAATTTCACCACCATATTCTGCCTTTTCCTCATGAAGCATAAGTTTGGCATTTGCCTTAGGTCTTGAAAGTATCACATTGTTCCAAGCCTCACCCAGTAACTGAAACCAAACACTTATGATAAAGGCCAGTGCCAATGTGGGAGTGAGCGTGCAACCAAGGTATCCTCTATGCCCTCATCCAAATTACATCATGCGAAACTCAAGAATGAAAGACTAACACAGCCTGCTAAACCCACTGTGAAGATTATGATGTAATCTTTGATCTCATGTAGAGTGAGGTAAACCCCTCTACTTCATTGTAAGACAAGCAGAACAACCTTTAGTTGTTCCGGAATTAAGTGTATTTATTTATAAAGACATATTCAAATCAACATGGACAAATTAAAAGGATGCTTTAAAGGAGGTGATTTTTAGGAATTGCTTCCTAGAGATTTATACTTACGTTTGCTTTTGATTTCCCAGTTGACTCCACACTTCAACTACAAAACCATCAAAATTTTCACTCTAAATAAATAGAATTGTCAACAACACACAGTTAATGACCATGCAGTTATTTTTCTTGTACTATTACAGATTGAACAGGCTTCGTATTCTTACACCAGATTCATCTTTTAACACAGCACTTCATGGAGCAGTCCAAGAGAAATTTAAATCATTTCACAAACATAAACATGCAAAAGTTGAAAATCTCTATTAGTTATCCACTATATCTACTTTTACAGAAAAAGCCAATATTGTATTATGAAAATTCAGACAGTAATGAAAGGTGGTTGTTAAGCAAATGTTTAGACACGCTTTTACTTGTATATCAGGGAAAAAACTCATTATCTCTTGAGTCTGAAGACATAAATGCTAATTCGCCATAGACATGACTCCAAGTATCTCCCACAATTAGTCTCTCTTTCGATAATTTATTCTTAGCATAATCAAGGATACTGTTGTAATTGAGTTGACCTCCTTAAGAGGTCAAGTGTTACTGAGGACCTAAAATTGACATATCAGTTAAAAATTTTAAGAAATTATTCAGTTTAACTATACATCCAACTTCCTCTAGAGCACTGTAAGATTTCCTTACATCATGTAGTGAGAACTCTTATTCTGACAATAAATAAACAGGTTGCCATTAGTCAGCCACTAATGTTGAATGTCTTTTGGGTGCAGCTTGTCTATTCTCACACATGGGATAGCTCTCAAGCCATTAGGAAAGGGGTTGTCCAGAAACCTTAGCAAAATTCCTCTTCTCCTCTCCCTAGTCTCTTAACATTTTGAGGAAACTGGTTGATCAAACCTGAGGAAAACTGTTCAATAACACATATCCAGTGAGTGATTCTTGGTATTAGAAGTGGCTCCTTATCTTTACCACACTGAGCCTGAATGCATTCCTGTACAGAAAACAGCACTCATTGCACCCATGACCCTTTTTCTGCCTATCAGAAAATACCACTAAGCAGTTTAGCCACAGCTCAATAATTATATTTTTAATAGAAATGTAAACAAAAATTAAAGCAGGCAAAAATCACAAGTGCAGCTGCCAATGACAACAAGGTTGTGTCAATCAGACTGATGCAGTCTCATGTCAGACTCCTACTCACCTGCACTTAAGTGTTGCTACATTTCATATTTACAAGAACTGGACACATACTAAGACACACTATCAAGAATCCTGCCTCATTATTGCTTTGAGCAAATTTTATTTCGTAGAATGCAAAATCACAAGAAATGAGAAACCATCTATTACAAAAGGAATCAAGTATCATCTCACTATTTTATAAGCATCCTAAATAGGTTTTTTTTACCTTGGCTAGCAGAACCATGTTCTTGGAAAGCTCCTCTATCTCATCTTCACTGCCAAAAACACTCTCAAAATCTTGGTAAGTCCAGCCATCAAACAAAATTCGAGGCACTATCAGGCAAAGTTGACAATCAGTAGAGAAAATGAGAAATTTATTACCTACACTGGAATGTTTCTGCAGAAACAGAATACAGCAGATACAAGCAGAGATGCCACTAAAAATCACATCCCATGACTGAGATAATTGCTTTTTCACTCTGATCAACTTCAGCAGCATAGATGAACTGACACTGTAGAACATTCTTCTTCAGTTTAAGTTTAGTTAACGATCAGCACTCATGCAAGTTTTAAGACAAGATACCTTCATTTGATTGAACCATCTCAACTGAACTACCACTCAGGGCCTCAAGTAGAGTCTTAAACCAGCAACAACACAAGACACCAATCTTTAAGTTGTACATCTCTTCTACCACAATAATGAGGTAGAAATGTTCAAACTCTAATTTACTTCATACATAGCCCTACATTACTTCACTCTTCTACTCAATTCAATGCCTTAAGCCAAATTTTTACTTTTGGAAAGCACTTGAGCTTGTGTAAATTTTTTTTTCTAAAAACACAAAACCTTAAAAAAATAGACAGGAAAACTGCTGTTGGAACAGTTGACAATCATGCCCACAGGAAAAGGCAATGGATTTTATGGAGCTATGTCTAAGCCCATTCTAACTACCTTGGTTGTAAAAGAGTGTTTTAGAAGAGTATAAAGAGATTTCAAAGGCTTTATCCTCTGGCAGCTGCAGTACGTTAAAATATCTGACTGAGAATTCAATTTTTCTAATACATTTCAATTTCATATTCCCTTCTGAATCAAGAAGCATTTCACAGTTCCACAGAATTCTTGCTATAGACAAATATAAGAAGTCTAGCACAGCAGTATCTCTATAGAAATGTTTGCCATTTTCCCTAAAGACACACAATGCAGCACATTCCATGAGTTCCCAGCTTCAAGGGGAGAAGAGACAAAGCAGGATTTTTCTATCATGCAGGAAAGTCTGACTGACTGACTAAGATTTGGATTTTTTTTCTTTTAAACTATACAGAACCCCAAGCAACAAGTTCAAAGACTTCTTTCCCCAGGGAGGCACACAGTGTTATATACTAGTATTGCTCCATGGAGGGCACTGTAACCCAGGATTTATTCACAGACAAGAAGCTAAGGCAAAACATAAAGGCATTAAGAGGGCCAACACTTCAGTTACTTAACTATCTACAGTTAACTGCTTTAATTTTTCTTCTCAGACATCTTCTTCGTACAGCTGTGCTAAAGTAATCTTCCTTCCTCCCATACAGACCTGGAAGAAAGCCTTGCTTTCCTCTTCTAAAAGCTAAAGAAGATAAAAAGCAAGCAAACAAACATAAACCAGAGGCTCACCTATTTTTATGTTTTTGGAGGTTTTTCTCACATCTTTCATCCAGCCTGTCAAACAGTAACAAGTAAGACAGTTGATAAAATATAAATGATGTTGACAATGATAACATATTTTCAAACATTCCTGAAATGATGTACCATAGCTCCATTATACACATCTTCCTGCCACAGACTAGCAGTTCATAATCCACTCAGACAGACCATCCTGTGATGCACAGGATCTGAAGCCATGAACCTGCACCACAGCATTCACTACAGCCTTACAGTAGTCCCTATCCAGTTCCCCCCTGCTTACTTCTACCTCACTATGGAAGCTACCCTAGTGCCCACTCAGAACACTTCTGCAGACATTAGGCATCACCTGGGAGGAATGTCTGATTTTCTCAGATGGTAGTTTAAAATGTCCCATTCACTCCTCTTGGCAGTCATTGCACAAGGATGAATTTGTTAACAGGCACTAACATGGTAAGAATTATAGCTATTTCAAATGAAATTTCACATTCAATCAACTTCAAAACCACGAACTAGTACATACTAGCTGAAATTTAATCTTGCTGCCACTTTCCTTGCAATGAAGGGAAAAAATTCTCTTCAAATTAAATTTATCTTCCTTTTGTAAACAAATTCGCCTAAAGGTTTTTGCAAAGAAAAAAAACCAAAACCCACAACAGGTAAACAACTGCACAATGCAACACGAAAGATTGTTTTTCCTTGTACAGAATCTTTGCCCTTTGATTTTTTTTGAGAGGGGTTTTGTGTGCAGCATGGAGGAAAAGCCAATCTTTCTACTTACATTTTTTGACAAATAAACTATGTACATATGTGTAAGCAGGTGAGGACAGAAAGAAGTTCAATCTGAAGAAAACCCAAAAAAAAAGGAAGGATGAAAGCCTTCACCATGTGGCAGAGCCAGCAAAACCTACCTAGTATGCCAAATCTACTCAGTCCACAACAATATTGCAATTCATATTTGAAGTAAAAAAACAACACCTTGATCAGCATCATGGAGCCCAGTGAACTGGAACCTTTCCTTCCCTCTCCTCTTCACTTGTAACCAAACCGGTGAGATTAGTGTAAATTTGTTTCCAAATATTTTAGCAATGTCATAGCCATGGTTGTTCCACTTGAAAAACAAAGGAGAGGAAAAAAGTGAGAGATTCAGAAGTAAGAGATACAGTTTACTTCACTTTTGACCAATATAAAGTCTTTAACAGAAATGTAACCACCTGCTAGATCCCTATTCGTTCATTTGAGGAAACCTGCTGGCATATTGCTTTCATTTAAATAAGAAAGTACTCCGGAAGCTCTGCTAGCTATATGAAAGACAATCTTAAAATTGTGCTAATTCACCTGAACTACAGCAACTGGCTTGTAGATTCCCACACAGTTTTGAATTTACAGACTCTGAATTTATGTTCAAGACAACTTGAGAAAGGCGAAAATTTATAGGGCGCCTATTTGTCTTTTGACGAGTGTAAGCCAAAAACAAGTGAAAAGTATCCTCTAAAAAAAAGGAAGAAATGTTTATCATTCAAAAAAGAATGCTTTGAAGGAGACAGGATAGCAAAAGGCATCCAGTTTGACATCAGTATGGCAGCATGCAATTGTTACTTTTGATTTAGCAGGTTTGAGTTGCAGCCCTCCTGCTCTGACTTCACTGCAACTTCCCCTGACTCACCACTGATAGGAGAATACTGTCATCCCTGTTAAAACAAACCAGCATTAAGGAAGCTTCCCTGTCTGACCATCTAGGAGCCACTCTGGCAGTCACACTCCCATCACTCCAAACTTTCATTGCTGAGGGTGACCCCAGGAGTGCCCCTCTTGGTCCCTGCACACCCCACACTCACACAGTCAGACAGGGTATCCTCAATGGCTCAGCCCAGGGTTTCCCATGGCAGAGTCACAGATGTCTGGAACCCTAAAGCAATTTCACAGAAACAGCTCGGTCTGATGTATCTGGTGAGGGACTCCCAACAAAGGAACCCCCAGGTTTTGTACCCTCCAAGCCTGTGGTAGTCTGGGGTCTTCCTGCAGAGCCCTTGGCTCCTGCTGTGTCCCAGTATCCAGTCACCTGGCCACTGCCACAGGTCCCCGTGCCCTCTGCTGTCTGAAAGGTCAGGACCAAGTCACAGCCCCTTGCCTGGGGCTCTCATCCCAGGCACAACCTGCAGCTCCCACTGCAGCTGCACAACCAGTACCCGCTCTAAGTGCATTGCTCAACACCAGGGAGAGAAAAAACAATATACATCCTCCTAGAAGACCTAGACATCCTCCAAGAGACAGATGGGAGAACAAGGGTTTGAGACCACCTGAAGTCAAGTCTCAAATACTTCTCTGGCTATTTGATTGTATTTGACCAGCAGCTCCCATTACTATAAAAATACTTTTAAAACAGGGATGCAAACTTGCAGGTTAGCACAGTCTGCTGCATATTCATTCAAAGCACCAATTTTATTCATTGTATCAACTTACAGGAGTAATATATCCTAGAACATCTCCTGAGAAATGTCGTTCCTTCATCTTCTTGGAGCAATAACTTTTATGTTCCAGTATAATATCCTTTGCTTTTGGATCCACAACTACCAATCCCCGATCCTGAACATTTTTATCAGAATGCAGCTTCTGTGGAGAGAAGACAGTTTTTAGAACCAGTTATATGAAACAGCCACTTTCAACTTTAAAAACAACAGCAAAACAAATCACTTCATTAAACTCTGAGCACTCCTTTTAAATTATGCAGATCAATTTAGAACTGAAACATACAAGTCCTCAGAAATGATTTGTCATCATCAGTAAAATTACTTTCTTTGGAGGGTAAAAAGCATATAAACAAAAAACAAAGCCCAAGACATTATAGGAGTAAAGAACATAATTTATGATAGCTGATGGTGCTCTGTTTTCTAATCAAAGCTTTCTGTCATGTTACCCCCAAAATAATAAAAAGGGGTTAGGAGCTCTAAACCAAGAATTTGAAGACAGCTTTTACACTGGATATATTTTAGTCTGAGAATGCTGCACTGTGAAGGTCAAGATTTTAAACACTCTTCGTTAGGGAAGATGCTTCAACTGACCCAGCACATAAAAACAGAACAAGAAGATCTAATAAGACGTCCATGGTGGGTATGCAGAAGCAAGAAGAATTGATTCATTGTGAGGAATTTAGGGATATGGCCTGCCTTAACACCTTGTATTAACCTCACTACCTGCAAATGAGATTTGGTAGATGTTGAGCAAGTGATACAAACACTGACAGATGTACATGCATAATGACAGGAAACAATAACATGCTCAGCAAGTGAGGAGAGACTTCAGCATGGTGCCTCTGCTTGCTCTGATTATTGTGAGACTCTGAATCATTTCTGCCTGCAAAACAACAACTGATTATAAGCTCTTCAAACTCTTTCATCAGGATACAGCCTTCCCATTGGCAAGACTCCATTCCACCAGTAAATGACCTAGAGCTCTTGGCCCAAACTACTGCTCCCCACCCTGGTTTCCAAAGGGATGGAAGTGTATTCCCTGAGGGGACAAAAACTTCCTGCTTCTGCAACTTCCACAGAGGATGAAGCTCCAGAAGCCTACATCATGTTTCAAGAAGTGAACCATTTGTGACACACAGAAAAGCTGAAGGAAAGGACAGTTTCAAGTTTTATCTGTGAGTATCAGCTTCAGCGGAAATGCATTAACACTGTTTTAACAGAGGTAGAGACCATTTACCAAAGTTCAATTAATTCACTACACATGTTAGATAAGACAAGAATTTCAGTTATTTCCCTTACCTTTTCCTCCAGTTTTTTTGTAGCACCTCTCTTCGCATCTGTTTTTGACAGGGTACCTTCAGCTAGCCAGCATACCATGGCAAGAGAAAGGGAAGCACAGAGAAGCCTCATGGTGTTTTTGCCCATGTCAAGTTTCTCTTCTCCTGAAAACATAACAGTTCAAATCTCTGTGAACATAGGAATATAACAGTTTCATTTGGTTTTCTTGTATAAAAAAGCCAAGACATTTTCTTATCTTCTCCCATTTAGAATCAGACTTATTAAGGCAGTGCTTCTGCTCTGGCAACAAAAGCAGTGCATTGTGAGAGATTACTTCGGTTCTCAAACACCTTTTTTGTCCCTTGTTTTAGTAGCTGTATCACAGATGAAGTGGGTTGGACCCTTGCAGCTTCCTTTTTAAGGAATCCCCCTAAAGAAGTACAACTGTTTACAGATGAAACTGACATAAATGTCTGCTGCACAGAACAATTACTGCACCACCTTACCTTTTCAATAGCAAATAAGAAAACATTTTTTTCTGCTCCTACCAGCCTGGTCAGTGTGTCATAAATTAATTAAGAGATATAAAAAATTATAGCTATATGCTTACAGCTATGTGTCTTTACTGTAACAGGTGAGACCTTTGCTTTCAATTCCTTGCCAAGTCACTGATACAGAAATTGAAGGAAAATAAAAAGGAGGGGGGAGGGTGGGCATGTCCTTTTGCCTAAGAAGAATAACTTTGACAGTTTGTCCTGGCTCCAGATAAAGGAACTGAGAATTAGAAGACAACAGTTCTGTTGCGTGTTCATCTATCACACCTTGTATCTGTAGGAAGACTTAAAAGAAAAAGTAAAATACAGCCAGAGTTTTCCAGTCTCTCCCAAATTACAAGTTGCACTGGTTTCCCAGCCTAGCTCCCATTAGTAAATAAGAAGAAAACAGAAAAAAAAAAAAATTTGGCATTTGGGGAACCAGGGCTCTAGATCTGTATCAAGCTGCTTTTCATAAATATGAGATATTGATGGAGAAGAAAATAGTTTCTTTCCAATATTCTGAATTTTTGTTGAACTTAAAAAACTATCTTGCTTATATTACTCTACCACTCATTCTGAAGACCTACAAGCTCATTTCTACAAATCATATTTATAAGATTTGTTCTACTGGCACTGATAACAAGTGCTGCTCAAAGTTTTGACTACTTTGTTTCAAACTTTTAAAACATCAGGTGCAGGATCCCACAACATGAGACTGCGCCTCTCAGTACTGTGGCAGAAGGACCCTTAAAGCTTCAATGGAAATGTACTCAATGAAACAGACATGAAATCAACAACTCAACAAACTTACTAGTATTTGGATGTATCTGGCTTAGCAGTCAGATTTTAAAAAACAGAGGTATTTATTGTAGGATTTAGGGATTCTGCAGGAAAAGAGAGGAATACGTGATTAGGCAACAAAGTAGAAGGATGATGGCAGAAGTGCTTGAAAAAAACAATGCCAGTATCACCAAAGAACAACAAAAATCTCCTGTACAAAATTATTTGAAGATTTTAGTCAAGTCTTTTATCAACCACAAAGTAAAAGCAGAAAGCCTTCTAATATTGCTTGGATCCAGGGAATGTGGTAAAAGCTGAATTGCTATACAGCTTGAAATTCCTATTATGAATAATTAAGGTCTTACACTTCTACTTTGACTTCAAGGTCACCGGTCACTCCCTTGTTTTCCACATTCTAAAAAATGAGACAAAGCAGGTTGCTTTTGATAGTATCTCCTATGTTCCATCTAGCTTGGCAAGATCTATAAACTATTGCAGAGAGGAACAATTGAGAGCCTGAACAGTCAATACAAGTCTTAACTATTTGGACAGGATATCAATTCTCCCAGAAGCTCATATATATCGATTTGGAGGTGTTTGATTTCACTTTCAGAAACAATTAGCAACAGATTCCACTTCCCTGAAAAGAAGATAATATCTAACAGCTGACGAACAGAAACTTAAAAAGCCATCCCTGAACTCCAATTAGACATCAAAATGTGCTCATTTCCTTGACAGGATCGTATCCATCTGTCAATTATTGTTAAGTCAACATCCACTCCTAGATTTAGAGGAAGCACTGAGCCTGTGGCAAATTGGTTTCTGCTACTGACAGTCCAGTATAAACTCTCGGTTGAACACTTATTTTAATAGTTTGTTCTTTAACATCATCACTGAAAATTAAGTAGACAGCATCATTGTAACACAGAAGATGAATTAGTCAAACTTTAAATGCTCTTTATGGAAAATATAAGCAGGCATTTTGCAAGCTTTACAAAACTAAATCCTTATCAAACTTTTCTTCTACAAACTTTCTGCCATTTTTTAACACTTCTCAAATTAGCTGAACTCAGAAGAACTGTCTGAGCTTGGCACTCTTTGTTTATCTCCTCTGCCACTGCAAAATGCAAACAGAATTGAAAACTGCCTCTATGGCTTGTCCAACTGATACTATGGACAACTTAAAGCTTAAAACATTGGCTGACATACTGATCTGAAGCCCAGGTTTCCCTCCTAGCCAAGTCACAAATGTTGCTTTACCCCGCCTCCACATGAGATAACATACTTTTGGAAAGCTGTTTTAAATTTATCTTGATTTTTAAAAGTGAGTAAAGCTAACACAGATTTAGGCTGTCCAAAATAAGCAAGCAAAGAAACTAAATGGTTGGCACACAACACTGAGTTAATGTTTATATTTTATTTATACAGAAAAAACTAGATTCTAACTACATTTGCAGAGAGAACCTGCATCACCTAGCAAAGGAAGGCTAGGAAGCATACTCCTGATGCGTTTTTAAATGAAAGCAATAAAAGCTATACCGGGGAGTGAAGAGTGAGAATAAACCCGTTTCGAACCTTTGTAAACATTAAACCCTCCCCTTCGCAAAGCGCTCCACTTCGACGTTCAGAATTCCCTCCCACACTCGCCCGACTCTCGATTACACCAGGAACTCGCACGCCTGCCGTGGCATCGGCGCCCCAGCGCCGCTCCGGCCGCCCCCGAGCTCGGACCCGGCGGGGCAGCCCCGGCCTCCCCGGGCCGCCGCGTCACCCGCACCGCAGCACGGCCAGGCCCCCACCCTGCCGAGCGCGGCCTCACCCCCGCCCTTTCCCCTCTACTCCGTCCCTCCCCAGCCCTATGAGGCCGCGGACAGCACGTACCGCCCGCCGCCGCCGCGGAAGTGCGGGCGGGCGGCAGCGCCCCGCCCCGCCCCGCCCCGCCGGCTCCGGGCAGCGCCGGGAGGGCTCCGGGCTGCGCCAACATGGCGGGGCGGGAGCGGCGGCTGCGGCTCTGCGGCGGCACATCCCGGCCAGGCCCCACCGACAGAGCCGCCGCTGGGCTGGGCTGGCCCGGCCCGGCCCGGCCCGGCAGGATCCGGGACGCTCTGCTTTGGGGCTCATCTGTAGCTGAAGAAAAGAAATGCTAATAAAGATGTGAATCTAAATTCCCATAAAGAGCCTCTTGGTTTAGCTCAAGCTATAGTAAGTTGATCCAGCTCCAGGTCTAGCCTGGAGAGGAGGAAGTTCAGGGGTGGCCCTATTGCTCACTGCCCAAAGATCGGCTGTAGCCAGGTTGGGATCAGCCTCTTCTCACAGGCCACCAGCATCTCAAGAGGAAACGGCCTTGAGCTGTGCCAGGGGAGGTTCAGGTTGGACCTGGAAGAATTCCTTTACAGAAGGTGATAAGACACTGGGAGGGGCTGTCCAGGTAGGTGGCGGAGTCACCGTCCCATGGTCTAGTTGACGGTCTAGTTGACGTAGTGGTGTTTGATCACAGGCTAGACTCGATGATCTTTGTGGTCTTTTCAAAACAAATTGTTTCTGTGATTCTGAGAAATAAGGCAGGTAAATCAGGAGCTTGGGCTAAAATGGACACACTGAGCTGGAGGCAAAATGATCGTCTAGGTAAGGCTGCAGAGAGTCTGCAGGCAGTACTGCTGACTCTGGGTGTGGAGAAAGGAGAGGTCAAATCTCAGATGGCTTTTAACAGACTCTAAAATAAAAGATTGTGTTTATAATTGAGTTTTTTAGTTTCTTCTGTTTTGGCCTTCTACAGATTGTGTTTTTGCATGCAGCATGGCTTGTGTTACCGCTATTTACTGCAGCAGACATTTTGGTATAACCCTGTTATTTCACAGGCTGCTTGTAGGGATTACATACGCTATCAAAAGACTTGATTAAAAAATGGATGTGTGATATCATGATGTAGAGGCAAGGCCAGCATATCCTAGCAGTGCACTTCCAACAGAAGCCTTCCTGTGACCTGCTTTCTGTCTTGGTTACAGTTTGGTGCAACCTCCTAAAAGTTGAACCAGAAGGTTGCCTTTTTCTGCTGAACTGCCCTCTTCTTTCATTCCCTCTTGTGTAATCAAGAACTTCATGAGCATTCTTTAGCACTGAAAAGCAAAATGGAAATATTTTTCCTCTGAACAAGTCTTGTCAGTGAAGCAGATGCATGGTTTTCTATGCCCAGATCCATCCCAACCTTCTGTAAATTTAGAGTTTCATGATAATTATATTAGCCTAAGTTGTGTTTTCTAGTGTTGAAAGCAGCCCATCTGATACTCTGGCATGGCAGAAGGCATTGTGCTCTCTGTTAAGGGATAATGAATGTTCAGTGTCAAGTACAGAAACATGGCTGTGTGTGCATGGTGGAGCCATGGACTCTGTTTAGTCCTGAGTTCTTTTTGGTTCCAGTAATGGCTGGAATGATCATGAGGAGCAGAACAATAACTGGTGAGACAAATGGGAGAGAAGTAACAAAGGGAAAGGAACAATTCCTTTTTTGTAGTTCCCACAACTGGATCCTCACCAGCTGAAAACACTCAAGATGAATTGTAATAGTTTTATGAAGGTCAGTGCAATTATTAAAGCCTTTGTACCAAAGTGCAATGAAATTCTGGAAAAGAAATTAAAGTAACTCCCATATAAAATGGGAAGGGGTGGGGGGGACAAACATTGTGAATTTGTTGGCAAACAAATGTGATGCCAAACGTTTTATGTAATAGGAAAATATTTCTTAGTACTATCTCCCCTTTAATGCTGATTTTACAATAATTATAAATGTCTTAATCATAACATCTTGGGATGCATAGAACTACTTACGGGTTTTTTTTAGGCAGCCTGGTGTTTTATAGATTTTAGGCTCAAACCCAAATATTTTACAGAATTACCCACTCAGTATGATTGTAAAGGGTTGTGCCTGGTGCAAGCTCTGTGCTGAGTTCACATTACAATGTTTCTTTCAGCCAGGATGCATCTAGAGACCATTACAGACTCTCTTTCCTCTAGATACCTATTATTCACTTAAAATTTCTACCTTGTCCTTATCAAGACATGTGAAATGCACTACTAAGTTCTAAGTTATGAGGCAGTAAGGACAGACATGCCTACACATTTGTCCTGATTGCCTTTGTTGAGGCAAAAAGACAGCATGGTGAATATAGGGAAGCCTCAAAAGCCAGTCAAAGGAGGTTGACATAAAATAATCAGGGTATGTGTACTGCATACTGGGCCCCTTCAAATGAAACATTTAGCTGTATGAGGCAAAACTGGAGTCATCCACATGTGTTAACCACTTGGATATTTTCCTACTTCTCAAGAAGAATTTGCAGCTCATGCTTAGCTTGGTACTGCCACAGCACTTTAAGCCACTGCTGAAAAGGCAGTTGGATACCTGCATGACTTGCAGTATTGACAGGAACACATCCAGACAGGACTGATAGACTGAGCCTTTAGGTGTCACTGTACTCTTAAGAGTAGAAATCAGCTCAACATTTTGGCTAGCTCAAAAAGGATTTTTTTTTTCCCGATCACAGAAAAAAACCCTCATTTGGTGACATGGTAAGTTTTCATCTTCAAAGGTGCATGGAAATTATTATTAAGCATCAAAATTTATTTGTAAAGCTGTGAAAAAAGAGAGTGTTCTTCATGAAAGCCTACAGATAATATGAGTTGAATAATAGACTAATTGTGCACAACTGCCTGTAGTTGCACTTGGTCTACAAAATGGATCCAGGGACAAAGGGAAAATTGTGCGACTACCACATGCTGTCATCCTGCCTTTCTCACAGATACTTGCACAACTAAAAACACTCATGAAACAATGTATCCTGAAAACAGCTGCAATAGACCCTTCAGAGGTGACCTGAGGTATACAGCCGCTGTCAGACAGATGGTGTCAAGTATTATGTAGACCTTTATGAGAGAAAAATGTATCACGAAATTAAAGGTACTGGAGTTTGATGAATCTAAACAAGATGCAAGCTCTAAAGAAGGAGAATTAGCCATGGGAGTAAACTATCCAGGGCTACAGTGAATTTGATTGTATCACAGCAAGACTCAGTGCCTTTCTGGAAGATAGACCATAGATATTGGGCTAAATTCACTGCGGGTAAAAAAACAAAACAAACCAACCAACCAAACAAACTACAAAACAACCCCCCCCCCCCAAAAAAAAAAAAACAAACAAAAAAAAAAACCCAGATGAAATGAAATTAAATGGCTTAAAGTATGCTGTAATGGAGGTGAAATGACTGATTGATCTCCAGTAGCCCTCAGCCCCATGATTTCACAAGTCATTATTTTCCACTAAGTATACTAATCCCTTGCATCATGACTGAGGCCCAGGGCTTCACACTTTTGGTTAGGCAGTCTTGGCCAGTTTTGAGATCATTTGAACCTATTTTCAGCTGAAGATATTAATGATCTGCACAGTCCCACCACTTCAGCATGTTAAAGACAGTTTAACCTTGAAATGTTTTGAGTCTCAGGAGTAGATGTGAAGTGGGACTGTGTCACTCTGCATGTTTACAGCCATCAGGAGGAACATGTGGCCCTGGGTTTGCAGGCCTGTATGCCCAGGGAGTGGGAATCTCTAAATGATGTCGGGCTCACAAGGGGGATGTGCCTAAGGATGGAGCTGCACACAGCGGCCTCCGGGTTGTCAGTGCTCACAGGGACTATGCAGGGTACGTGCAGCACATCCCATGCACTGTTTTGGGGCCCTTTTGAGGAGGAGGACCGAGGCACAGCCTCCTGCAGCCCACCCTGTGGAAAGCATGTTCTTACGGACTGTACCACTGAGAGTCTGTACCTTGCTCTTCGCATTTTAAAAATAAGATTCCAGATCAACAGTCTTCTCTTAAGCTTAAGTGATGAAGTGAAATTTTCCGGTATCTTGATCGGCTGTCCCTCTCCTTCTTCCTCATCAGTTACATCCTCTGAGGTGCCTAAGCCCGCTATTTCACCTTCAAAAATCATCAAACTTCTCGGCCATTAGGGTCACGAGGAGAGGAAGGGATTAGGCTGTTCCCGAGCAGGGAGCGTGCCATGAATTCACCCACGAGCACAGCGGCTGACGCCGTCCTGCCGCCCCCTCAGCTCGGCCCGGGCCCGTTTGCCCTCACGGGCGGTGATTGGAAATCGCGTCCCAGCAGCGGCACGGCCGATCCCCGGGGCCCAGCCTCCAGCTAGCCAGCCCTTTTGGGCCGCAGGATCGCACGGGGCACGCCCGGGAGCGGGGACACATCTCGGGGCACATCCCGGGGGACGGGCGGGGACCGCGCCCGCCGCGGCTGCGGCACCGGGAGGCGCAGGGGGCCCGGCGCACCGCGGCGCTCCCTCCTCCGCACGGCAGGTGGCGCCCGAGCAGCGCCCGCCCGGCGGCTGCGGGGGCGCGGGAGCCCCGGCGGCGCCTGCGCGCTGCGGAGGCGGCGGCGGCGGAGCGGCCTGAAGCAGCCCGCGGGGAGAGCGGGCGGCGGCTGCGGGGGTTCGGCGTGTCGCGTCCCTGGGCGGCCGTGATCGTGCGCCACGATGCCTGCGGTGTCGAAGGGCGATGGCATGCGAGGCCTGGCGGTCTTCATCTCCGATATCCGCAACTGTGAGTGGTGCCGGGGCCGGGGCCTGGGCTGGGCCGCGCCGGCCGTCGCCATGGGCGGGTGCCCCGTGGGGCCGGGGCTTCACCCCTCGATCTCCTTCCCAGTGCTCCCCTCTCTCCGCTGCTCCCCGCAGCGGGCAGCTCGGAGCGCTCCTGTCTCACGAAATGGCGACGCGCTCGGGGGGGCGGCGCAGCGGGGAGGGGGGGCAGCGTAAAGCGTTTGCCCGTGGGTTTGTGCGTTTTGGGTGGGTGGGTTGGGGTGTTTCCCTCGCCCCTCAGTGCCCCTGTCACCCCCCTCGCCCGTCCCTGAGCGTCGCGGTGGCTGCCCCGGCCGAGGGGGTGCCGGGGGTCGGTGCCGCCGTTGTTCGCGATGCGGCGGAGCGGTGCCGGGGCGCGGGTGGGTGTGCGGCGCGGCAGGGAGAGGCGTCCCTGGGCTCCTTCCAGATCCCGGAGCGGCTCTCGGTTCGTCACGTCACTGATGGAAAACAGGCCTCGGTAGGCGCCTGAGAGCAGGGCCCTCAGTGCGTGTGCCTAGGCTTGGCTTGAATTGGCTTTAAGATTGTGCTCTGATGGAAATCAGCGCTTGGGATCAGTGTAATCAAAAATGGGATGGAGGGGGGTGCGAGTGCCCCCCCGAAAGATGTGGGGGAGGCATGTCTGTGACTGTGCAGTGGGAGAGGAGGAGCGCAGATCTGCTGCTGCTTGGTGTGGGGGCACACTTCAGTGCTCAGTCTTCCTTTTTGTCCGAGAATTGCATACAATAGTTTAATATTAATCGGAGTTAGAGATCTAAGTGTATGATGTGGCAGGAATTGCCTGGGGAAGGGCTAAGGTCGCTGTGGTTGGTGTGATGAAACAGCTCTATTTTGTCCACCTGTGTGTCTCTGTAGATCACTTGAGGCTATTTTAAAAGCTGTGAAGGAGTGGCAGTAAGGTCTTCTCTCTAAAGATATAAACACATTTGGAGAATTTTTTAATGCAAATTATGTTGTTCTGACTGGGCTTGTGTTGGGATTATTTAATCACCCTGGCATGAAAAACTTCATGTTGATGACTTCTGATAAAAAAACCTGGCAGAGAAGTTATACTGGGAAAATGACAGCATTTAAATGCAGTGTCTTTATAATCAGGTGATGTGGACATGGAGATGTGAACAAATTCAAGGTTAATAATCTTCCTTAGAGCAGAAGCTGTTTGAATGAGGTTGTTTCTTTTTCAAAACAGAGTCGCAGGTTCTTAAGTTGCTTTAGACTTCACTCTGGTCTGTGTAAAGATGGCTTATAAAATGCATAGTGTAGCGGTTCCAGGTTACACAAATGCTCTTGTGCTTTGTCTAGTTGGCCTTGCTATTCAGTGAGCATTTTCCAGTGTTCTGTGTAAGCTTCGTGTGTAACATAGTTCCACTTGGTGTCATAGCAGTTAAGACTTGTTAAGCTGTTGTATCTACCCAATACAATTTACAATGATTTCTTAATAATTGTTTTCATTGATTTAGCTAGAAACAGTATGACTTGATTAATCAGTGTTTCATGTCTTGCAGTTGGTTAAATTTGTCCACGCTTGTTTTCAGTGGAATTTTCTAGAAGTAAATACAAGAGAAACATTTGGGCTCTTAGGTTTGTAACATTTGTTCAGGGATGTGAAATAACAAAATTTAACGTGGTAGGATATAACAAATTAGGTACTTATTTCCCCACGAGGCAATGTGTGAACAGAGCTGAAGCCACCTTCCTCCAGATGGGACAACAAACCTCTCATGCTCTAGTTATCTGCAGGAAACACAAAGATGTAACTTACTGGTGATACAAATAAAATGTTAACACTTTGACTCTTTAAACAAATATTGGTGTATCTCAAATGTTTTGACTCTGTCCAGACAGATGTTCAGGAGCTGTAATTACTTGTGTATCTTTCTTGTCTTCATAGTGAAAAAAGCAGCATCTTCTAAACAACTGCAGAAGAGCTGGTATTCCCACTAGTAGGTGATGTATGAAGCTTCCAAATAGCTGTGAATGGCGTTTGAGCCTTTCCTCTAGTGGAGCTCTGAGTGCTGCCAGCTAACCCTGGGCTAGTGCACACAGAGTAAGATTCACAAAAGCGCTTCCTGGAGTATTCACAGAAGTACTCTCTGGAGACTGGGCTTTGCAGGTATTGTTGTTGGCTAGAGCTCCCTCTTTGGCTCTTCAGTGAGGAGCTACATGTTGTCAAGAACAAAAAGTAGCAGCTGTTAAGGTGAACAGCATCTTTTGACTAAGAAAAAAAAGCAAGTGTTCCTTTTCTGAGAAGGGAGGGAAGCTAGATGCCTTGTGCAGTTCTTGACCTCTAGTTCTAGGCTTGGCACTTTTAGTTTGCCAACAGCGTTTCCAGATTATGAGTAATGGTGAAACATGGTGTGTTTGGGGGGGTTATTCTGAAAGATTCTGCACAGATAAGGATGCTACATGATCGATCTTGCTGAAAAAAGAAAGGTGCACACACAATTGCACTGACTGTGCTTGGATGGATGATCTCCTTACATCAAGATTTATTTTTTGGACATTTGTATCTACAATGTCTGCAGTATAAATAATGCAGGATTCTCTTACAGTTTGGATATATTACTGATTAGGGAGTGATGCCTGTCTTGCCTATCTTTATACCAGTCTGTTACAGGCTTCACCTAAGTCTTACCTGGTAGCAGTTTTCAGTGTTTACAACTGTAGCTGATTGTGAACAAGCAGCTCGCACTACCAGCCTGTCTTTAATACTTCAAAGCTTGGTTGTCACTTCTGTGTTGTTTAGACATATTTTTGGCACATGGTTTATCTATTAAACTTCTTGATTTTTGTCTTAAATACTTCTGTGTCAGATGTATTTTTTAAAGTAGACTATTTTAAAGTACACTGATTTCTCAAAAGTCTGTGATGTTTTTTGTTAAAAACAGTTGGAATACTATTTGCAGCAGCAGTTGTAAAACATTTCAAGGCTAAGAGAGGCTTCTTAGCACTTTGACTTTGCTCTAGTCTCTGTGAAGCTGTCATATGGAGTGTCTTCTTTCGAAATGAAATGTTCTTTATTCATACAAAGATCAAGTGAATTTTCAAAATATGATAATACAAGAAAATGAATTATCCTTCAGTTCCTTATAGCTCTCCAGAATTTTGTTTCAGGGCAGCTTCTTATTGTAGGCTCTGCATTTTGCATATGGAGGTCTTAGTGCAGATGCCAGATAAAAATATGTTTTAGAAAACAACCCTTTTAGATGTCTGTCAATTTGCTAACAGACGCATGAACTTTTCTAGAAACTTGTTTATTTGGATTATTTTGTAAAATATATAAATTACTACAGTAAGTAGGTTTTTAGCTTATCTTTTATAGACACCAGAGGAGAGACGAGAAAACTACAGGTTGAAAGCCAAACTGCAGTACTTGATTAGGATAGCCCAGTTAATGAGGGCTTGGTTGGTGTGACTGAGAAAATAGTTAGGTGTGGCTATGCTGTACAAAAGATTGTGGTGGAGTGGAGCTGAAAGTTCTGAACCCTATGGTTTGGTGAAGTGCTATCCAAACCTAGGAGTTCAGGTCAGGAGTCCTTGTCACTGCATGGATTATGTGCCTCATGAACTAAAACCTAACCAGATCTGCATGTGTTACAAGCATATGGACTCCTGCAAGAAATATTTTTTCTTAAATAGTATGTTAAGTCTTGTGTATCTACTGATGAGCTGCTGAAGCAATTGGCTTATGCAAGATGGTCCTTTATAAACTCTCCAGCTGTCTTAGCTGACAGATACATCATCAGGAGTCTGTTTTCTTTTTTTTTTTTGAATACAGCTTTATGCTTATCTCACAATGAAATACTTTTAAGTAATTTGTCACTCAACCTATTCTGCTGCAGCAACAGTGCTATTTGCTGTTCACCCTGACAACCAGGAAAGCTTGCTTTTCTCCTTTCATTTGCAGCCTGTAATGTAGAAATAGTTTCTATTACACTATTCAGTGTATTACTGGTAACCTCCTGCTCCACATTAAAATTAGGAAGCCCCTTCCTCTTAGGTTGATGAGATGTGTCTACACAGAGGCAAAAGCTGCTTTTGTCACAGGTTTGGAGGACAAGACAGTTCTTAATTTTCCTTGCTAGGTAATTGTCTTACCTTTTCAGTTTTGCCCCAGAAGTTGGACAGACGGAGGAAGAATCCCTGAGTTTGTTCTCAAAAAGTTTCTTTGTATGTTTTCCTCCAAGTTACTGTTTCTTTTTCCTCAGGCCAATTTTTTTCCTTAAATAAAATGCAACAAATATAATAAACAAAGGTCTATTTCTTCTCATAGAACTTAATGCATTTAATTTTCATTGTACTGGACAAGGGATAGTGTCCTGAAGCTGAACCTCCCAAAAAGTGTCTTTGCACTGGGACTGGTGCATCAGGTTACAGGTGAGCAAGTGGGGATTGAAAAAAGGTGGTTCATTAAATTCATCATATGATGATCACCTGTTTGAATGGATGGTAGGTTATGAATTGCATTGCAGGTGTAGGTGGGAGGGGCAAGTACATGGATTAAATGACTACATGGGTATGTATAGAGTTATTTTTCTCTGTGAGAACAGCCACCCAGTGAAACAAACTTCACATAGAAGTTTGAGCACATACAGCTTGATTTAGTTACTTGTAAGTAATTATTACATGTCAATAATAAGCTGTCACTGTGTAGGCTAAAGCTACTGCATTGCTCCTCTGAAGTGTGGCTTCTTGTTTGCATTGCATGTAGTGTTAAAGCAGGACTTGAAATACTTCTCTAGGCAGTCAGAGACTTTTTCTACATGTATTCTTCGATTACTTACCTTTTTGAAGAAATTGGAAGGCAAGGCATCTTGGTTTGCTCTCCTGTTGCTTCTTCAAGGCTGTGGCAGTGCATCTAATATGGTTGGTTTCTGGCCTGAAAAAAACAGCCCTAAGAACGTGCTATAATAAGCACTAAGTCTTGCATCACTTGCTACTATTTGCAGGAGAGTGCTTTAAGGAAAACACAATTAGCATGAGATTAGTCTGAGGAGGATCTCTAAAACAAAACTGCTGTTCTTCCCATTGCTTCTGTGTCTTGGCTTGCTCCTGGTGATTTCAAAGAGCTCATAGTGGCTGGGATTTTTTTGATAGTTTTTTTTTTATGCTTGTTTAATTTGTGCATGTTTGGCTTAGAGGAGAGATAGTAAAGAGCTAGAATCTTTCATGTGACATCCAACCTCTCTATTAGATACCCTGGACTGCTTAATTTGAATTCCTTTGGATAAAGACTGCCCATCAGGACTGATAAGAGGAAATTAAGGGCTGTTGCAGAGACTATTACATATCTGCATTAATTAATGAGCTCAAAACTATTTTAAGGTCCCTGAAACAGTAGTTTAGAAGTGATAGCTAAACTAGGATAGGCCTCAAACTGTTCTTCTTTTTGAACGTGAGCTAAGGTAGAAGAGAGTCCACAGTGACTTGTAGTAAATCAGTGCAAATACTGCCGTCTCTTGTTGAAGGGAGTGTAGCTCTACAGTGTGAAAAGGCTGGTCAAGGAAATGATGCTTGGATGCTGCTCAGTCAAGGAAAGAGGAAGAGCTGCTTTATGTACAAGCCTAACCCTGCACTTACTGTTTGCATATCTTCTTGGCTTAAAGCTTCTCTTTTGATAGGGGTCAATGTTTTGCCACCTAAACTGCCAGATAGATGTTCTGTATGTCATAAAGTCACTTGGATATGAACTTCCAGGATGTCTTCAGTTATTCTAGAGAAAGATCTGGTCTTAAACTAGATGCTATCTCAAATTTTCTCTTAACTTGTGGTGCTTAGTTAGAAAAAAAAGTAGCCATGGTAAGCATCTAAAATCATTAAACTTGTATTAAATTATTGCAGATTATGACATCTGGATTGGAAAGCTGCTTTTGTGCTCTTATTTCTCTCCTCTTTTGAGGACAAGGAGTTAATGGATTAGTGGATTACAGTAAAGCCTGTGACTCCCTTCTGTTTCCTGAGAAGTGTTGTTACAGGAGCAAATCTCTAGTGGTATAGTGGAGGAAGAAGTCGGTTCTGTGGATAGTAGTTCACTTACTGTGCAGAATATTAGAAAATGTACTCTACATAAAGTTCTAAAATATCAGTAGGTCACTGGTGTCTGTCTTTAGATATCTAATCACAGCAGAATGTCCAAAGACACAACACTCCTAAACTGCCTTTGTGCCATTCGTGATCTTCAACATGATAGGCTCTTCTTTTCTTCTGATCAGATCTTGTGGAAGGATGCACTCCTGTTTTTGTTCATAACAGGATGTTAGCACGTCATTAAACAACAGGCTTCTTGTTCTGCAGACTTGAACAGGTTGATTTGTGGACAAGAGTGAAGCCATACTAACTTTTTTTTTTTTTTTTTGGTAAAGGTGTTCAGTATTTTTTTGTAGTCTCTCTGGATTAGTTGTGCAGTGAGTTTGTAAACAATTGCACCAACAAGCTCCTTCAGACTCAGGTGGAGCTGGAGCTTGCAACTCTGTTGTAATATCCTAGATAGTTTAACCAAATGAAGGAATTTATATAGACAGACTGACAATGTGAGGCTGGGCAAGCAGACCACTCTAATGTATTGCTGTGCAACCTGCCTTTTTTTTGCCATTTTCCCTGCTGTGCTAAAGAGCCAGCTGAGAGATTAGGGAGAGCTGGAGGATGGATTTGGTGGTTTACTTCATGAAGATCATGATCTGCATAGCAAATGGCTAATCTATCCTCTAGAGCTGTAACATGAGTATCTGCCCTGCTGACAGGTAAAAGTAATGGTTTAATTTACTGATATGAGCAAGTAAAAAAGCTCTTTCACAAAGGCAGAAATGGAGGCACTGATTACCTTTACATGTATATTTTCCTCTATCTCTATCATTTTTTCAGTGGAGACACTATTATTTGTTTTGACTTTCCCTATCTTTCAACCAGTTTCTTTCTCTGTTCCCTGACAGCAGGGTACAAAATGTAGTGTAGTCTTTGCATCATGTTTGCAGTCTGATTTAGCAATAGAAAAGGCAAGTGGTTAATTTGTTTGCTTTATGCCAACTGAAGTGTGTTTAGACAGTGAATGGGTGAACTTGTTCTATACCTGGTCATGTCTTCTGCTGGCACTATCACTTGTGATAAAGCTGGCATGACTTAGCTTTAGCTCTAGCCTTAGCCTAGACTTTGCCATCTTGCTTTTGGTTGTTAAACTGATCTGCAGCAATACAAGGTAGTAGCAGGAATGTGTGGGCCAGGACAAGAGCAGTGTTTAGGAACTGTCTGTAGCTGTCTCTTAAGAAGCACAGCCTTGAATCAAACTGACTCTCAAACTATCAATGTTTTGCTTAAGGGAAGCTGGGGAGCAGTTTGGCTGTGGTGTCTCTCCCACTGAAGTGGCCAGTCAGCTTGGATGCTCCTAATGTCGAGGCTAAGCAAAGCATACCCAGAAACATTCTTATGTTTGGAAGACAATGACTCACAGCTCTCAGGGAAGATGTCTAACATCACCTTTGAAATTGAGAATTTATCTTTTGTGTAAGAACTGTGTTCTTCCTAAGTTTTCCTGGCCATTAAGGAATTCAGAGAAGTTGCTGCTTTTAATTAACCATGGTAGTATTTGTATTCTCTCTCCTAAACAGAAAACTAGACTTGTCCTCTCTCTTCAAGGCCTGTTTGATAATTGAATGTGAACAGAGCTCATGTTATATTAGGCCTATCATAGTGCCTCAAAAAGTCACTTACACTACTACTGGCCTTCAGGAAGCATGACAGAATTGTGGCAGGCTTTTTCCTTGTGCTAACAGAGCCTCCTATCCTCTGCTTTATAGTTCATGCCAGCAGTTGTGCATCTGTAATCATAAATTGTCAGATGGCCGTAGGGCAGGTAAGGCTAAGAGGTAGCACAGTGTAGTTCTCACCTGTATGTAAATTCAAAATGAATTATTGGCTGGGCTCAATTACACTGACTGCTGGCCTTAAGCAGATTGGAGCCACATGAGTACTGGGAACATCTAAACTTTTATGAAGTGATTATTTATTTATTTGTTGCTTTAAATGTTGACAGTATGCCTGTGTCTCAAGGCCTTGCCTGCAGAAATCTACTCAGCTCAGTATTTGTGTAGCTGCTGATAGAAAAAATGCTTCTCTCTTCCTTTGGGAAATAAATGTGTAGGCTTGGTCAGAAATATATCAAGTGGTTTGTATGAAAGTTAAGAACTAGTAGTTCTTAACTAGTAGAACAGTTTAGTTAGCACAGGTAGGTTGTGTGCCTCAAGCTTGCCTTTAATAGTCTGCAGTTAGTATAACAGCAAGTTAATCCTGATGGAGCAGGTCACTGTCTGAGTGAGCCAAAGCAACACACTAATTCTAACCTTGAAGCACTTACTTAACCTTGCAACCCTGCTGCCAGGTTACTATTAAGCTATGTCAGGTGCTCTTTTCAAATGAATGGGCTCAACAAACCCCTTTCCTGTAACCTCTATTTTCTCATTCTTTAGGTTGTAATGCAGAGCTCCAAACAGAGGAATGGAGGTGTATTTATGCAGAACCAAAGTACTGGCTGTAGCCTGGATTACTGGGAAATACAAGAATAGTAGTTGATTCTTTGATGAGCTGCGTGACTTACGATGTTCCCTACTCTATCTTTGTTAAACAAGATGGTAATTAAAGATAATACTGCTCTGCAGACTAAATTTACCTGCTCTAATGAAGGCAGTAGGCAGCATGATGGAGTCTGAAGCCTGACAAACTTCCAGATATGAAGTAATCACCCATAAGCACCTTGGACTGTGTTGTGGCTGGGCACCTGTGTGCTCAGTACCCATCTTGGAGGCGAGGAGCAGCACTCGTACACTAGGGCTGTAATGCTGCAAACACTGCATGTCTTTGCTGCAAAACAGCAACCAAAGCTTACTGACTTGCAGTCGACTCTTTTAATAACTTATTACAGGTATTTAATGATAGTCTGTTAAAATGGTAAAAATCTGAAAATAAGTGAAAGTGAGAAGGATACGGCCTGAACTCATATGCAACATAATCTTCTTGTGCTCTGGCTTAACTACTGTCCTACCCAGCAGTCTGTATACATGACATGACCTTTATTAAAGCCTCTCCAAGCTGAATGTGTGGTTACAGAACATTTTGTTGGTATGCAGCTCTGATAATTTCATGGGACTGGGAAGTGGGTAACAGCCTGAAAGTGTGGCAGAGCAATTGCCTTTGTTAGCTCTGAAATGTAAGCCTCTCTTCCTGCAGCATAGCACTCCTTCAGCTATCATCACCATCTTCCTTTTTACTGTCCTAAAGACTACTTGAGTGTTTCTAGTGATGGTAAAAATAAAATATGCGTATAGAAATTATTCAGTGAGTGCTGGCAAGTCAGAGTAATGTGATGAAAACTTCAGTTAATCAAACAATTTTAACAGTGCCCTTTCACACTTGGTGGGACAGAAGATCTAGCTAAAAATTGGTTCTTTGTTTATGATACTTCTATTTTCTTTTGTCCTTTATAATGGAAGCTGCCTTCCTGTGAGATTTCGTTTTGCTTTGTTATCCTCTAATATAAGCAGTTAATTGTGTTTGAATAAGGTTACCATACCATATAAACAGTTGAGGAAATTTGGGGTTAGGTACTTCAGCCTGGTTTTAACTTGTGAGTTGTCCTCAGCATTGTGTGGTTGCCCTCAGTGACATTTAACACTTGCTGTGCTACAATTTAAACTACAATTTAAGGCTTACATGGACTGTAATTAGTAATAAGGTGAAAATTTAATTGTTCAATGTGATCTCCAGTATATGGAGTTAAACTTTTTATCAGCTGCTAATTGCTATGCTGTTTATGTTTGGTCATAGTCTGGATGAGATCATATACTGCCTTCAAAATAGACCAGCCTGAAGGAATTATTTGAAAAAGACTTTTGTTCATATGCTAAGCAAGATTTAAAATTTGAGATAATAAACCTTCAGATGTGACTCTGGGTGTTCCTGTCATCTTGCTGCTACAGCTGTGTGCATGGGGGTGGGATTTCCACGTTTGTGTTGCTGAGCCTGCAGACTATTTCTACAAAAGGTGCTGACTTCACGAATTCCTGAAGTATTTTAGTCAGGCTTTGCTTAATGCTCTGTTGCTTGCTTAGGACACAAAGAACCCAATTTCTAGCAGTTACTGATAATCTGTGAGTGTAGCAGGTAAATAATGCTGCTTGAAAGGTTTGCCAGGAGGTTTTGGTGGTTTTAAAAAAGTAAAAGATGGCCTTGGTTTCATCTTGGGTTAAGAAAAGCTAGCTGATATGTATTACTGTTTCCTTTTCCTCACCCTATTTTTAACATTTTAAAATTGTGATTATTACCACATTTGCTGAGGTGAGAGGAACAATTGCTAATAATTCAAAGTAAATATTGCAATTCACTTTCCTTACAAACATAGGTTAAAGATACAGAGCAAAGACCTAGTTTCTAAATTTAAAAACTAAGTATCCTACTTCAGGCTAGCAATGTCCCAGACTGAGCTTTATATTCTCTGCCCTGTTAATGTAAATGAAGTACAAAATCTCCTGACTCTGTGGTTATGTCTTAATGAGACATGCTCTTCCCATGGTAAAAGGGAAAATAAAGTAATAGCTTTAGGAAATTAAATTTTTCATCAGAAGCAGATGTATGGCTGAAAATAAGGGAAGTTGGTTTTAACTCTTTAAAAAAATAGCTTACAAAATTGAAGTGTTGTTTATTTACATAAACATTTGCACCCTTTCAGGGTATGTTACTGTGGCCCCTGTTCTCTCAGGGTGGAGAAGCAAATGACTTGCTTCAGCGTGGTAATGAACTCCTAATTCTGGCAAGTGCCCTAGAAGCAAACATTTGAGTTTCTCTGCTGTGTGCACAGGACAAATAATCCAATTAAGACAAATCTAAAATCTATAAAGGAAGACACTTCAGGTCTTAGATTGTATGACTTGCTGCTCATTTAAACAATAAATAGTGTTACTACTTTAAAACCAGCTTCTTTAGATTGACAAGTTAAATTAGAACAAAACTCATGTTGCATAATGTATTAGTGAAAACTGGTTAGACTTTGTGATTCCAACAGATGCATCTTTATAATCAGAGGGAACTATACTGTGTTCTCTAGCTTTGTCGTTCTGGAAGTTAATTGGAATTTCTAGGTTTTAAAATTAAAAAATTAAAACTGTGGACAGTATCTTCTGCTTTATCTGGAAATCAAAGTGCATGCAGATATCAACTACAATTTGTTTCAGAACAGGTATTGTAAATTATTGAGCTCTGAAGTTGTGGGTTGTCTTTTGCCCTGTGAAGTGCCTGCCAAGGCACCTGCACTTAAGTCTTTTGAGCAGCAGCCCTTACAAAATGCTGTCGTAGAATGGAAAAATTCCATTTGAAGCGAATATGTGGGGTCTGTAGGTATTTTGTTAAAAGGACAAGGCAAACTGAAGTAGCTGCTTTTATTTTGGGCCTAACATTTCTGTTTGTGCAGTGTGCTGTGGCTGCTCTCTGTCTGTTCTCTTGTGGCCATTGTTAGAGGCAGATTAATACAAACATGTTTTCTGCATCTTATGCAAGAATTGGCTTCAGAAGTGCCTAACTTCAGTTATTTTTTTGACTCTAAGTGAAGAAATTACAAAATCTAGATTCATTTGTACTTGGCAAGGGATTCCTTTATACTTTGCTCTTAAACTGTCCTAAGGCAGTTGTTTCCTTGAGTTACTTAGTCACCTTTTATAGGGCCTGCTGTAAGTTCCCCAAAGGAATAGTGAAGGGAGGATTAACAATCCTAGGGTGACACAGGTTTTTGGACATGGAAATGTAGTGGGATGTTTAAATACAATGAGATGTTTCTGTTGAAGAAAGGGGTGAGATTGGAGGTGCTTTGGAACGCTGGTCATGATCTGCTCTTCAAGCTTTGTCACATCCCCTACTTGCACATTCATGGCTGTAGCTGTGATCCCGGTGGTGTGGGGAAACGTGTGAATGCAGGGCATGTGATCCCCACAATTCATAAGGTTGGACCATTTTGAACCAGGGCTAGGAGACTTTTACTCATAACCTTGTAGCAAATATATGTGATGAAGAGGGAAGGAAGCTGTCATTTTCTGCTGCTAGTTGATGTTTGGAATGCTTGAAACTTTGGGACAATGGACAGAAGTTTTAGACTTGTTGAAATTTTGAGTAGGTACAGGTCTGAATTAACTACAGAACTAAATTACCAGTTCTGCATTGCTGAAGTGTACTTCACTTGCTTCCCTCAAATGACAGGCAGCTGATCACAGTGCCCGAGCTGGCTGTTTTACCCTTCTGTGCTTCTACTCATGTAGGAGACAGTGGACCCAGGTGTCTCTACAATCTCAGTCACCAAAAACTAAAATGCTAAAGAGTAATAAGCTGTTTTGGTTTGGACAATGCAAATATTACTTGAATAAGTGTGCATTATCAGAATTTGAACTGCAGCTGTTTCTCTATGTAACTTGAATTGGTACTAGAAATTCCCAATACCTATTCTTGGAATCAAAAGTTGATATGAAATACCAGCTGATGGTGCTGAGAAGCATAGGCTTGCCAAGTCATCTAATAGAGTGTGAATTTTAAATATTTCTGGTTTTCAAATGACTTTCATGAGGTACATTGAAAGTCTGATCTTGTATCCTAACTGTGTGAGGTCTTGAGCCTTTGGACTCCTTGTGAGTTTGCTGCATTTCCGCTTCAGTCTGTTACGAATGTTTTTAAAGCTGTTGAACTGGATGACCGTTCAAGAGAAACAATAAATTGGCTTGTCCTTAAGGTGAGGAATAACCTGAGCTGCTTGTTTGTAAGATTGTACTTTGAAGGAGTGAATCTCCTAAGCACAAAGTCAAAATAATCACGTAGGAAGTAAAATTCATTTTTCTCTGGGCAGTTTCAGGAAGAGAAACTGGAGCATTTGTGAAAGTCAGTAGCAGTGGCATCTCAGGTTATATGCAAGTGACACTTTCTGAAGTGTGCAAAGCTTCTTGAAACAGGGAGGTCCTTAGAGCTTCTCAAATTCCTGTACAAAGTGATGCTTAAGTTACCTCTGTTTGCCTTTGGTTCCAGTGATGGAAATGGAGAGTTGTAACTTCTCCTGTTGTTTGTATGTTCACAAAAGTATGTTTCTGTTTGGTGAAAAGATGCTTCTGGAAGCAGAGGGATGTCCAAAGCACTGTGTCCTGATTTGTGTTCTTTTCATTTCAGGCAAAAGTAAAGAGGCAGAGATAAAGAGGATAAATAAAGAACTAGCAAACATTCGGTCAAAATTTAAAGGTAAGTGACTTGACAATACTATACTATATATATTTCCATATAACTTTCTTTCATGGGGTTTTGTTTTTACATGCTTGGACATCTTTTGTCAGCTGCTGACTCAAGCAAAATGCTAGAGCAGTTTAGTAACAGAATTACTGTTGAAAATGTTCTCTTTAACTATAGAACGTTCTGACAGTCCTGTGATTCTTGGCCATAACAGAAGCAAACTGCATCCTCTATCAAAGAATTGGGCTGCTGGTCACAAACTATTTCTAACACTTGCCCTCCTAACCATGTGACTACTCAGCCTGTTTGCTTCCAGAAAGCTATGAGGCTGTGAATAGTTTGAAGTAACATGGGTGGATGTGATTATTTCCAGTAAAACAGCGTCTGTTTAAACTTTTCTTCCTTCCTCCTTCTTCAGCTCTGAGCCCTTTATGGAAGTAATGGGTTAGGCTGTCTTCTAGCAGAATTAAATTAAAATGTGTAGTTGCTGAAGCTATACATCTTGATCACAAGCAACAGCAGTACAAATTATTCATGTGAAACAAAGGGTATGAAGTAACTAATTTCAAGGGGCAGCAATTAACTTTTAAACAGCACAAGGTAAAACTCGTGCTGTTAGCTGTATTCAAGTTGTGTATGTGGTTTCAAAGTTTAAAGATTCTGAGGGGTAGTTAGGATGTTTTTAAATGGAGTTATAACAGTAGTGGCTGTGGAAGGTTTTGTTTAAGTAGTTTTGGGGCAGTGTGTGTAGTTAGATAAGGCATTGCAATGTGGAGGTCATATATGTGCCTTCAGAATCTGCTGGATTTGTGGTAAGTTCATTTACCTTAGTTGGCTATCCTGGTTTAGACCAGCATATCTGTTTGGAATACTCAATACATTAACAAATAACTTTCCTGAACTTTGTGTAATCTGTGGGTACATTTTAAGTAGTATGTCTCTTTAAGGTGTATGAAGACCTTTAGAAACCTGAGTGTCATCAACAGCTTAGAAGGGAAGAGTTAACAACAGTGCAAGACACTCAAGAAATTCTTCAAAATTAGAAGCCATCACATGCCTCTTTGTTTACATTTTTTTCTTAGAAAAATAGGTAAAAGTACATGAACAGTTAATTCTTCTCTGCTTGCTCATGAAGTAGGGGAGAAATTATCACAGGAATCTCTGGCTATGTAGAGCCATAAATCAGGCAGTGATCAGAGAACAGAGGTGCTTTCAGCAAAGCAGTGTTACAACTTCAGCCTGCATAGCTTGTGTAGCATCCTTTAAGCACTATTTAAATAGTTTTGAATAAAGGTCAGTATATGCTCATTCAGTGGCTTGAGTGGAAGGTGGCTAAACCTTCTTGTAGCTGATCTTCATTATGGTTTATTACTAAATCTGTATAGATTTTGGGTGGAAAATTTTAGTTACCTGAAGACAATAACTTGATGAAAACTAAGTAAAAACATATATGTGACAATTTGGAAAAAGTCGTGTTTAGACAACTACTTGTGTAACTGCTTGAGGCCTTGAGAGTGTGAGGAGCTGATAGCTGTGTTATCTTTTTGCTGCAGTACTCCCACATGGACTTCATGCTGTGTGGTTCTTCCTTGCAGAAGGGCTGTATAAAAATTTAAGAGACTTTCATATGCATTTTATTCTTGGTTTAAGTGGAGATTACTCAGTTTAGCCTAGTTACTTTTCATGTAGGTCTGACCTTAAAATGTTTTAAAATAGTTGGATTAAGACAAATGTGTGATTGTCAAGTTAAGATGAAGTCCCTTGCTAAACAACTGTGATGAATACTGGTGCTCTGAGTTTGGCCTTCCTGGCCAAAGATGCAGCTTTTGGACTGGCTGCATGGCTGTAATCAGGGAAAGGCCAAGAAACAACACCACTTGACAGAGAAGTTCTTGTGTGACACTGATGTAGGAGTCTGGTCTACCTCTGGGCCTTTGTATGCTTCAGCACACACTGTTGCATTATCTGGATGCCCATCCCATGTAACCTGCAGGGTGTATTCTTACACTGTTGCAGACAGAGCCTCAGTATTTCTACCTTTGTTTTAGCATGCAAGTAGCTGTCAAGCCTCATGCCTGCCTTATGTTTGGGTAACTTGGTATTTAAGTACCCTTGTATTTAACATGCTGGGATAAGATTTTATGTCTCTGCACAAGCAATATTTTCTTTGAACTGGTGGAACTTGTGCTATGGCTTTGGGTTCTGATCCAGCTTTTGTGCACCCAGCTCAGCAGGAATTTAGAATCTCTGTACTTAGGGTGACTGTGTCTCTTGTCTAAGCATGAGGAAACTCCACTGCTGAGGTCACAGTGTCCTTGACAGTTGCTTTAAATGCTTCTGCATTAACTGAGATAAGAAGAATGTACTAGAGAGAAACTACACCAGTGTGATAAAGAAGCTGTAGGAGTAAAGTGTGCAGAGATGCTATTCCTTTTGTTTTACATGTTCAGACTGTAAGCTGATTTTGTTCCCATGCTTGAACCAAACTGGAAGTCTCAGCGTCAAAGCAGTAACTGCTTTGGGAGTGAAAAAGTGCCTGGTTTATTAAATTGTTGTATCACTGTGCTCTCTCAAACCAGAATTTGTGTAGTAATGAAGCTGCCCACAAATCTGTAAGCTGTTTCTGTGGTCAGAGGAACTTTATTCTCTGCCTGATTCACACTTGTTCTTTTTTTCCTGCTCTCTCATTAGGATTTAGTTTTGTTCTGATTGCTTAGTAGTGTTTGTGTTACAAGAGTGGCTGCTAGATTTCAGACATGCTTGTGTATCTTCTTTTCAGCTGTTCATGCAAAAGTGCCCCAATGTGAGTTAATTGTTGCGCTTTTTTTTCCTTTTTCTTTTTCTTTTGACTTGGTTTGCCATATTTGAGCAAATTATCTCTATTTTCCCAAAATACACGGTAACCCTTTGGAGGAAGTTAAGATAAGGCTCCAAATACCTGTTTTAAACTGAAGCTATGTAACAGTGAACTCAGTAAATTGCTTTCCTAGCAGGCTGTGAAAGTATAGGCTTTATTTTTAAGATGGGTCTGCTTAGTCACACTGTCTTCTGATCACGTGTGAAAGCAGTCACACAGTAAAATCATGAAGTGTCTTCAGTGACAAACTGAATTAATGGAAGTAAAATCAGGCTTCAAATATGACCTGAGTTGTAGGGCTGATCTGTATTCTGGTGCTGTTAGTATGGTAAATAAATACAAGTTTATGAATTTGTATGGGTTATTTTGCACAAGTATTCAGCATTTGATGTAGAGGGTTTGGACTGTCACCCCTACAGAAATACAGATCTTGTCTCAAAGTGTAGCTACATACATAAAAATCAAATTCAGTTCTCTTAGCCTCTAAGCTAGTAGTGGCCTTCTGATAGAGTATATCCCTGGATTGCTGCCAACTGCATGAACAGAGGTCAGTGTAGGAAGGAAGCAAAGAAACAGTGTTGTCCATTCTGTTTTGCAAAAGCCATTATTGTGGTTTTAAAAGCAAAGATTTTAAGGCCATGTGAAAGCTAGTGAGATTAGACTTGTCAGGCTTCCTTATCTACCCCCAGTGAACATCCCAAGGACTAAACTGTTTTCCTGACCCTTCTTGCTGGTAGCAGTCTCAGTAACAGTGCAGCACACAGGCTTTTAAATACACTGAGTTCGATTGAAAAGCAGGTGCTGTTTTTTAACTTAAGTTTGCAACTACAGCTGGGAGCTGCTGCTTGAGAATTAAAAGGTCTTACACTACTTTCTTGCCTTATTTCTTTTCAGAGGGCTGTATGAAAGGTATGGATGACCAAAGAAAACCAAAACTTCTGTGTTCAAATCTAAGGAGGTGATACACAGAAATTTGGAAGTAGTAATTATTTCTTAATAGTGCTCATTGTTAATCAGCTGTTAGTAATTTTTCCTAGTCAAATAACTAATAAATTTTTCAGGAAAAGCAAGTAGCCTTTGAAATGCCCACTGTGCTCAAAACCTGCTGACTTGTATTGTGAATCCTTCCTGTTTCTGCTGACTTGATTTGCAGCATTTGCAAATGTTCCCAAAAGCATTTGAAAATGAGCTGAGTTAAAAGAAATGATTGTGTATTGCAATAAAGATAACAGAACATGTGACATTTCCTTCTGCCCTTGTTCGGATGTTTGCTTGGGACTGGGGGAAGCTGTACTATTTTGGAGCATACTTAAGCAATGAGACTTGTTAGTAATGTTTAAAATAGAACCTTCAGAACTCTCCATAAATGTGGCATGGGAGGGAATGGAATAGTTAAAATTTCAAAAAGAATCAGAGTCACAGACTTCAAAAGACAGCTGGAGTTAGGTGTATCAGGTACTGATTTTGCAATATTTTTCTCTGATACCACGTAGTGGAGAAGGAAGCTGCTTGTTAGTAGGATGGTTATATATTTTGTGCTTGATTCCATGGTGTATCTTCTATCAAAAATTCTTCAAATACCCTGAGATCCAAGGACCTTGCTAATCTGAGCTCTTAAAATACTGGGATCTTGGAAGGATAAAATGTTTTAAGTAGCTAGGTCCTAAACCTAAAAAAGGAATTCCTAAACTCTGCCAAATAGTTTGTTGTGGAAGTTGATGTGATTCAAAGTTTACATATTTTCATCCCCTATGTTCTTTGTTAAGCAATTGGGTTTCAGCACTATGTACTCCCTCTTCCTTTCTGGTATCACAAAGTCAACACCAGTTATTTGAAAATATAAGAGATTAGATTTAATACTTCTAACTTTTGTGTATTGCTGATGATTGTACACTAACAGGCAGCTCCAGTTCAGCCTCTTGCCCTCCTGGGAATTCGGTCTTGGAGTTTAGTTGGGGTGTCTTCATTTGTGGTGAAGTTCATGTGAAAGCTACTTTCTGATGTTTTTTGGTGTATCTGAGAAGCAACTCATTATATGAATGCTATCCAATACCATAGTAAGTCCTCAGTTATGCAGAGCTTGGCCACTAGAATTAGACTGACTAAAATGGATTCAGCTTATTTAGTGCCCCCTTCTGTGAGTCACAATAGTACCTGCTAATGGTAATGAGCATCACCTATTCCTTTCATTGGTCCCCTAGAATAGCTGGCTTGTCAGGAGTTTAGAGTGGTTTTTGTTGCTAGGTAATGTAAAGACCCACTGGTTTATTCACTGATTATTTATTTTCCTTCTGGATCTCATGTAGGTGACCAATTAAAATCAAATCTTAAGAGTTTGTAGAAACTCTTCCTAAGAAGCTGAAAAAATACTAGAAAAGTAAAGCTGTCACTGCCTTTCCTGTGTTTTGTTTTTGGGCTTTTTTCCCTTGCCTCTCCTAAGGAAAGGTATCTTTGATCTGCATCTCCCTGCCATGGTGGGGTAGGAAGAAGCTTCTGCTCTTGAGTGCCATTTCGTTGGGAAAACAATGTAACAGGAAGTATTTATGCAGAATACTCCATTGTTGCTTACACCATAGTTTGGAGGTCACAGCAGATAAGCAGACATGTTTGAGTGTCTTCTCTTTCTTATGGCCATATTGCTTCCAAAGAAGGAAAAAAAAAATTCCCACTGGATGTTTCACTCAGGTTCTTCTGACAGTAATTCCGATTGTCTAGGAGAACAAAATTCCCTACATTTGCTTGCTGACTCAGCAGGAAAAGAGCCTTATGGCAGCGAACTGTAAAAGTGGCTTGAAGAGAACATGTCTTTAGACAGCTTTCTGCAGAGCTTGCTATTGTCAGAGGGTGCTCACAGGATCCAATACAGCAGAATTTCACTGCCATGGGTATCTTCAGTAGCGCTGCCTCCTGTATTGAAGTAAAATGTAACATATATTCTGTAGTATGGACCTGAAGATGACTCCTCTTTGCACAACATAAAAATTGCTTTAAGGTGAAGCTTTTTGTTGGCAACTGATGCAGTGTCTGTGCCAGTTTAAAAAAAAAAATTAACAGGTGCCTAAAAACCCAAATTAGAAGGATATCATTGTCTACATTAAAATAGCAGTGGTGTGCTTAAATTGATCTCAGTTGAAATAAGATTAAATAGAAGAATTTTTTAGGTCAAAATAGAAAGCAACCCCCAAAATGCATAGTTACAGCCTGTAAACATAACCTTTTGGCATTGTGTACTTCAGTGGGCCAGTATGCTTTCTGTTGGTTCATTCTTACACGTCTTCACATATAGATGGTAGTCTTCATTCCTTCACTAACTGTAAGTTCAGTAGTGGTAAGGTTTCCTTGGTTTTTATCCAGTCTGTGAATGTAGTGTGAAATCCAGGGGAGCTATAGATTCATGTGGCCTGGCAAATTTAATATGCCTCTTTATCAGTTCATGAGAAGGAAGAAGGAGCAACTTCTACACTATTAAAATTATTTTTTTACTTCAGATGTATGTAATAGGCAGCTAAATATAAAACAAAAAGGCAGCTTAGAGCTTTTATTGGCAAGGGCAAGGAGTAAGGAATATCTTATTGAAGCTTTAGAGTATGCAGTGCTGTTCTGGCTGAGCTTGCCCGTCACTAAGGAATACACACTTCATGTGACAGATCAGTTATTCCAGGTCCAGAATGCTGAGATGAGAGAGCTCATATAGACTTGTAGGCAGCAGGATATATCATAATTTTGCTACTCAGCAGTCAGTCTTGCCTGATTTTCTGGATACCCCTTTATTGCCTGATTTGAGGTAGGGAGGGAATGTAACACAGAAAGTGTTGTGTCCATACGTAGCTCTTCCCTTCAGGAAAAGCAATGGTCTCCTGATGAACTGGAAGCTGCACTGCTCCATGTTGCTTCTGCAAGCTTCTAAAATCAGCAGTACTGCAACATATGGCCAAACCTATTTAGAGTGCCTTTTTCTTCTGAAACTGGAACACTTGTGAATGCTTTCATTTTACAAAAACGTTAAAATTCTCATGGTAATCTCATTTCATGTGTTTCTTCAAGTCTTTGGGATAGACCATTGTCACCTGATCTTTGTAAAACAACTTGCTGGAGTTTTTTTTTGTTGCTACTGAGTTCTCTACAGTGGTGCACTTGGAAAAGTGTGTTAACACCTTTACTGAGATAAAGGTTTGATAGTTGGTTTAAGAGGATAAGGTGTATGGAAGACATAAATATTCTTAACAAAGCGGGAAAATCAAAATGGAGCGAACATGGATGTGCTGCCTCT
Source organism: Passer domesticus (assembly GCF_036417665.1). Classification (NCBI taxonomy): domain Eukaryota; kingdom Metazoa; phylum Chordata; class Aves; order Passeriformes; family Passeridae; genus Passer; species Passer domesticus. The sequence goes on from NC_087479.1 coordinate 45,763,011, forward strand.
TAGTAAGAACATACTCTAAGGACACTGCAGGATACTTCAAGGGCTAAATGACAGCATTTTTTCCTGACCATCCTTTCATTATCCTTTAGGATATAGATGATGGTAGATGGAATTATCACTAGGTAACCAGATGAAAGCTCAACATAGACCTAATTGTTGTTTGTTTGCTTGCTTTTCAGGTGACAAGGCCCTGGATGGTTACAGTAAGAAAAAATATGTCTGCAAACTGCTCTTCATCTTTCTGCTGGGGCATGACATTGACTTCGGTCACATGGAGGCTGTAAATCTGCTCAGTTCCAATAGATATACAGAGAAACAAATTGTGAGTAACTTGAGCTCTAAAAAAGATAAACTGGTCTGTCTAATATCCTGCCTCAGCTGTGGAGTCTGTAAAGAATTTTGCTTCATTCCCTCTGCCCTGGCTTAAAGCCTTATTTTGACTCTAGGAATTATTCTAAAATCTAAACACTTTTGTGCACAGGGTGTCTTGAACTAGTTGCAAAAAATGTGCATTCTGCATAAAATTATTACTCTTGTTAAGAAACTGCCTTGAGTCTTGCATTAAAAGGGAAGTAACCGTTTAATTTTCCGAATGTCTCTTTCCATCTCCCTAGTAAGGCTGTGTTCATCAGGTGCATGTAACTTGTTAGTTATTTGAATAATAAGCCAAAATCTTGATTGGTCCCCATCCATCTAAAATGATCTTTTGAGTATCTGCCAGAATAGACTGAGAAAACATTTAAAACCAGATAATTAGGGTAACACTGAACTTACTCATTTTAGTTTAATTCACTTAATCTTTCTAGCCTTTGCTCTGTCTGAATGCCCATTTCTGCCCCTATGGTATTGGAGAGAAGTGTGTGTCAAAGAAATCGTTTTTCCTCTGAATGCTACAGTAAATGAAGTCAGCTAAAATAGATTTTCCATGTTGTGACTCACAGGGCTATCTGTTCATCTCCGTGCTGGTGAACTCCAACAGCGAGCTCATTCGCCTGATAAACAATGCCATCAAGAACGACCTGGCCAGCCGGAACCCCACCTTCATGGGCCTTGCTCTGCACTGCATTGCCAACGTGGGCAGCCGGGAGATGGCGGAAGCATTTGCTGGAGAAATTCCCAAAATTCTTGTGGCTGGGTAGGTGTGATATGCCTCTTTCAAATACAACAGCAATAAACTTTTCAGCAGCTTGGTTCTATTGCAGCACTTTAATCCGTGCTTGGGCTCTATAGCCCTGGGCTTGCAGTATGACAGTTCCAATACCTGCAGGTGCTTTCACTTGCCTGCATGTGGAGTTGCTTGTAGGAGTGTAACAATAGAGTGAAAACTAAGAGTTTTGGTGTCTTGTTGTGATTGGATTTTTGTTTTGGATAAATCTGTGGTACTGAATATCCCTGAAATGCATATGTTTTACTTTCCTTACCTCTCCTGATGAAAAAAGAAATAAATGAACCTAAATAGATGTTTATACTACAAATTTTATTCTAAATTGAAGTTCTTACCTAAATGTACTGGCTTCATGAAGAACACGCTAATACTGATGTGTGAGTTTTCTTGCTTCCTCTACTAACCATGTAAAGAACAATTCATGTAAATAGCAAATAGTCACCACAAACTTTCTTACTTTGGTATAGCTGAAAGTTTCTAAACAGACCTGGCAAATGTCTGGAACTATAGTTAAGTCAATGTAAAGTTGGACTTGTGATTGTAGGGCTAATTTATTTTGAAACTTAAAATGTCCAAGTACAAAGAGTGCATTTAAACTCTGAGGATATGAACTGTTTTAGAATATGCATGGATCTTTTTATAACAAGTAACTGTCTTACATTAATATAAAAAGTGACATGTGGTGTAAGAACTGTATTCTAAATGTCAGGCCACTGCCATTGCCAGGTGGTGTTCTCCATGTAGCATAGTGGAGACAATACTGCAGTGATGAGTCATGGGGTTATAATAAGATAGCCTTAAAAAATTGGGAAAATTTCACTTGGGGTCACTAATGGCAAACAGAGCATAGCACCTTCAGGTCAGTTGTTTAAACTCTGAGCTGTGTTTATGTTTTCTGAGATCAGTCTGCAGGGTCTCATTCCTTCTGCATTTCTAAGATAATAGTAATGAAACATGTTTGTGTGCCTGTCCTGTCTAAGTGACCTGGGCAGAATGAGCATTGTCAGTTACATTTGCCAATTCAGGGTAGCTTAAATATAAATTAGACATGGGGAGGAATAGGTTTGTGGTTTTTAACTGAGGTACAACTTGGTCTCATGGAAAACAGATAAATTTATGAAGAATAGTTGGGCTGAATTCTACTGGGGATATAGAGATTTCTGAACATTTAACCAAGACTGCACTTTATAAGCTGCCTCTTAAAACTCCTCCTGGTAGTGCTCTGTACATTTTATAGCTGTTGTCTGTGCGTCACACAAAATGCTTAGTCAAAAACTTTCTGAAAAGGAGTTCACTGAACTAGAATAGTTGCTTGCCACTCTTAAAATAGTCCATTTCTGTGCCAGAAGCAGGGATGGCAAGGTGAATAGATTTGTGGGTTGTGTGCTTGTTGACAGCCACCTTACATTCTAGTTGTAGGTGCTGAAGCTGTTGAGTAGTTCATGATTTCTATCTGACATGCAGGACCTATCAGTAGTTCCAGCTTTGGTCACATTCATAAGGTAGTCTGAACTGTCTGATTTCAATCAGCCTGGAAGAAGCTTGTTCTTGATCAAATGAGATAAACTTTCAATTCTCATAAAAGATGTGAAATGTCACTCCAATTTGTAAAGAATCATTACATATGTCTTGTAGCCTCTATAATAGTTGAAAACTTGACTAACTGGAAAAATTAAGAAGAACAAATACTTCAGTGACCTTCTGTTGAAAAGATGCAGCCTGGCCAGGGATGCTGAGTCAGTGTGAAATCTGGCATAAAGCTGTCCTGCAGGTATTGCTGTGCCTTAACCACTGTATTTTAAATCAGTACGTATGTCTTGCAGAGACACTATGGATAGTGTGAAGCAAAGTGCTGCTTTATGCTTGCTGCGTTTGTACAGAACTTCTCCTGACCTTGTTCCCATGGGAGACTGGACATCTCGAGTGGTGCATCTCCTCAATGACCAGCACTTGGTAAATCAGTCTCATTCTGCTTCTTGGGCTTAGTGTGTAAAGACAATGATGTGCCTTCTGCTGTTAAATACACATTTTTTTTCTTCATGAGTCTTTCAAGCAAGTGGCTTGCTGTTGTCTTCAGCCTTTGGGAAGGAAATGGAAGGAGCTGCCCTTTTTATTTGCTGTATTTATTAATTTTTAATAAAGCTTTGTTTACCTTTTCACTGTAGATACAAGAATAGTATGTAAAAGTTATTTTCCTCTGGCTGTAAATTAATTAATCTTGTGCCTTGTTCCATTGAGTCACATTGCATAGGTGTAATATTAATTGCCCTAAGCCTTTTAAGAATAGATCTGCACTAAAGATTCAAGACTTGATTAGTCATTGCATAGACTTCCTTGTCCTGTTGTATCCACGTCATTCTTACTTTGATGCTTAAAAAACCCTCTTGCTTTAGAAAGGAGACCCAGTTTTTTCCCCCCAGTCCAGTTACTTTGTGAAAATAAGGCTGTCAATAACTGTGCTTCAACAGTAATGAGTGCTTTGGTCTGCAGTAGTAGTATCCAGTGCTTGTGTTATACAAAGCCCTCTCCTCCTGTTGAGTTTTAAGAATTCTTTCCTGGATAATCTGCATTGAATTTCTTCTGCTCATGCTTCTCTTGTATAATAAGATAATTTGTGTCCAGGCTTAATTTTAATACAGCTCTCTTATTTTAGATGTATGATCCAAACATGAGACAAAGCTAATACAAAAAATAGCATAAAATGCTTTGCAAGCATGGCAGTGTCATATTGTTGAGAATTCTGTTGGATTCTGCAGGTGTGTAATTAGTCTGGCTGCTATCCAAACATGAGGTTTTTTCATGTAGGGCTTTGTAATGGGGATAAACTTTTTTTTTGTATTTTAAAAAACTGTCGAATTGAAAGGTGTTAATGGGCAGTGTTGTAAACCAATCCAAAATTGAACATGTGTTTTTTTGTGTTGTGTTTTGATTTTTCTTAGGGTGTGGTTACTGCAGCTACAAGTCTGATCACCACTTTGGCACAGAAGAACCCGGAAGAGTTTAAGACTTCAGTCTCCTTGGCAGTGTCTAGATTAAGCAGAGTGAGTCCAATGATGACCCTGATAATACTTCACTGTTGATTAATTTACTCAGCTTTCTAGATCAGGTTAGCTTCCTGTTCAGCTTTCTAGGGTCAGATTAGTTTACTGTACCATGAAATGTGGAGATGATTCAGTGTCACTTCATGTGGGTGCTTCAGGTAACCTCTTTAAATGCTTGTTGCTTACCAGGACAGAAAGCTGTATTGGCTTGCCTGAACTTTCTTGGTTTAATCCCTGCTCCAAGTAGTAGTCCTCACTTTTTTGCTGTAATACCAAAGAATAGTTGGATCAAAGACTGATTCTACAGACTTCACACAAACCCCTCAAAAATACAGCAAAGGAACTTTGCTTAGCTTTATCTAAGCTTCTTACAAGACTAATTGCCTTCCTATTCCTTCTTTTGAGCTGCTGCTAACTTAATAATCATAAGCATCTGATTTTCTGTAAATTGTGTAAGGAGTTAAGCAGGGGCAGGGAGGAGTGGGGAGACGTATCTGTAAGTTAACATTTCTGTGCTGGAAAACTGATGCCACTGTTCGGTTTGATTTTGTTTTCCCCCTCCTTTTGGAAGGTGTGCAAGACTGGGGAGGCTGCTACTTCACAAATGTGTTTTACACCCAGTTTTATGCAGTCTTATACCCAAATGACTTGTTTACTTTCTTTTCAAATATGAAGATTTTTTTCTAATACTTAAAAGCAAAGGAGTGCTGAGGGAAGTGAAAGGCTGTCCTGTAATGGGGCAGTAAGAATTAGGTAGAATTATTTTGAGCAAAGCTAGTGGCAAACTCATGGTTATCCTAGAATAAAAGGGGTAAAATAAATCTATGAAGAGGGGCAATCTAATCTAATCCTTATCACATTTCATTATGCATATAAACCTATTCTGTGAATGCTGTCTCTTTTTGCTTTGCTGTATGGATATTATTGAAGGTGTTAGTCGATCCTTCTGCTTTAGGTCAGTCTGTCATAGTATCTTGTACTTGAATTGCAGGCTCACCTGTCAGCAGCCACCAGACTCTTGGCTGAATCTGTGAATTGCTAGAACAGAGAAAGTCAAACTTTGGTTAAACATTTTGATGTTACAAGATGGTTGTCTTCATTATTTTAAAAAGCAAGTAGGCTTTCAGAAGAGACTTTCTAGACTACTGTATCTACGAAACTGGATTTCCATTACCAGCATTTACTGTGGTGTACTCATAGTATGGCAGCTTGCACCTAATTAATCTACTGAGCTAGACTTTGCTAGTGACACAGTTTTTTAAGCTTCTGTCAGAGGTGACCTACACTGTTCTTTGGGTCCTTTTCATGCTTGTGAATCAATTAACTTCAGCAGCTGATGTGCTGGCTGTTTGTTTTACAGATTGTAACTTCTGCATCAACAGACCTTCAGGACTACACATACTACTTTGTTCCTGCTCCCTGGCTATCTGTGAAGCTTCTGAGGCTGTTACAGTGCTATCCCCCTCCAGGTAATGCACACATCACAGCACTGGTCATTTCTCCTATGCAGTACACTGGCTCCAAAGAGCTACTGCACTGCAGTGTTACCATAGCTTGGAGTGCAAGCACATTGTCTTATGGCAAAGATACTGAAGTTTGTACTCCTGAGAGTGTGTGTTTCTGATGGCTCTAAGCTACTTGGCCTTTTGAGTTATGTTGTGTTTCATTTTAAGAAGATGTCTAACCAGTGTGCATCTTACAAATGACTGGCAGCTGCCATTTTAAACATTCATTAATACTATCAACTATATTAAAGCCTCCAAGTATGTCGTGGTACAGATTGCGTTTGGCTTTTGTTCTCACCCAAATAGAACTGTGACTTGGAATTCTTTTACCATGTTTATGTTGGGGAGTGTAAGTGTTTTTAATGTCTCAGAATAGTTTAGTTAATTTAGATTTAGCCTGGGGAAAACCTAAGGTAGGGATTAGTGTTTGGATTAGTGTTTGGAGCAAAACGAAGTTGTCCAACGGCTCATTCTTCTCCAGAAGACCCTGCGGTACGTGGCCGTCTGACAGAATGCCTGGAAACCATCCTCAACAAAGCACAGGAGCCACCAAAGTCAAAGAAAGTGCAACACTCGAATGCGAAGAATGCTGTCCTGTTTGAGGCAATAAGCTTAATTATACATCATGACAGGTGAGCTGGGACAACACTTCTGTTATCAGAGGGGCTTTTAAGGTGAAAAGATGGGGCTATGTCTTGAACAGTTAATCAGATTTTAATGGGGGAGGGAGTGAAGGGGAAAAGAACACCAAGAGGCTTGCTAGACTGGAACACAACCACAGCAATGTAACTGAACAGTGTTAATGAGCTGTGTAACTTTGGGTTTTGCTGCTTCTTTATTTGATGTTTTGTATTGACCCCACTGCTCTAATCCAACAGAGATTATTTGCTCACAGTACCTGAATTTGCATTTCACTAGCAAAGCATTCTAGCAGACACTTTGAAGCATTTTAAGAAATCTCCACTGCAGAAATAGTATTCTGAATTGAGTGTTCTCAAACCTGTTGCTTTTAACCCTTTCACTTTCTCTCCTGTTCTGTGCAGTGAGCCAAACCTACTAGTCCGTGCCTGTAACCAGCTAGGTCAGTTCTTGCAGCACCGAGAAACTAATTTGCGTTACCTAGCACTGGAAAGCATGTGCACGCTTGCCAGCTCTGAATTCTCACATGAGGCTGTGAAAACACACATAGAAACAGTTATCAATGCATTGAAGGTAAATATTGAAGTGTATGGTCTGGTTTTGAGTGTTGTCTTCTCCCCTGCCTCAATACCCTCTGCCCCACTGTCCCAAGCTCCCTGTACCCAGTTAAGTTAATAATACTTAGGGGTGAAATGAGTTATTCTTTGAAGTATACCTCAGTTTTTTACCTCAATCCAGCAAAATCTTGCTGTGGTAGCAATTACAGAGGCCACCTTTTGTTGATTTTTGCACCTTGGTAAATCTGATGCCTGGAGCTGTGTCCCTGTAACACTGGTGTCTGCTCAAGTGTAGGCTGAAGATGAATAATTGTTTAAAAATATGGAATTTCAAAATTGCGAATCCTGAGAAGACAGTTTTATGAATGTCTTGCTGGTATTGGACACTGTTCCTTTGCTGTAATAACTTATGGGGGGTGGTAGAGCAGATCAGCATGCATTGCAGAATTGTAAAGACCAGAAACCAGAAAGACACAATCCCAGGCCATGTTTATGTGACAAAGCAGAAATCAAAAGAGTAAGACTTATTTGCATGTAAATTTACTTGCATACTTGGATGTTTAAATGCTTTGTTTTCTTCCACGTTTGTGCTGTAGCATATTTATACCTTTGTCTAAGTTCAAAGTATGTATTTGTTCTAGCTGGACTTCAGTTGTTACAAGGCATGCCTGACATTAAACCTGCAGGTAGCTAAATGCTCATTGGCCTGGTAAGAGTTTAACAATTTCAGCCAGTTATTGGTGCATTTATGGCCACTGGTACCAGTTACTCAGTGCATAGTGGACCACAAATTCACCCTTACTCTGTGTAATACTGAAGTGTTCTGTACAAACTCCTCCATTCTTTCAGTACCTGCACAGATTTGAATAAGTATGCTACAGAAACAAAACCTGATGATGTAAATTTTTGTGATGGTATTTAAAAGCAGGAAGCTGTCTGAGTCTCCACTGAGCTTTTCCTAGGTGACTGAAAGTGAGAAATAATATAAGAAACTCACAGCTTATATAAAAGGTATATCTGAATTCATTCTGCATCTGAAAAACTATGCAAATTCATTTGTTTTAAATTTGGCTGTGTATTATACTAAGTATCATCTCTTAAGTTGCATGTACTTTCCAAACAAAGATGAAATCATCTTGACCTTTGACTCTTGTCTTTTTGCAGACTGAAAGAGATGTAAGTGTACGACAAAGAGCTGTAGATCTCCTGTATGCAATGTGTGACCGAAGCAATGCCCAGCAGATTGTGGCTGAAATGCTCAATTACCTGGAGACTGCTGATTATTCCATTAGAGAAGAAATTGTAAGCTATTGGTGTTTTTCTTAAATACTTATTTTGTAGCTGGATTTGGTACCATAAGTATCATTTATTGATTAAGATGCTGCATAGTCTGTGGTAGAGATTGCTTTTCATGGTGGCTTAAAAAAAAAAGAAACAACACAGGGAAAACTGCTAAAACAAACAAAAAACTCCAAACTTTGTAGTCTAGTAGCAAAGAATTTAGGTTAAGCTAATCCAGGCAGCAGGGGGAAACCTTGGAAACTTCAGAATTTTAAAATCTGATCTTGGTCTCAGGACAGTGTATATAGAAAGCAAAGTGAATTTTATGTGTGTCACCAACACATTCCCTACATCTGAGAGTTAGGTCCTACTCTAGTCTCAGTTGTCCAGTAGCTTCAAAAATTAGTGGTGAATGCGTATTTGTAGGTTGAACTTTGTATGCTCTGAGAATGTTCATTTTAAGGGGTCCCAAAGCGAATACCTTCTAATCAGCTAAGAGGCCTGATATCTATCCCCTAGGATAAAAGTTGAAATACTCAACTTCAGCCTTTTCAGGATGGTAAACAAAACTTGTACTTACAGTACTTATTTAGCTTAGTTAGGTGCTGAAGTCCCTTTGTTAGAGAAGTGACTGTTGATTTACCTCTTGTGCTGTCTGGTTGCTGTTGACAATGTCCCCTCACTTGGCAGATAGTGAGAATTTAATCCTGTTCCCTTATACTGACCTGTTCTTTTAAGAGTAGTAAATGCAACTGATAATAAATTGTGTGGAGTCTCCCCTGAAGCTGTTTGTTTGCTTCAGGATGCAGGAATCTGAGTATGACCTGAAAAAGTCAGCTGTGCTTTGGTGACTCTATTTGCCTCTGCTATCTTGAGTTTGCTTTTGCCTTTTTTTGAGAGGTTTCCAATTTCCTATTTGATCCTGTCTTAGTGGTAGTTTAGATGGTGTTTTTATAGCAAACAGAAAATGTTCTATAAATTGCTCTTGATCACTTAGGTACACAATTGGAAAGTCACAAAGATACAACATATTTGAATGCATTATGGGGAAAGCAATATGTGCCTGGCAACTTCTGTATTCTGGCACAGCATTTCAATGTTCACCTTTCACCTTGGCTGTGGGAACAAGTGAACAAGCTCATGCATCTAAAACTGAGGCTTCTGGGCCAGTGTGGGGCATCACCAGGTGTATACAGCTCATAGTAAGAGCTAATCAACTTTGCGTTCTCTTTTGTGTGCTCAGGTTCTGAAAGTTGCAATTCTTGCTGAGAAGTATGCAGTGGATTACACCTGGTATGTGGATACAATCCTGAATCTGATTCGCATTGCTGGTGACTATGTCAGTGAAGAAGTGTGGTACCGAGTTATTCAGATTGTCATCAACAGGGATGATGTGCAAGGATATGCAGCAAAGACTGTTTTTGAGGTAAGAGTAACTGTTTTCAATTCCCTATCAAAACAAGCTAAGAATTAAGGAAGCAGCACATGATGTAACAGGGGAAACTTAAAAGACCTCTCTCTGTTATCAGAAGTCCACAGTACTGCTAGGTGGGCCTAAGAATGCTCTTAATCAAGTAATACTCACATTAGAGTCTTCTGAGAAATCATACCACCCATGATGTTTTTATTGTAAGTACTTTGTAATGCCTGGATCCACAGTCTGCTCTTGTAGGAAAGTAGATGAGAAAACTGGGAATGGAAGTGACAGACAAGGTGGTTGTTTTTGTATGTTGTATATCAGTGATTATTAATATGTTACAGGCCCTTCAAGCTCCAGCATGCCACGAGAATCTTGTAAAAGTAGGTGGCTACATCTTGGGAGAATTTGGAAATCTGATAGCGGGTGATCCAAGATCAAGGTAAAACACCTTCTGAAATACTGAATTGAAGTAGTAATGCTTTGTGTAAAGAATTTAATTCCTAGCATTCCTAAAGCTAATTAACAAATCATTCGGCTTTTGCTAATGATGCAGTAATAATGATTATCATATCTACAAAAACTGAATGTTTTTTTCCTTCTTTTAAGTCCCCTCATCCAGTTCAACTTGCTACATTCCAAGTTTCATCTGTGTAGTGTTCCTACCCGAGCTCTGCTTCTGTCTACCTACATCAAGTTTGTGAACCTCTTTCCAGAAATCAAAACTACAATTCAAGATGTGCTGCGCAGTGACAGTCAGCTAAAGAATGCTGATGTTGAGCTGCAGCAGAGAGCTGTTGAGTATTTGAGGCTCAGTACTATTGCTAGTACTGATATATTGGTAGGTATAAGGGTTTATTTTCTTTATTATGCAGTAGTCTGCTGTCAGCAAGTTAAACTCAACTGAACCTTACCTGATTGCTCAGAAATCTCAGGATTACAATATGGGTGCTGATTCTTTTAGTCTCCTTAATTCTGCTGTAGTCATCTTTAATTTAGAGCTAAATTCCAAGTTGTTATTGCTGTAGTGGGACATATGACCATTAAGATACGTTAATCTGGAGCAGAGAAGCCAGGGAAAGCTGGCACAATAGAGGTTCCTAGAGGATTTAGATTTCAAAAGGCTGGGGCTTTCTTTTGAGGACTCACTTGATGGTGGGGAGGAAAAGTGTAATTTTTTGTCTCTTGAAGTTCAGTGATTTAACCTGGTGCTCTCAGATCTGAACAGGGCATTGCACATTTGTTTTTGACATCTAATAAATGCTTAGGTCTGGGTAGAAACTTGAGTATTCTCTGTCGTTTTAAGTCTAGGTCTGCCTGACTTAAGGACCCTTAGGTCTGCTATGATCTAATTATTTAAATTTTCTTTTTTAAAATTTAATATCAGTGTTTCAGAGAAGTAATACGCTGCTTTGGAAGGACTTCAGAAAGTTTTAAAGCATTTTTTCATTCAAAAAAGCAATCAATCCCTCACTACAGTAAACTGCATAATAATTTTCTGTGTGGTAACTACTTCTGCTTTTGTTTTATGCAATCTGTGAGGATGTGTCTCTTCAAAGATTCAGAAGCTGTTTTGGCTTTTTCTCTCAAGTTTAACTAATACTTTTTTTCCCTGTGGTAAGGCTACAGTGTTGGAAGAAATGCCTCCCTTTCCAGAGAGGGAATCTTCCATTTTGGCTAAGCTGAAGAAGAAGAAAGGCCCAGGCACAGTTACTGACCTGGAAGAGATCAAAAAGGAAAGGAGCCCTGATATGAATGGAACTGCTGAATGTGCCACTGAACTTGTGAGTTTAAAAGCTGTTATTTCATTAATTTAGATGGTGTGCAAGTAAGAAAAGACTGGTTTTCTGAAGTGGCTTTTTGGGGATTTAAAACCTCCCATCTGAAAGTTAAGACTCTGGGTGTTTGCTATAAAGCAGGGGATGTAGAGCTGCTTTCCCCTTGCTGCATGGTTGGATGCAATTTTCCTTTGGAAATCTTATGTAAGTAGGGATGAACTGTCTGCAGCCTAAAAAACTCCCTTTTACATTGTTATTTGAAAAATGTTGCTGTTACTTTAGAAATGTGAGTTTCCTTGTTGATGAAATTGCACTGAGGGTGGGATTATAAAATTAATATATTTAAAAGGACTTAGCTGATACTCTGAAATTCAAGTTGTTTTTCTGCTTTGTCTAACATGTTGTTTTGCATCTTGACTGTTGTTTTTAATAGAAGGGGACAAAACTTACCTTCACCGAGATGTCCTTAAATCAATATAAAGTTGTTACTTTTTATTTGACAGTGCTATTTGAGTTCAGTTATGCTTGACAAGTCTGCATGATTTTTTCTTCTGAGCTGAAATTTCTCATTTTATTGTTAATTAAAGCTGGTAGGATCAATTTTTCCCATAATGTAATATTTCTTTCTGGTTTTAATGCCTAGAATAACTTGTAATTAGATTTAAGATGCCGTAGAAGATTACCTAGAGATGGAAATACTGTAGCATGCTCCCTGCCTAGTTTGTTAAAGCATAATAATTAGTCACTACAGTGTATAAGAGTAGCTACTCCAAGTGCAACAGTTTTGACTGGACAGAAATCTCTTTCCAGCAGAAAAGTTGCAAAATTTTCTTTGAATGCCAAATCGAGGTGACTGGCAGTTAATATTGCATTGTGCTTTACAAGCATTACTTGATGGGTTGCAGCCGTGTAACAAACTGCACAGTGTTATCTTCACCAGTGGCTTTATATGGTTTGGATTCCAAAAATGTTAGAAATTTGAGGTCCAAACTTTGTTTTTAGTTGGTCCTAATGATTGGCTTCTTAAAGTCTTCTGCCAGGGAATTTTTCATTATACTGTATGGAGCATATGATAACTTGGAGCTGGCTTACAAAAACAAGATTTCAGATTTACCCAAATGCATCTCATGACTCATCCTCAGATTATCTGGCATAGTGGAAGCTGCTAATGTCTAATACATGGCCATTTTGATTAACAGTCTGTGCTTTGTTCTTGCATGTGACTTGGCCATGTTGCATGATTCTGTGTCCTGGCTGTTTGATTTGTTCTGTTTGAGGAAAAAACACTTTAAACATCTCATCTCTTCCTCTAGTGTTTGCAGCTTGAACTGGCTACAGGCTCTGCTAATTTTTGCTGGTTGGGTTTCCATTCTTTCTGAGATATGCTAGGCTTCAGAATCCCAGGATTAAACTGATAGTCAATTTTAAAATGCTGTGATGACCTGTGATTTAGCTTTGTGTAAGAGCCACTTGCTTTCTTGATGGATTCTTCATGAAAGAAAAGCAACATGGGAATTTTATTCCCTACAGTACTTTCTTTCCCTTGAAAGTAATGGGAAAAGAGAAGGGGGAAAAAACTGTCATCTTTGTCATCTTTCTTCTGCAGAACCAGATTTTGGACAGATGAATTTTGGTTTTGCTTTTATTTAATGGTTAGATGGGCATAACTCTCTTCAAAGGAAAAAAATGACCCGAAGTTGAAATTCAGCATGGCAACTGCTGCATTTGTGAACCCTTTTACCTCCATTCAAACCTTGATTTGGGGCGGGGAGAGGCACTTTGCCATAGCTTAGTTGTCTCTGCAAATGAGACAGTTTTGTTGCAGTGTAACACCGAAGTGTCTTGTCTTCCTTAGACTACTCCTTCTCCAGCGGAGGATCTGCTGGGTCTGGGTGCTGCCCCTGTCACCAAACCAGATCCCCCACCTGCCTGTCCTGGTACCCTGCTCGTGGATGTATTTTTAGATACAGCTTCTCCAGTTGCACCTCTTGCTCCTGGTTCTGATGACAACTTTGCGAGGTAATTAAGTCACCCTTAAGTCACCCTGAAAGGAATTTGAAGGAGAATTTGTCTGTTGAAACAGGATTGAAGGAAAAGCACACATAACTTTTGGTTTTGTTCCAGCATATTGAGTGCATTCCTGGGTGGTAGTTTTGCAGCAAGAGAGGTGTTCTTGGACACTGCTAGATGTATTGTCTTTATTGAATATCTCTTGTAATGGAACAACTGAGCCTGTAGTACTCAACCTGAGGATATTTGCCACACAGTAGTGTCTGGTTTTCATGCTCGTTTTGCTTCTTTGTTAAATTAAACTGCTTGTGCATCTCTATACATCTTGAAGTGGGGGTTATGTGTCCTGATATGAATACATTTATTCTTATTTTCTTTTCATAAAGTATTCTTGTCTTTCCACTTATGGCAAGCTGCTACTGAAACAGTGAGATGGATTGTATCCAGAGATACTGCTTCCCAGATTTTAATGCTACACTTCAATTGTTCTCTACTGTCTGACAAAGGGATGTGAAAAGGGGGATAAAGAACAAGTGGCGTGTTTCTTTTTTAAGGGGATTTGATACTACAATTACATTAGCAAGTGTAGTGTAGGTACAGTGTGTTATTAACTCCATTATTATAAGTCCCTGTGGCTACTCTCAAATATTATTTGATTAAATTTTTGGGAATGAATGACATAAAATCACAGAATGTCTTCAAAATCAGTTGTCTTACTGGACAAGCACGTATTACTGTTGTCAAGGACCAAATTTTGAATGTTGGCACAACAAATTTTCAATGCATCTTAATATAAAAGACATAATCATTGGCACTTTCATCAAAATTTTATATCAGGCAATGCATTGTTGCAGGTTTGCAGTGATTAATACTTGATCCCGTGTTTCTACTGGAAGGTCAGGAGTGGTACTTGATCATACGACACAAAACCAGGGCTTTAGGAGGCTACACAAGTTTGTTCCTGCTTTTTTTTTTTTTAAGAGTGTAAAAAGAGGAACCAATTATAGTAGTTTCATGAGCAAATGTTACATAAAAATAGTTTTCTCTCTCTGCAGAAGAAAGTATAGCAATGCCCAACTCCTTGGTCTGTCTGTAGATTATTAAATGCTTCTCTAATGATACTGAGAAGTTGCTTTTTACAGTTTCCTGTCTTTTCTTAGTGCTGTTGTCACTTTTGTTTCTAATCTGTTGCTTGGGTAAGTCATTCTCTGTGTGCCTGTGTACTCTTGCCTATGCTTAATACTTGTGTGTTTTTAGGAACTGATTGTGCACCTGTAATTAGAAGGGTGTCTAAGCTTGATGAGGCCTCTGCTTTTAAGCACACCTTTGTAGTAGTTAATATGCAGCTACCTTTTTGATTTTGAACTTAAACACTTTTGCTTCACAGTTAAACACCTAAAAGGACTTGATTCTGTAAGAGGTTTACATTTACTGAACACCTTCAGCTGTCTTTGTGAAGGATTGCTGTTTTCTAACAGTTGGGGTGGGATGGGGGAGAGAAGTGGGGGAAAACATTGCCTAATGCCTAAAACCTTTCTAGGGTACTGAGCTAGGGCAGCTAATCAATTTCTCATGCATTAAGCTCAGCAGTGCCATTTTTGAGGAAGGAGGTAAAAGAAGTAACTAAGCTCTAAGCTGTCTTTACTAACTCCTGCTGTCTCTGTTGCTACTGCCTTTCTTCCTTTGTGCTGCCTGAACTAGCCCTGACCTGGCTTCATCTGAGGTAGTTTCTGAGGAACCAGCTGATACTGTGCATGATGCTGATGAGCTTTTTCACAAGTAAGCAATACTAAAACCTTGCAAGGCTGGGCAATTTCCAGAATATAGTTATAAAGCAAAACTATATTGTTCATTAACTTAATACCAGCAAAACTAGAGAAACATGTACTTGTCAGACTTGTGGCTAGAACACATCTGTGGATGCTGTGGATTTTGTGACAGGCTCATGAATACACAGGTTAGAGTCTTCTCTACAAGTCAGTGCTATCACACACTGCTCTAAAATAAGGCAATGCCAGTTGTATGTTAAGTTTTTGCAACTATTTGAAAATAAATACAAAACAGAGTAGTTGTCAAAAGTACTGATATTTGAGAGTGTGTTTTAAGTGCCTTGGATGCAAAAGGCAAATGTTTGCTGTCCACCTCTTCTACTTTTAAGTGAAGGGTGATAGAAAGGACTGAGATCACTGGAGAATGGTCTTCTTTTCTCAAAATGGAAAAAGTACATCTCTAGTTGGCTTAGGTGATACAAAAATGATAAAACAAAGAGGTTTTTTTTCTTTCAGGTTAAACAGTCAAAGCTTCAAACTTTTCAATTCTGCACGAACCTAATGAGTTTCAGAAGTTCTCAAGACTAAAAATAAAAATCCTGTTGCCTGGTCCTTTATTAGACAGTGTGTGTGCATATAGCATATTGTGGTTTCCTTCGTAGTTTCTCAGACAGCCTATCAAATAAAAATGTCAGTTCTTTTAGTGTCCTTACAAGTGGTGGTTCTGGATGTAAAACTGTCTTTTCTAACTGCAGTTTTCTGCAAAGGCCTCTCTCACAGATTGATGCATTCTAGGTTAACCGCAGTCTTCATCCTCTGTGTAAACCCTGAATTTTGTGGTTCTAAATATTGTTTAATGTGGCTCAATTTAAAACATATTTTCCCTCTCTTCCCCTAGGTTTGTGTGTAAAAATAATGGAGTCTTATTTGAAAATCAGTTGCTACAGATTGGCTTGAAATCCGAATTTCGACAGAACCTGGGTAAGATCTGTAGTGCTGTGGTTGGCTGTCTGCATTATCAATCACAATGATATTCCAGACAGGACTCACTTTTCAGCTGCTGAAGAGGGAAATAGCATTATAGGCCTAAGCTGTTTTACAGCTCCCGCTGTTGTGCATCCCTGGCTTTTGTGTGGGCTCTTGCTTCCTTAAATTTTTTTATTGTTTTGGTAGCTGATATGAAATAGGGGAATTAAGCTCCAGCTCATGCTGCCTGGTTGTATGGCTGGTGCAGCCAGGTTTATAAAGGACCATTCTTGTCAAAATTCATATCTTGCAATATAGCTTATTGTTATGATATGAAACACCACACATTTCAGATCAGATTAAATGCACAAGATATTGGAACCATCTAGGAAGGAGACAGAATTTGAACACAGGCTAGCAATGGAATTTCTTGCTTCCCCTTTTCTGTAAAACTCTTGGTGGCATAGTAGCATCTTAACAAAATTCTCCAGCAATTGAAAGACTTCACTGATGATTTAACTGCCTGTGTGACAGCTACTGCAGGAGAGATCTAATGGCTTGGTTAAATTGCTGCATTTTGAACTGTAAATGTCTTGGTGAGGTAAACCATGTAAACTGTATTTTGGTCTTAAAAGTGGTTTTAAAGAAAGGTAGAAAGACAATGTGTTAGGGAATTGAAGCACGAGCAGTTCAATGTGATTACATGACCTAAAAACTCTGATGTATCGTTCTTCTCTTTCCAGGACGTATGTTCATATTCTATGGTAATAAGACATCAACACAGTTCTTGAATTTTACTCCAACAGTAATCTGCTCAGATGACCTTCAGTCAAATATCCTTAAATGTAGCAGCAGTTGTCTGTTCTTATTAGATCTTTGTGGTTTATTGCTGCACAATATAATAAAGCTGTTCAATACAGTAAAGCTGGGTCAAGTCACGGTGTCCTTGAACAGGAAGAAACGAGAAACTTGCTGATAGCTCTCTGAAGTTCTCATAGAAAAACCAAGTCTTGATCATGGATGAAAGATTCTTTCGTTAAAGCCCGGGTTATAAACACAAATTTTACGTTTGATATAACAAGAAATTAACCTGAATAAATAGGTACTGGAACTGTAGCTTTCGCCAATGACATGAAGTAGCAGAGGTACAAATGTGTCCTTCAAGTTCTGCATTAGCAGATAACCTAAATCTTGACATGGAGATGGAGTACATGTATGCCAAGATGATGGTACTTAATTCATGGCTGGTCCCTAATGCTTGGTATTGCAAATTCAGGATTTCTGGGAGACTAAGTAATTAGGCTTGTTTGACTCAAGGCATCTCTGTCATGTTCAAAATAGTCCTATGGCTTTTATTGTGAAGTCTCTTTGCCTTCACACCTTTTTAAGGACATCTTTCTTTAAGAATATCCAATGAAGAGTTATTGCTTGTATATGTGTCAATATGAAAAACTCCAACAAACAAAAAAAACCCCACAAACTCTTTTCTTGTACAAAAAACTGAGCTTTAAATGTTCAGTAGCACACAGAGAATGAGTGAAAACATGATATTAATTTCTCACAGAGTTTCTTGGAAGATTTGTATTTTTTAAGTTATCAGTTCATTGATCTGTTTCCTTAACTACTTTTCTATGCCTGAATCTTCAGACAAAACCTGTTGACCCCACAGTGGATGGAGGTGCACAGGTTCAGCAGGTTGTGAACATTGAGTGCGTGTCAGACTTCATGGAAGCTCCAATCCTGAACATTCAGTTCAGGTAAAACAAAGGATTCAAATGTTAGTGAATTAATTAGATGAAAGGTGTTAAATTTGGCATGGCCCTGTAACTAAAATGCAAAATATGGACACAAAAAGATCTCTTGGGTAGATAACTTGAAAGTTTGATCTAATTAAGCTTTAAGGTGCTAGGGAGCATCCACTTGGAACAATGTGGTTTAAAACCCCAGCCAAACAAAACAGTCAAGGAGCAGCTACTGATAAAATGTCTCCATGACTTCTGTCTCTGCCATCTATATAAAACAGCAGTCTTCCTGTTTGCTTGAGAAATCTTGACAGGAATATATGCAGTAACTTCTCCCTTCTGGAAAGCAATAACATTTCTGCAAATAACTTGGCCTGGAAGTGTATGCAGCCAGAAACAGAATCTTGTTCTGTCCGCTCAACATCAGCTCAGCTTTATAAAATCCTGAGTTCTGGGCTACATGCTGCTTTTCTAGTCTAAACTGGTTTTTATTGGTATGTTTTCACAAGGATGTATTTTTGCCATTTAGGGTGCTATCTAGAAGGATAAACCTTTGCTAAAACTGAGAGAACCTTATAAGCAGTTCTGCCAATTCATCTATTGCCATCTAAGGAGAGAAAATAAATTTATTTAACAGTGGATTGAAACTGTATATTAGAAATGTCATGTGCAGTTGATGGATTTTGATCATAAACAGTTCCTCAGTTGCTTGGTTGATTTCTGCTGACACTGCTGAGGCTGCCACATGCACTGTGGGTTTTCTCTTCCATCTGCAGGTACGGCGGAACATTTCAAAATCTTTCAGTAAAATTACCTATCACTCTGAATAAATTTTTCCAGCCAACAGAGATGTCTTCTCAAGACTTTTTTCAGCGTTGGAAGCAGCTGAGCAAGTAAGATTCTATACTTGGGCCTCTTGTGGTGGGCAAGGGAAGAAAAAGGTATATTGTGAATGTGGCTAGTGCAGTGCCTCATCCCATACTCAATTCTGTAAGCCATGAGCTCTCTCAGTAGAATTAATTGCTATTGGAAATGCTGTTCATAATGTATTTGTCTTGCCTTGTCTTGCAGTCCCAAACAGGAAGTACAGAATATCTTTAAAGCAAAGCACCCAATGGATGCAGAGATCACAAAAGCAAAGGTGGGTGGTGGTGTGATATTTTTAATTCGTGGCATAGAGGGAGTGGCAGGTCATGTTTTAACCCCAGCTGGCACCTAAGCACCACACAGTCATTTGCTGACTCTCTCTCAGTGCATTCGAATGGGACAGAGAATAAGGGTAAAAGTGAGAACATGTGTGGGTTGAGGTAAAGAGAGTTCAGTAGGTAAAGGAAAAGCCATGCACACAAGCAAAGCCAAAAATTAATTCAGTGCTTCCCATTGGCAGGGAGGTGTTTGGCCATCCCCAGGGCAGCAGGTCCTCCACCAGGTTTAATAGTTACTTGGGAAGGCAGAACACCACTGTGAACATCCTCCTTTCTTTTCCCAGCCTTACTTGCTGAGGCAGGACATCTTACAGTATGGGATATCCCATTGTTCAGCTGTCCTGCCTGTGTCCTGTCCCACCTCCTTGGGCATCCCCAGCTTCCTCACTCATGGGGTGAGGAGCAGAAAAGACCTTGGCTCTGTGTAACCCCTGCTCAGTGATAACTAAAACATCCCTGTGTTATCAACTCTTTTGAGCAGAAATCTAAAACACAGCCCCATACCAGCTGCTAAGAAGAAAATTAACTATCCCAGCCCAGATTAGTATATGGTACAAGCAAACTTCATGCATTTTTGTTTATATGGCAGTTGGATCATCCAGTGAAAATGTGAGTCCATGCTGTGTGACAGATCATGGCAGTGCTGAGTTGAATGGACAGCTTTTAGCTGTGGTTTGAATGAGATGCAGTCTTCAGTAGCAGCTGGAGACTTGAAGCTGTTTAAGAAAGCACCGATTCACTGCTTAAAACTGAAATAGAAGATAGCTCAATCCTTAATTTATACTTGAGGTACTGGTTAGAAAAGGAAGTGACTTTTTGGCTGCATTAGGCAAAACAGAAGTGACTGTGTAACAGGAATGTGCAACAGGAACAGTGATTGTGCACAGGAATGGCAGTATCAAAACTGGGGGAGACTGATGTTAAATCTTAACTTGCTTCTCAGTTGCTTTTGAAAAGAGTCTTATTTACAGAATAGCTCATTTATCAGGGTCAGCCTTCAAAAATTTGTAGTAATGAAGCAGTCTTGAAGACTTCAAAATTAGTTTCTTCCTTGTTTTGCTCTTTGATGGTGACTGTTTGGGTACTTGGTATTTGTGTCCTCCTCTCCCTACATCTAAATCTTCTTGGTTTCTTTCACAGATAATTGGATTTGGATCAGCTCTGCTTGAGGAGGTAGATCCCAATCCCGCTAACTTTGTTGGTGCTGGTATTATACACACAAAAACCACTCAGATTGGATGCTTGCTGCGCCTTGAACCCAATCTCCAGGCACAGGTATCTGTGTAACTATCTCCAGCTTAGATGCAAGTTCTCATTTGAACTGAATATTTTTGTGTATCTGAAACTCCTTTAAGATATTTTAAAATCACTATTGCAATAGCTGCTTATGACTGCAGACTCCAACCAGAAATTAAATTGTAGCAGCTGGTCCTGGCCCAGCTGGGTAAGATGCTTCTTCAGAGCAATTCTCTTTTCCTCTTGGAAGCGATTGTTGTAATATTCCAGACTGTCTTGTGCACTTTGGACCAGATTAAGTATGCTTCCTTTTGCTACTTTAAATGATTAAAAGAGTAATTGGCTAAAAGAGGAAAGCATAAGCAAGCAACTACAATGTTAAAAGTATTTTTACTAAAGCTTTCTTAACAGAGGTGTTACCAAAATTAACTGAAGATTAAAAATAGGGTTTTGGTGGTTGTCTTCTGTTCCCTGAATAAGTGGTTGTTCGGGGTCTTTAGACTTTTCCACAGCATTTGCTCCTCTTTAACAGATATTCTGGACAACACCTTTCTGTTAAAGCCCAAAAATACTCGAGTAACAGTAATTCTCAACAAGGGCTTGAAAATAGGGTTGGTTCAGCCAGTGGATTGAAAAAGCTGTGTTGCTCAGTGGCTTACTGCTTCTGAGCGTTTTAATTTGAGATCTTTTTCCTAACAAAGCTTACGAAGCAAGTAAGAGGCAACTTAGTTTTCACTGTTGACTGTGCATTCCTTTAATGCCAAACTGTTTAAATAGTATTTTATGTTCTTTTTCAGATGTATAGGCTCACACTACGAACAAGTAAAGAAGCTGTATCTCAGAGATTATGTGACTTGCTGTCAGAACAGTTTTAATATTAACCATGTCAGTTTTGGTTTTTCCACTTATATCACTGTCATCATACTGCAAATAAATGTCTTGTACATCACTGTCTGAGTACTGCAATGTTAACCAATACCAGCTCCCTGCCTTAATAGGACTTGACCCTTGTTTGAAATTAAGACTATAAAATGTACAGTACAGGGAAGTGACTTTTTCCATTAAAAATGGCTTTTAGTGTGTTACATAAAGGGTGGGAGGGCTGTCTTTTGCTCCTTTTTTTTTTGCAGAGGTCAGGCTTTTAAACTTGTTGAAGGAAAATTGTTTTAGTTGTGGCAATCAAGGATTTCAGCTGAAAATAGCTCAAAAACCTTCTGCTTCAGTACCTTTAAGAGATACTTCCTCTGCTCTGAGCTGAAAGAATCCAGTGTACTGCTGCTCAGGAAGGTTAATTCCCATGCTAATGTAGAGTCAAAACTTTGTAAAGTTGAACATTGCCACAAGTTGTCTACTGGATGGATGGAAGGGCAGGTTTGAAGATGTATTTGAATCTGATTAAAGTGAACATTTATATTGTGTCACCAGTCTTTGTATTTGACAAATGCCACAGGACCAGAGTCTTAAAAGTATTAATCTTGTAGTATTTTACATCCTAATGTTTTCTGATATTTGGATTGAACACAAAAGCTATTCTTAATCCTCCTGCTTATCTCCATTAATGAGGTGAGCTTCTCTGGTAGGGGGTGAATGAGTATATATATGTTTGTTGTTTTTCAGTGAAGTTTAAATATTCTGTTCTGTGTTTTTTCTGTTTGCCATCAGACTTCACAAGTAATAGTCCTAATGACGTGATACAATTAACTGCAGAAACTAGTATTGTATGAAAGAAATGGGAAGAAATGGGCCCTTGAAGGGTTGTAGGGCATGCACTTAGGTGAAAATGTAATTTTAATCAATATCTTTTCCCCAGTGTACATTAATGTTCAAACTCAAGATGTTGAATAACTGATACCTAAGCAGTTTCCTTTCCATCAGAGGTAAAAATGTCCAACATGGTATAGAAAACTTCTGTTGAAACTGAAAGTAGAAAACCCAAAAGTGTTCAGCTTTTCTAGAGGTTTTTATAGCCAAAGTCTTTGTACCTTGTTTCACATCAAACTCTTCACAGCCTCTCTACAGAAGTCAGTGGACAGAAACTTTGGCTCACGCTCCTCAAGCCTTGAGGTGCAACAGAAGCTGCTAAACCAAAGCAGGTGAGGTGGCCCAGTTAGAAACCCTGGGCTGGTGTCAGCAAGAGCTGCAGATCATGGTGAACAAAATCAGCTCCTGTTGACAGGAGAAGGGAACCTCAGGTCAAGATTTCCTCATGGTCACTGAAAGGAAGCCTGGGACTGCTGTGTCACAACACATACAGACAAATGTGCCCAGGAATGAAGGTGTTGAGTCATGGTGGTGATACTGAAAATTTGATTGGGGCTGCGGTCATGCTGCCCATGCTCAGCAGGGGATAGGATTCTCCATGATTGAGTGTGCCTTGATTTTGTCTTCAGTGCTTTGAGCTTAAATGATGGAACTGGGAGATTATCACTTGGTTTGGCTGAAGGCTCCTGATCGTACTTGAGTAAAAGTGAAAAATGAGGAACAAAGGTTTGGCTGTGATATGTGGATTTTGGGGGATGTGTTTTGTTTTTCCAGAAATGGCTGGTAACTATGGATATTAAGGCTGAAAACTAGGCTAAAGGCCTGGTCTTTCTGCAGAAATTCTCTTGAACAATTGGCCCCTTTAAGGCCTTTCAAATTCTTCTTACTTAAGACTCTTTTAATCATAAATACTGTCGTTGAAACTCTTGGTGAGTGGTTCCTGCGGTCAGGTTGGGCAGTTGGCAAATACTGGTGGAATACCTTTTGTTTTGGCTTCACGATGTTCTGTGTCTCATTATTAGTCCTGTTATGTTAACCATGCTCTTGGCTGCTCTGTTAAAATCTGATATGCTGAACTAAAGGGAGTCTTAGCAAAGACAGAGGAAGAGGTTCTCTTTTTGTATTTTCCGAATCCTGTTGTATATCTGTCCCCCTGAAAAAATGTTCTGTGCCCTCATTAAAGGACACCTTGAGACACTGCACTACTTTATTTCACTTTGCTTTGGTTCAAGCTGTGCTAAAATGTGCATTAAAATGTGGGAAGGAGGGGGGGTAAGGGAAAGTGTCTTTTCAGTGGTGACTGTGTTAAGCTTATGACTGTTCACTCTTTGTATTAAATGTCAGCTCAATGAAGCCATGAGCAGAAAAGTGAACAAATTAAAGACAAATACTTGATTATATTTTTTTTTTGTGAATGATGGTTAACTTACCAGTGATGTATCCTGTCAAGCAGACAACGTAATTTCTGCAGTAAACAGTGTTATTGTTTTTAAGTGCAGTATTTTCAGGCATTGACATGTGAAAATAACTGAATAGCAAAACAGGTAGCATATGTTCATTCTTGACCTACACTCCAGTATGTAACATTTATGGTGATTGTCTTATTTGTATAAAACAAAGTTCTGTCAAATTAAGTGGAGAATTTTCATATAGAAGACTATATATTAGACTATATTCATCAGAAGAACATATTAAGATTAAATAAATGATTAGAACAGTGATGAAACTGTCCTTTTTTTGTCTGGGGGCATAAAGGCGTAAAAAGTATTCTCATGGAATGGTTGTTGTGGAACACAATTGCTGTGATTCTTTTATGAGAAGTACTGGTGGGTTTGTTTCACATGAGTCTTACATGGTCTATGGATTTCTGCTCCCCCAGTGAGTGAGTTTGATTTTGTTCTTGTTTGGTTACAAGTTATAAATACTCTACTTTTAACAAGGCCCGGTGTAAAATCTTTCTCCCTAGAGTGTTTAAACACAGTAAGTACATGAGCAGTGCTTGCTGCAGTAAACTGCTCTAATAGTGGGGTATGGTTGAGGCTAAGCAGTACACAAGTATTGGATGCAAGGTTGATGGCACTGTAGAAGAGTAGTCTAAACTGCTAAATAACCTCATTTTTAAGCTTTAAATGTATGCTTCAGGTTCTTCTCTTACACTTGCTAAAAGGGGAAAAGAGCACTCTGAGCTTTTCTGCAATCATACAGCTTTTTCTTAAATGACTTGCCAACAAAGATTGTCTAGCGTGGTAGCAAGTAGAAATTGCTTGTGAGTGAACCACTTGTATCCTGTTAGATGCCTGTGGGTTTTGATTTCTTACAGAGAAATGCCTTCAGCTTCCTGCTTTATCCCAAAGCTGCTCCACGTGTGTGTATTAGTTACCTTTCTAGAAATGTCCCATGACACTAAGGGTGCTTGTGGAAACCTCACCATTCACCTTTGGGTCATATAGCACCTTGCTTTCCAACAGGCACACAAGCTGTGTCCACCTTCCAGGGCAGGGAACAGGTCACTTCCTTTCTCCCACTCAAGTAGTGGGCTGTTCCAGGGCCAAGTTGACTGTAATGAACCTAATAGACTATTTTTCAGTTAAAATAATTGGTCAAATAAGGAGAAAGAAGATAGAAAATTCAGTTCCTTCTACTTTATTTGAACATAGAATTTCTGTTACTGCCCAGTGCATGGGCCAGATTTTAGCCTCTGGTTGAATAAATCACCCCTGGGCAAGGCCAAACAGTTTCTTGTCTTCTCTCCTGATTCCCTGAGCCTGTTTATTTCTGTTCTTTCTTTCCTCCTATGCACCCCACCCTTTTGATCAGGAATAATTTATCCGGTAACTCCACTGCTAGTCCAGGCAGCTGCTCAGGCAGCCTGACAGCAAGGCTGTCCTGTGTCATCAGTACAAGAGAACCCAGCAATGAACTGTGGAAGGATTAACTTGTGATCAGGCTTTAATTACAAAAAATGGTATCTGCAGCCATCAGGTCTGGCTAGTGTGTGCAACTGTCAAAGTTACACACACAGCCACTAAATGCAATTATTTCTGTGGTGAGCCTTCTTCCAGGGTTATCTGGGTCTTGGCATGGCAGTTGGAATTGCTTCTTAAGAAGTTCAAGTGGCCTACAGCAGCCACATGCTGTGGTGACCGCCATCTTCTCAACATCCAGCCTGTGTGGAAGGGAGGGATAATCAGTTGGCATTTGTTTACAGCATTTTAGGCTCACAGCCTTTCAAGTATAAGATCTTCTTTTTTTCCTATGGTGAGAGGTTTAGAGGAAAGAGCACAGCCCTCAGCTGAATGGTTCTGTCAAGTGCAGGACTACAAATAATGTGGAAAATTACTCCATTTTAAGTTCTCATGAGCCAGAAACTGGTGTACTCAGCTGCTGCCTTCCATTTTAGAACAGGATGGACTCGATGATCCTTGTGGGTCCTTTCCAGCTCAGGATAGTCTGTGATTCTATTATCTCATCATCTGTTAGGCCTCAGACCTCACTGGAAAACGAATTGAATTTGATTCCCCTGGTCTCTTTTTGGCCTTCTGAATATTTGTAAAGTACCCAGGGATTCAATCTGTTGAAGCTGCGCACTGGGCTACTTAGAGTTTACAAACGGTCTCTTTGGCAGATGCTGAATTGTGTGTGTTCCTTTTGCAGTTCATAGAGCAAGGAAAACCCCTTTCCCCCTCTGCAGTTAGTGCTGGAATCTGAGAGTGGTGGCTGTATGATGCCAGTTCTGGGTGTGAGGTCAGCTAACAGGGTAGAAGACTTGCACATAATTGCTGAATTCACAGCACAGCTAGGTGAAGTGAGAGCCTGAATAGGCAGGTAAGGATTTGAGTCTGTCCTTATAGTACAGCAGTTCTCAGGCTGTTGATTCCTGACTGTGTTCAGCCTCCTGCTTGCCTTGGTTCTGCCTTTCTCTTTGTTAGGGGGAAACTGTATGATAACAGGCCAGAACTCAGGTATGGAAAAAAGAGAGTTAAGGAAAAAAAAATATTTTTTGGAAGACCGTCTTTTGAGGGAGAGAAGTTTTCTTGGTTTCAGTTACAACTCGGTTTTAACCACAACTTTCTTAGCAATTGAGACAAACCTTAACACTAAAAGTCTTCCTCCAGGTTTCACAGCCCTTTTGTCAACTCTCTGGATGACTGATTTTGTCGTTTCCTCAGTTTTCAAAATGTTGGGGGATGCTTGAATGTGCTTTGAAGGGGACAATTTTTAGCATAAAGATAAATTTAAATCAGTTCCTGCAAAAGTAGAACCCTTCATTGTTTTCCATTCTTGAACATTGTATTGGCTTAGATTGTTGATTGTTGGGAATGTAACTTCTCCCCCCGCCCAATAACTGAACTCTAATACTGCTGCACTGTTTAGTTGTATTGAAGCCTTGATTTCCTGTCAGATTCTCCTAATGGGCAGCAGAACTGCACAGGCTCAGATAGTACCCTTGTGATTATACAATATACCTCAATTACCCTATTAGGAGCATGTTATGAGACAACTGAAGTGGCATTAGTTACCTCAGATGAAATATCTTATTTTACTGTCTTAGCTATTTGAAATAGGTATTTATAGTCTAAACCACTTTTTCAGTCTTTAAAAAACAAACAAACAAAACCAAAACCCCAACCATCAAAACAACAAAATAGCCCTCCAAACCTGGAACACTGATGTCTGGCTTTTTTTTAAAAACAAAACAACAAAAACCTAAGGAAGTGAGATGACCTTCCTTGATTAGATGTAAATCCCTGTGTAATTAATGACCTTATTGTTGCTATTAACTGGTTTATACAGCGACATTGTACATTGCTGGGTGGATGCTAACCACATTTTCCTCCCTGAATTATAAAGGCACAGTTCATAAATTTCCCTACTTGCAGATGACCAAATAAGGAAAACAGCTTTAGTACTGTACAGCCTCAGTTATCCTTACTTTGTTGAAGAGGGACATGTTCCTTCACATCGGCTCAAAGTGACATTTGTGGAACAGCCTTTGTAAGTTATTTCTTCTTCATATTCAACTTCTCTACAACGCTCTGTCAAATGTAAAAAGAAAAAAATTCTGCTATAATTCATCTTGGTCTTCTTGAGTGACCTTTGCTCAAAGCCTCTATATTTGGTTTCCTGGAAAACTACTCTTACTGCATGAGATAATTAACAAGTCACAAGCGAGTTACACAGCAAGAGAAGGTTTGAAACTGGCCATTTAAAGTGTCAGGAGAGGCTTACCCTGGAGGACAACAAAATAATAAAGTTCTTTTTTAAGAAAACAGAAATTGTTGGAATTACAAATGAGCAAAAAAATCCTGTTAAGAATATAGTACATATTCAGTCCAGCATGGAAAAAACTAATCCTATGCTGAGAACACAAATATGCAAAGAGGACAGCTGTTGGCTCATTCTGGTAGATTTCTGGTTCACAGACTTTACTTGAAAATTGCTTAATTTACTCATTTTAAGGATATATTTATAGGTAGACAGAAGTTCACAACTTGCCTTGCTAGGGAGAATGTGTAATGCTACATGTTAGGTAACAATTCTGTGTGTCAGTGTTATATTTTCCTCTGCCTTGAAGCACCACACTAAGCACTTTATGAAGCAGAAAGCTGACTGAAAACACAAGTTTTCCAAAGAGTTCAAAGACAGTGTTTGAAGTTTATATTAAGGAGACAAAGAGGTTGAAAACAATGAAGGCAATTCATACACTGCTCACACCTGATCCTGCACAATGATCTTTTAAGCATAGTCAGGTCCCCTGTTGAGAGAAAGGTTACAGATTATTGAACATTATTGCAGGAAAGGCTCAGTTAATGCTGGAGTATGACTTTGGGATTTTTTTATTGGAAACTGAGACAACTGTTAACTGGGCAGTAGACTAAGATGCTGTATCTATATGCTCAAGTGTACAAAGCATGTCTGAGCTAACAGGAAAGCTGCAGGGTAATGAGGGGATAGCCTGTTGCAATAAGAAGTTTCTGCTTTTTAAGATGACAGAATGAAGGTTCTGTGGCTCTCCTGAAGTGCATCCTGTCAGGCTCTTTAACCACACTTCTTAATGTTTAAAATATTGAATAGCAGGGAACCTGTATAAAATCAAAGATGTCAGACAATAGCTTTAGAAAAGTAACTGCAGAAAGGGCAAAAAGAAAAGATGAAGCCCATGGATACAAACAGGATCATAGCCAAAGAATACGTAAAGAAAATCAATACACTCATTTAAAAAAAGGCATTCAAAGCAAATCTATGATAAAGGAAATAAGATGGAGATACATTACCATGTGGCACTGTTGATGGCACAACAGAAGACAGGGATGTTGAAAGTCCAGAGGTGAGAGGAGGAGATGATGTCGTGCGGGCAGTGGTCAGAGTTGTTGTTTGCAGGGAACTCTGTTCCACTGACTCTGTAGAAGCCGTCGTGATAACATGGGGAGCAAAGGTAACAGTTGTAGACACAACAGTTGGGATCAACGCTGGCCGAGACTGGGCAGCGATACTGGTAGGAGCAGCTAATGAAGATGTTTTGCCATGTGGAGTGGATGTGGTGTTTTGGAAGTAAGGATGTGTAGTGCTCTCAGCAGACCTAAATGTGGAAGTAGTCAGGGATGTAGGCACAGACATTGTGCTGACAGTTGAGGCCAAAACAGAAGAGAATGGAGACGTGGCAGTGGACGGCAGCCGGGTGCTGAGCGGGCTGCTGGGGGCAGGTGGGGAGCTGGGATTTGGAGAGGTTTCCAGAGGCACTTCTGTTGAGACAGAGGTCTTGGAGGTGCTGCTGACGGAGGTAGTGGCTGTGGTCTGGTACATGGTCACAGGTGGTACAATGTGCGGCACAGTTGACTGTTCATGGGTGAAGGCTGCCAGGAGGAAGGCACAGGTAAATTTGAGGATGCTCACCTGGACACTTGTTATCTCCCCTTGCTCAGATATGAGAAGAGAATCAGAAAAGCCAAAGTAGGAACACCCACGCATGTCCAGAGACAGTTTTCAGAAATTAATAAATTAAACACCAAATGAGGATCCACCTAGGAGATGCAAAGGCAGTCACTCACCACAGTGCATGCTTGCCAATTTCCAGTCACTATCCAAGCAATGGCTACTTGGCAGTAAATGCCCTACACTCCCACTGTACAGCTCAGCATGATATTCTGTGGTATGCAGTGTCTCCTTGGACACTGGCTTTGGGCCAGCTATGCTGCTGTGTCCCTGATGGACTTGTGACCACCCCATGCCCACTCCCAGGCTGGCAGAAGGACAAACAGAGGAGGCCTGGGGGTGGAGCTGGCACTCCTGATCAGTCACCAAAGCACTTGTGTGCCATCAACACCGGCTGGGACTCACATCTAAAACACCAGGAAACCTGCTGGGAACAATAATTAGCTCTATCCCAAGCAGAGCCAGTGCACATGTCCAGGAATAGACCAGGAACCAAGCTGAGCAAAGGCAGTGGGAATGGTGGGATGGGCAGAGAAAGATCCACAAGTGCTGTATGGTTCATGGAAGGAATGGAGATGGAAGAGTGTGAGAAACTGGGCAGAGCTGGACAGCTGGGAGGATGTATTACCAGGCTGTGAGGAGCTGAGCTGTGTTGAGGACACAGTTGAGGAGGGAGAAGAAGCAGGCCATGGCAGGGTGCTGGTTTTGGCTGTGGTGGGTGCAGAGGACTCTGTGACAGGAGACTCCTTTGCAGCACTGGTTGTTGGGGAAGAGGTCTTGGGCCTCAGGGTTGTAGGTGTGGGCCTGGGGCTGCTGCTGGGAGCTGCTGTGGAGGCGGCTGTGGAAGTGGTGGCAGTGGATGGCAGCCGCGTGCTGAGCGGGCTGCTGGGGGCAGGTGGAGAGCTGGGATGTGGAGAGGCTGTTTCCAGAGGCACTTCTGTGCTGCTTGGAGGGCTGGCTCCTGTGGAGACAGAGGTCCTGGAGGTGCTGCTGATGGAGGTGGCAGCCGAGGTCTTGTGCGTGGTCACGGATGGTCGGATGTGTGGTACAGTTGACTGTTCATGGGTGAAGGCTGCCAGGAGGGAAGAACAGGTCAGTTGAGGATGAGGGCAGAAGGGGAAACCAAAGATGGTTGATTGAAGCTTCAGGCTGTGAGCACAAAGAAAACCAGAATTCCTGTACTGCAGTGAGTATTCCCAAGTTTGAGGGAGGACTAGGACTGCGTCCTGTCCAGAAGCTTCTCTTTACATACCCCTTAAATGGGATGAAATGGAGAGGGTGCCCTCCTAGGGGTATGATCTTCCTGGAAGATGCCCCTTTCTGAATGTTCATGTCCTTTCAAGGAATAGGAAGTGTGCAAGGACTGCCTGTCCAAGACAGGCAGACTGGGCTAAATGGGCGTGACCTTTTTCCAGGGCCATAATGAAGAATTGTTATACCACCATGGTGGTGAAAAAAGAAATGGGAATGGAGAGCAAAAAATAAAACAACCACGCAAGCAATCTGCTCTGACAGAAATGAAGAGAGGAAAAGGGAGAGCAGCAGGAAGTACCAGGATAGGTAGGAGGGAGCCTTACCAGACTGTGAGGAGCTGAGCCATGTTGAGGATACAGTTGAGGAGGGAGAAGAAGCAGGCCATGGCAGGGTGCTCGTTTTGGCTGTGGTGGGTGCAGAGGACTCTGTGACAGGAGACTGCTTTGCAGCACTGGTTGTTGTGAAAGAGGCCTGGGGCCTCAGGGTTGTAAGTGTGGGCCTGGGGCTGCTGCTGGGAGCTGCTGTGGAGGCGGCTGTGGAAGTGGTGGCAGTGGATGGCAGCCGCGTGCTGAGCGGGCTGCTGGGGGCAGGTGGAGAGCTGGGATGTGGAGAGGCTGTTTCCAGAGGCACTTCTGTGCTGCTTGGAGGGCTGGCTCCTGTGGAGACAGAGGTCCTGGAGGTGCTGCTGATGGAGGTGGCAGCCGAGGTCTTGTATGTTGTCACAGGTGGCCCAATGTGTGGCACAGTTGACGGTTCATGGGTGAAGGCTGCCAGGAGGAAAACAGGTCAGTTGTGGATTAGGGCATAAGGAGAAGGCAAATGCGGTCACTGTAGCACTGGACTGGGAGCACAAACATCAACAACTTCAGCATGCTGCACTGAGTATTTATCAGAGAAGGGAGGTGAGACCAAGGGCTCTGCCCTATACCTGCCCTCTTTTTTCCCATAAAAAGGGAGGAAAATGACACGCTGCTTTCCTTCAGGCATGATGCCTCTCCCTCCTTCTGGAAGCAGACACTGTGTGGATGTGCAAGTCTCCCAAGGAACAGGAGCACATTAAAGTTTGCCCACTTCAGAACTGACATAGTGTCCAATGTGGGAGTGACAGGAGCCCCAGGTGATACCAAATGCCAACCACATTACACTGCTGATTCAAAAAAAGTGGGAATGGAGAGCAATGTTAAAGAAACTAATGCAGAAGTGGTCTGCATTGGTGAAATGAAAGAGAAAAGGGAGAGCAGGCAGAAGTAGCAGCACAGGTAAGAGAGAGCCTTACCAGGCTGTAGGGAGCTGAGCCATGTTGAGGACACAGTTGAGGAGGGAGAAGAAGCAGGCCATGGCAGGGTGCTGGTTTTGGCTGTGGTGGGTGCAGAGGACTCTGTGACAGGAGACTCCTTTGCAGCACCGGTTGTTGGGGAAGAGGCCTGGGGCCTCAGGGTTGTAGGTGTGGGCCTGGGGCTGCTGCTGGGAGCTGCTGTGGAGGCGGCTGTGGAAGTGGTGGCAGTGGATGGCAGCCGCGTGCTGAGCGGGCTGCTGGGGGCAGGTGGAGAGCTGGGATGTGGAGAGGCTGTTTCCAGAGGCACTTCTGTGCTGCTTGGAGGGCTGGCTCCTGTGGAGACAGAGGTCCTGGAGGTGCTGCTGATGGAGGTGGCAGCCGAGGTCTTGTGCGTGGTCACAGGTGGCCCAGTGTGTGGCACAGTTGACTGTTTGTGGGTGAAGGCTGCTGGAAGTAAAGCACAGAGCTTTTGAGGATGAGCGCAGCAAAAGTTGGAAATGGAGGTGGTCAGAGGCTTCATATTTAGGATATAAACAAAAACAGCAGGGCTGTGCTGTACTCAGTATTCCCTGGGAAAAAGTGAGCACTGAGTCTGTGAGTCTTGTCTAAAGCTGTCTGGTTTCTGTCTTAAAAAGGGAGGAAATGGATACAATGCCTTCCAACGGGCAACATCCTACTACCTATTCCTGGGAGAGGACCCTGTCTGGATATGCATGTGTCCCTTCAGGGAATAGGGAGAGCTTAAGGACAGTCCCCTCTGAGACTGGCAGCTCAGCCTCCATGGGCAAGATCAGTGTCCCAGAGCCTAAGTCCATAGCAGTGTTCCAATGCATAAACATAGGGGATGGAGTGCAAAAACTAAAACAACTCTACATGCAGCCTGTGTGGCTGGACAGAAATAATCAGAAAAGGAGTTCAGGAGTCTCACCTGGCTGTGGGGAACTGAGCCATGTTGAGGACACAGTTGAGGAGGGAGAAGAAGCAGGCCATGGCAGGGTGCTGGTTTTGGCTGTGGTGGGTGCAGAGGACTCTGTGACAGGAGACTCCTTTGCAGCACTGGTTGTTGTGAAAGAGGCCTGGGGCCTCAGGGTTGTAGGTGTGGGCCTGGGGCTGCTGCTGGGAGCTGCTGTGGAGGCGGCTGTGGAAGTGGTGGCAGTGGATGGCAGCCAGGTGCTGAGCGGGCTGCTGGGGGCAGGTGGAGAGCTGGGATTTGGAGAGGCTGTTTCCAGAGGCACTTCTGTGCTGCTTGGAGGGCTGGCTCCTGTGGAGACAGAGGTCCTGGAGGTGCTGCTGATGGAGGTGGCAGCCGAGGTCTTGTGCGTGGTCACAGACGGCCCAATGTGTGGCACAGTTGACTGTTTGTGGGTGAAGGCTGCCAGGAGGGAAGCACAGGTCAGTTGAGAATGAGGGCAGAAGGGGAAAGTAAAGGAGATAGGTACAAGCGTTGTGTTATATTGTTGTGAGGAGAAGTTATGCCTAGTATTGTACTGATTTATTCTGAGAAGTGGAATGACCATTTTGCTCATCCATTTATCTTTGTCATCATTCAGGGCCGGTCAGGGCCAATACTTGCCAGGTGATGATGGGGTCACCCTGTCTGCATGTGAAGTGCCTACCCTTGCAATCACTCATTCACTACCACTCAACCTGCATGGGGAGAGAACTGGGAAAAGCAAGAATAGCCACATATGTCTGGATGGAAAAAATTTGCCAAAATAAAGAAACTACAGGAAAAACAAACCAAGACCCACCCCCAAGATAGCCATCACTTACAACTTCTGGCCACTGTCTAATATTCAGACAGTCTCCAAGCAATGGCTGTTTGGGAATAACTGTCCCATTCAGTCCATCCCCACTGTACAGCTCAGCATGATATTCTGTGGTATGCAGTGTCTCCTTGGACACTGGCTTTGGGCCAGCTATGCTGCTGTGTCCCTGATGGACTTGTGACCACCCCATGCCCACTCCCAGGCTGGCAGAAGGACAAACAGAGAAGGCCTGTGGGTGGAGCTGGCACTCCTGATCAGTCACCAAAGCACTTGTGTGCCATCAACACCGGCTGGGACTCACATCTAAAATACCAGGAAACCTGCTGGGAACAATAATTAGCTCTATCCCAAGCAGAGCCAGTGCACATGTCCAGGAATAGACCAGGAACCAAGCTGAGCAAAGGCAGTGGGAATGGTAGGATGGGCAGAGAAAGATCCAAAAGTGCTGTATGGTTCATGGAAGGAATGGAGATGGAAGAGTGTGAGAAACTGGGCAGAGCTGGACAGCTGGGAGGATGTATTACCAGGCTGTGAGGAGCTGAGCCATGTTGAGGACACAGTTGAGGAGGGAGAAGAAGCAGGCCATGGCAGGGTGCTGGTTTTGGCTGTGGTGGGTGCAGAGGACTCTGTGACAGGAGACTCCTTTGCAGCACCGGTTGTTGGGGAAGAGGCCTGGGGCCTCAGGGTTGTAGGTGTGGGCCTGGGGCTGCTGCTGGGAGCTGCTGTGGAGGCGGCTGTGGAAGTGGTGGCAGTGGATGGCAGCCGCGTGCTGAGCGGGCTGCTGGGGGCAGGTGGAGAGCTGGGATGTGGAGAGGCTGTTTCCAGAGGCACTTCTGTGCTGCTTGGAGGGCTGGCTCCTGTGGAGACAGAGGTCCTGGAGGTGCTGCTGATGGAGGTGGCAGCTGAGGTCTTGTGTGTTGTCACGGATGGTCCGATGTGTGGCACAGTTGACTGTTCATGGGTGAAGGCTGCTAGGAGGAAAACAGGTCAGTTGAGGATGAAGACAAGAGTAGGAAATGGAGGTAGTCAGAGAACTCCAACTGTGGATAAAATTTAAAATGGAATGCCAATGCTGAAGTGAGTATTTCCAGAAAAAAGGAACACTGGGATTATGAGTCTCCTCCACAAGCCACTGTCTGGCATCTGTCCTAAAAAGGGAGGAAGTGGATATAGCAGCTTCCAGCAGGCAGGATCCCAGTACCTGTTCCTAGAAGAGCAGCCTGTTTGGATATTCATGCCTCCAGTTAATAACAAGGAGAGCATAAAGTCAGTCTCATTTAAGACAGGTAGGGTCCATGAAAGAGACAAGTGTCCCAGAGCCATAACCAAGTAAGACGATACTACTGTTCCAAATCAGAAAAAGGGGGAATGGGGAGGAAAAACTATAACAATTTTGCAAGCAACCTCTCTGGCAGGAAAGGAAGCGAGAGAAGGCAGAAGTACCAGGATGGGTAGGAGGGAGCCTTACCAGGCTGTGAGGAGCTGAGCCACGTTGAGGAAACAGTTGAGGAAGGAGAAGAAGCAGGCCATGGCAGGGTGCTCGTTTTGGCTGTGGTGGGTGCAGAGGACTCTGTGACAGGAGACTCCTTTGCAGCACTGGTTGTTGGGGAAGAGGCCTGGGGCCTCAGGGTTGTAGGTGTGGGCCTGGGGCTGCTGCTGGGAGCTGCTGTGGAGGCGGCTGTGGAAGTGGTGGCAGTGGATGGCAGCCGCGTGCTGAGCGGGCTGCTGGGGGCTGGTGGAGAGCTGGGATGTGGAGAGGCTGTTTCCAGAGGCACTTCTGTGCTGCTTGGAGGGCTGGCTCCTGTGGAGACAGAGGTCTTGGTGGTGCTGCTGATGGAGGTGGCAGCTGAGGTCTTGTGTGTGGTCACGGATGGTCGGATATGTGGCACAGTTGACTGTTCATGGGTGAAGGCTGCTGGAAGTAAAGCACAGAGCTTTTGAGGATGAGCGCAGCAAAAGTTGGAATGAAGGTAGTTAGCTGCCTGAGAATTAGGATATAAACAAAAACAGCAGGGCTGTGCTGTACTCGATATTCCCTGGGAAAAAGTGAGCAATGAGACTGTGAGTCTTCTCTAAAGCTGTCTGATTTCTATCTTAAAAAGGGAGGAAATGGATACAGTGCCTTCCAATGGGCAACATCCTACTACCAGCTCCTAGAAGAGGACCCTGTGTGAATATGCATATGCCCCTTCAAGGAACAGGCAGAGCTAAAGGACAGTCCCCTCTGAGGCTGGCAGTTCAGCCTCCATGGGCAAGATCAGTGTTCCAGAGCTTAACTAAGTAAGGCCATACCAGTGTTCCAATGCATAAACATAGGGGATTGAGTGCTAAAACTAAAACAACTCTGCATGCAGCCTGTGTGGCTGGATAGAAATAATCAAAAATGGAGCTCAGGAGCCTCACCTGGCTGTGGGGAGCTGAGCAATGTTGAGGACACAGATGAGGAAAAGGGAGAAGAAGCAGGCCATGGCAGGGTGCTGGTTTTGGCTGTGGTGGGTGCAGAGGACTCTGTGACAGGAGACTCCTTTGCAGCACCGGTTGTTGGGGAAGAGGCCTGGGGCCTCAGGGTTGTAAGTGTGGGCCTGGGGCTGCTGCTGGGAGCTGCTGTGGAGGCAGCAGTGGAAGTGGTGGCAGTGGATGGCAGCCGCGTGCTGAGCGGGCTGCTGGGGGCTGGTGGAGAGCTGGGATGTGGAGAGGCTGTTTCCAGAGGCACTTCTGTGCTGCTTGGAGGGCTGGCTCCTGTGGAGACAGAGGTCCTGGAGGTGCTGCTGATGGAGGTGGCAGCTGAGGTCTTGTGCGTGGTCACAGGTGGCCCAATGTGTGGCACAGTTGACGGTTCATGGGTGAAGGCTGCCAGGAGGAAAACAGGTCAGTTGTGGATTAGGGCATAAGGAGAAGGCAAATGTGGTTGCTGTAGCGCCGGACTGGGAGCACAAACATCAACAACTTCAGCATGCTGCACTGAGTATTTATCAGAGAAGGAGGTGAGACCATGGGCTCTGCCCTATACCTGCCCTCTTTTTTCCCATAAAAAGGGAGGAAAATGACACGCTGCTTTCCTTCAGGCATGATGCCTCTTCCTCTTTCTGGAAGCGGACCCTCTGTGGATGTGCAAGTCTCCCAAGGAACAGGAGCACATTAAAGTTTGCCCACTTCAGAACTGACATGGTGGCCAATGTGAGAGTGACAGGAGCCCCAGGGCAATACCAAATGACAACCGCATTATACTGCTGATTCAAAAAAAGTGGGAATGGAGAGCAACGTTAAAGAAACTAATGCAGAAGTGGTCTGCATTGGTGAAATGAAAGAGAAAAGGGAGAGCAGGCAGAAGTAGCAGCACAGGTAAGAGAGAGCCTTACCAGGCTGTAGGGAGCTGAGCCATGTTGAGGACACAGTTGAGGAGGGAGAAGAAGCAGGCCATGGCAGGGTGCTGGTTTTGGCTGTGGTGGGTGCAGAGGACTCTGTGACAGGAGACTCCTTTGCAGCACCGGTTGTTGGGGAAGAGGCCTGGGGCCTCAGGGTTGTAGGTGTGGGCCTGGGGCTGCTGCTGGGAGCTGCTGTGGAGGCGGCTGTGGAAGTGGTGGCAGTGGATGGCAGCCGCGTGCTGAGCGGGCTGCTGGGGGCAGGTGGAGAGCTGGGATGTGGAGAGGCTGTTTCCAGAGGCACTTCTGTGCTGCTTGGAGGGCTGGCTCCTGTGGAGACAGAGGTCTTGGAGGTGCTGCTGATAGAGGTGGCAGCCGAGGTCTTGTACGTGGTCACAGGTGGCCCAATGTGTGGCACAGTTGACTGTTTGTGGGTGAAGGCTGCCAGGAGGGAAACACAGGTCAGTTATATCTTGCTGGCTTAGGGGTATTTTGGTGATATTGACTGTTCTGTTTTGGAGGTTTTGTGCTCAGTTATGGCCCAGCATGGGAGGCCTAGTTCCCACTAAATCTAGTTGGATTTGGGTTTGGTTTCTTTTTTCAGTTAGTAACAGTGCCCATTATCCTACATATGTTCCATCCTGTCCTGCTTCTCTTTCGTATGTGCTTGCTGTTGACTATTTTGAAGGTTGACTTCTAGCTATTTATATCATCTCCTTCTTCCTGGAACAGCTGAGTGGGGAAGGGGTAGCATTTGTTTACTGGTAGTTTAAAACTGTCCTGCTGCAGACTTGTCTTGGAGGGATCCATGGGAGAGCCATAGCTACTGAAGGATATGGATGCATTGGCTGGGATGACTCTCATCTCTTTCAAGACCAGAGCACTCACCTGTTACTACTTTAGTAGTTGGTGTCTTAGCTCTGGTTGGCTCCCTTGCTACAAAGAAAGGGATGAGAGAAAAAAATCATTGAGTCTTGGGAAGGATGCTAGGCAAAGCATGTTGTGGCATCTCCCCAAAGGAGGATCAACACTAAGACAAATCTGGCACATGGGTCTAAGTGAAAGAACTTCAGCCTGGAGTTGAGTGCACACTTTCTTGCCCACCCTCCACTGGTGACTCTTGCACTTGGGGTCAGCATGAGGTCATATTTGTTGAATGGCACTTTTCATGGATGTGCCAGGGCCTAGGCATCCTTTGGCTGGAAATGATGCCTTGGGTTATGCCTCTCACTCAAAACTGTCCTGAGCTGGAAATTGGAGATGTGTTTCCAGTTTCCCCACCTTTCGTTCACCGCTGCCCCACTGTGCATTCTCAGGGCAGCACTGTAAGAAGAGAGAGATGTTTCAGCTTGTATCTGATTGGTAGATATGGGGCAGGAACTCATGGATGCCTGAACCCTCAAGAGAGACCAGTGCCCCAGAGCCAAAGCCCTGAAGCTGCAGGGAGAAGGATACAGTCAGGATCACGTGTGGGTCAGGCCCAGGACCTGCTGGTGTCCTGTGGCAATAGCAGGGGGAACTGACAACAAAACTGAAGCCTTTGTGGGACATGCTTCTTAGAAGAGAAGGGTGGGAAGCTGGAAAAAGCAGGCAGAGCAAAAAAAAGGTCAGGAGGGAGCCTTACCAGGATATGATGTTCCCAGCTGGGTTGAGGAGAGGGAAGAAGCAGATGAGACTGAAGTGACAGGCAAAGAGCTGGAGCTTGGAAATGTCCTTGTCAGTGGAACTTCTGGGCTGGTGGCAGGGCTGGTCTCTCCTGGGACAGAGGTGCTGCTGGTGGATGTGGCAGGGGTGGTCTGTGTCTGTGTCATGAGGTGCTGTGCAGGCTGTGTCAACGTTGTTCTTACATGGGTGACAACTGCAGAGAGAAAAGCACAAATTGATTGAGGGTGGGTCTGAAGGGTGCCTCTGACAATGTGACACTCCCTGCCTTTTTCTGAAGCTCATGAGGAAAGAAGAGTCTTGCTTGGATGCACATGTTTCCCCTCCCCAAGTATTCAAAACCAGGCAAGACCATCATCTGGAAAAACTGAGGTAAGTGAAGCAGAGTCTTAGGCCAAGTGCATTCTCTCTAGTCCCTTTTACTCACCTTCTGGGTAGTGCAGAGTGGTTGCTTCGGTTCCCTCACTCTCTGTGGTGAAATAATGAATATTAGTAATGGTTGGGAGCTGGTGAGCTTCCTAGAGGAAGCTGTTATTGCTTGCACAGATATATGCACCCCAACAGTACTTTGTGGGAGAGACCTGGATATGGGAAAGAATGTACAGCTGCCCTCCCACTTCAGTAGACTTCCCACCACACACTGTCCCAGCCTGTCAGTTGCTAATGTAGCAATTCATGTTGTCAAACAGTCTCAGAGGAGACCATCCTTGTTTGTTTATTGAGTGTCAGACATTCAAAAAGGTTAATATTTTTGGGGGGAGTGTTTCTTACAATGGGTAGGGGAAATATATATTCTGTGGACTGTGAGTTATCAAGAACTTGCTTTGAGGCATAGAGAGATTTTGTCTAAATTTGGAGAAGTGTCAGAAGACAAATCTTAGCTTTAACATCATATTTGGAGGTCAGATGCTTGTTCTGTTGGCAAGACAAATCTCCATTTTAATCACACTTCTTATCCATGTCCTTTCCTTTCTGTTAGCAATGTTAAGACCACTGGTAAGAATGCTTGGCTTTTTTTATAAGGAGTATATTGACATATGCCTTGTGAGTGATGGCTTCACCTGACAGATGTAAGAAAGTGTTATTTACCTGCTGTTGTTAGTTTAGGCTGGCTGAAAGTTGTGGTTTGAGTAGGTGTTGGGGAGGTTGCCATTTCCCTTTTGGTGGTGGTCTTGAAGGGTGGTGAGGTGACCCCTACTTGTTCTGTCTCAGTTGAAGCAGCGGTTGATGAGGGAAGAGATTTTGGTGTAGTGGCCATGGTTCTTTTCACTGAGGTGGTCATGGAAGGGGTAGTGATGGTTGTAGTCATGTTTGATGTGGTAAAAATTGATGTTGTATGTTCTTTTGGAATAAAGGTAAAAATATAATGTGAGTAACCAATTCACAGAAAAATTAAAACCAGATAAATTATAAAGAAGATATTAGTATTTTAGAGATAATTTTTTATTTTTCAAATATTTTCAGTATGATTGTTGTATTCATGTTCTCATAAACTTACCAAATATTTCTGAGCTTGTATTTTTCTATTGTCTCATATCTGACTTTGTTCTAATTTTCTGTATTTTTCTATATTACATTTGTTTAATATATAAGTAGTTAGCTTTGTTGTCACTTTGGCTAAAGTCTATATGGGCTTTGTCCATTGGCTTTTATTATGTTTCAAATCAGCCATACGTGCAGCTTTATGCAATTTGTATTGAAAAGCTAAATAACATCATACTGTATACTCTCCTTGCCTCAGTGCACAAATCATCTGTCACAATGTCAGCTTTCATGTATTTTGACACCTTTGGAACCTATTTTTACCTCTGCTTTCCCTGACAGCCATGGTCCAAGATGGTTTATTAGCTGAAGTGCATGCTGGTAGGAGGCTAAATGAGGCTCCACAAGCCACAGAATCAGAAGGTAATTGATGCTGGCAGAGTCCTCTTCCAGAGAACAGGGCTTTAGAAGCCTAGACAAAGCTGTTACACTGATACCTGTGTGACTCTGCTTTGGGGCTTGCTTACATTATTCAGAGTCAATAGACTGGGTGCTTCTTGAACTCCATAAATGAACCAGTGGAAAAGAGGCTGAAGCTGAGCTAATAAACCCAACTGGAGCTGGGCTTGCTCACTGCTTGTAGAACTTCTAATTGTGTTTCTCAGTTGACTCACTCTTTGGTTGCATTTTTAACCTAATGCCTATATCCTATATCTTTTTATGCACTTTCAATCTACACTTCTTAACATTTCTAGTTTAGAAACTCCCTCTGGAAGCTTGCTTTGCCTGCTTCATGATTTGGAGTCTAATGCTTGGATGTTGTGAATTTGAAATGCATTGCTATGAATGGTATCTCAACAATGAACAGAGGTTTAGAACAAGCTTATAATAATTAATTTTAGGAAATAACACTAAAAACCTACCAGTAGTTGACTTTATTGTGACAAGAGGTTGTGAAGTTCTTGGAACTGTAATTTTTGCAGTTATTGTTGGATTTGTAGTCTCAGGTGATGCAGTTGTTGCAGAAGAAGTACTGGGTTCTGTTAGAAGTGTGCTTGTGGTAGAGCTTCTTGTTACTTCAGGTTGCACTGTTGTTACTAAGAGAAAAAAAATCAAAATTAAAAGATGAGAAATAGTCCTCAATAATCTATTGATAACGTATCTATATTAATGGAATTTTTCTAAAGTAAAACAAGTGTTTTTATAGCTATTATCAGTAGCTACTATTAAAACCCATTACCTTTTAGATTAAACCTTGAAGAGCTGTTATCCATTGCTTCCTTTGCTATTATGTGCAGTGAATACATTAAACAGGTATTCCTGGAGATACTTTATACCTTTTTCTTTGATTTAAAATGAATTTGGCATAAACACTTGTTCATATCAGCAGAGCTGGAACAATATTCCAACCCTATATAAAATAGTATCCATAATTTTATTATTCACACAACCGACAGTATAAAGTTTTCCAATACCATATGTCTTCAGGGAAATTATTGGAATTTCTAACAAATTTAAGATCAAGATATGTAGATTCCTTTCCTGTATCAGGCTATAGGAATTTGGTTTAGTCAGTCAACACATTTCCATCAAGATTTTCTTCAATTGTTGAAGTGTTATATGGCCAGTCCCTAGTCAGATATGACATACATTTATGTGAGATCCTTTTCATCACGGAATCATTGAATGACTTTGGTTGGCTTAGATCATTAAAGGTAATCGAATCCACTCCCTCTGCAATGAGCAGAGATGTCTTCAACTA
The DNA here is from genome assembly GCF_036417665.1 of Passer domesticus. NCBI lineage: Eukaryota > Metazoa > Chordata > Aves > Passeriformes > Passeridae > Passer > Passer domesticus. The sequence continues at coordinate 45,804,583 of NC_087479.1, forward strand.
GATCAGGTTGCTCAAATGCCTCTCCAGCCTTAACTGAATGCTTCCAGGTAAGGGGATTCAACAGCCTCTCCTGGCTGGAACATCTTCCTGTGTTTTACCAGCCTCATCATAAACTATTTCTTCCTTACATCTAGTCAGAATTTATTCTCTTCTGATTTAAAACCATTACCCCTTGTCCCATCACAATTGGCCCTACTTAAAAAGTCTGTCTCCATCTTTCTTATAAGCCCCATTCTAGTATTGAAAATTCACAAAGAGGTCTCCATAGAGCCTTCTCCTCCTCATGCTGAACAACCCCAGATCTCAGCTTTGTCTCACAGGAAAGGTGTTCCAGCCCTCTGGTCATTTTTGTGGCCCTCCTCTGTCTTTCTTGAATTAAAGATTGCAGAGCTGGACAGAGCATTCCAGGTGGGCTCTCATCAGAGCAGAGGCCCTTTCTTGCCCTGCTGGCTATGCAGCTTTTGATGCAGCCCAGGATATTATGGTACCAGGGTATTTTTCATAATTTCATCTTATGCATGTGAAAATGATAATGCTGCCATATCACACAAAAAATGACACGATTGATTTCAGAAACACTTATCAGGACATAATATCAGTGTCTAAGTTACACAGTTGGTCAGCTGTGTAAACTCACCTGGTGAAGGTGAAGATGGTTCGGGTGTGGTGGTAACGTTTACTTGTCCTGTTACATAAAGGCAAAACAGATTATATTTGTGAAAAAAAAAAAATTTAAAATATCCCTGATAAGGCAAATCTCCTCTGATTGGATTCCAAGAATTCTGCTAATTACTGAGGTATTCCTGAAAGTATTTAATTTTACATATTTCAGTGGTCAAATTCACATCAAAGGACTTACTTACAAAGAAATCAATATATCTCATTATTATAATGAACACTAGTAAGTTTTTCTATCTTTGTTATGACTTTTATGGCTAACCTCAGTTTTCAGGGATAGTGGAACATGGTTTTGTATCTAAAGGAGATCACTAGCTAAGATCCTGGTTACACAAGACAAATTTTATAATGGGAATTTTGTTCTTAAGGTTTTTTTACATCTGCATGAAAATCCAAACTGTCCAGCTAGAATCTATCCAAAACCTTATTTATTAAGATAGGTTTTCATGGAAACAAGCTATATGGTAATAAACCTCAAGTTAATTAAAAAAAAATCTAGAAAGATATTTATTGAGTCCAGTAGCTAAATCTGCTTTTCTGCTAGACGTTTCCCCTTTTTTCTGTGAAACGTGTTGAATACCTCTGAGACTCACAGCTCTGCTGTGCCTGTGCCTCACACAGATTAGAACACCAATACTGTATTTTACAAGCAGTATAGTAATGGGTTTATTTTGAAAGGAAGTTGTGTTTAGATGAACACTCATTTATGAAGAGATACTAGAAAAATATCTTCTCTGAGTCTGTGCAAAAGTTGTCGTATGGTTTTCAAGTTACTGTGGAGAAAGAAATGCTGCTTACCACATGGCATGCACCTTTCTTCTTCATGGTCAAAGTATTCATCATGAGAGCAGTTGTAACAGCCTGAAGAAAGAGGAAGAGAAGTTTGTTTTACATTTCTCAGAGAAAGGCATTTAATTTACACTATTTATAATTGAATATATTATATATATGTTATTAAAAAATAGTATAAAGTTCAACATCATCTATTCAGGTAAGTATTTCCAATGTTATCCTCAGAAGGAGGTTTTGTCTATGTAGGAATTTTTTAGTTTCTCCAGCTATATCCATTTGTTTAAGAAAAATATTAATTTCTCTCTCCATGTTTTCTTTCCTAAGTACAGTGCATTCTTTTGATTTGGTGCAAGTTAAAATTTCTCTTCCAGACTGGCTGAGCCTGATATAAAGCTAAATATAGTACATCTACTGAGTTGATTATGTATTTAAAACACTACTGGTAAGGGAAATATCAGCAAAACTTCTTCCAAAATAACATAAATTAGATTATTATTTAACTGTAATATGACTGATTAAAAAAAAAAAGCACTGAAAATAATTATGTTACTGTTTCCTGGTTTACAGCAGAAGAGGTTATTACCTTCAATATTGACGTATTTGTAGTTTTGATTTGGACAGTTACAAGGCCTGTAGTGCCAGGTGCATTTGTCATCGTTGTAGTCATAGGAAAAAGCATCATCAATTCCTTTTCTGTTATGAGAATTGTAATACTCACAATAGACAGCTAAAAAAAGGACAAGCAAGAGAGAAGATTTTTCTTTTTCAAATTAATGGCATACTGGGATACTTCCAAAGTACTAGAAGGAAGACAAAATTAATTAACAGTTGGAATAAAAAAATGCCACTGCAGTGATTAGCTTGTGATGTAAATGCATATTTTAACTTGTGGAAGTCAGGGGTTTTTTTGCAAGTACAGTATGCAGACATTTCCACAACTTTTCATACACAATATATTGAAATGTGGAAAGAAATCCATCAAGATGACAACACTAACATTGATTTATAGCATGTTCATCCTCTTTTTTCCTTTGTATTTGCTGTTTTGGAACACCTTGATGTCATTTTCCTGTTTTACAGTGTTCCAGCCAACACAGCTGTCTACATTCCCTTGACATCCATACAGAAACTGATTTCATCATAGCTCAAATAAAACATTCTTTTTTTACCATTTCATGCTCTCTCTGCTGGCAAAATCACAGTGCACTATACACTGATAGCAGAAGAAAACAATCTGCTTTCTGTGACCACATTACTTTCTCTCTCATTATTCCATGGCAAAAAGAGTTAAAATATTTTGGTAAAGTACAGATTTTGAAACCCAGGTGTCTGAGGTTAACTCTTTGCCCACAGACAAAATGCAGACCTTGAGGTAGTTATTACTAAGTTTCCTATGTTGCCAAATGAATATACTGACAATAAAAATCTCTTAAACCTGTTTAAGGAGAGCTTAAGGAAACTCACGACAGAACTCAGGGGTCCTCCAGTCAATGCAGATGCCTTTTTCCAAGCATGCCATGGCATAGACTGCGATGGCGTCACACATGCACTGACAGTCCCCTCCAATGTCACACCCACAGGAGTCTCGGACACAGGCCTCATAGTAGGGCATCCGATTCACCTGCATGGCAAGAGGAAGGGATTCATTTTCCAGGATTATACTCTATGTATATGCATAGCCACTGCAGTATTATCCACATTTCTTACTGGTTTTCATCACCTGAAAATGCATTGATCAATATGAGGCATCACCAACAGACTGACTAATTCCTGATTCTTAAGTCTTCACTCTTTTTTCACTCTTTTAGTTTTAACTAATCAGTTAATAGCATATTTAGCATTTGTATCTACAAAATGGCTGGTGAAGTGCAAATAAAAAAAAAGAAAATTAACATAAATGTGAGCTATAAACATTTTAAAATGTATTTTATTGAAACATTTTGCCAAATAGAAAATCACCTGTTGGAGGTTGAGCATTTGGAAGAATATGGATTATGCCTATAAATAATTTTTAAAAAGCAAATAAATTCTTACCTTATTGTGACAGGCAGAAAAAACATGGCTGTTGATGATGGAACATGTCTTTTCTGCCCATGCTTTACGATAAGGGTTCTTGCTACAGGGGTCCACTACAAAGTACACATCCCCACAGAGAGGATTCTCTTTCCAAGAGTTGACAAATTCCAGCTCGTTTGATGCCACATACTTGCTTCGAGTTTCAAAGTCATCCTTCATGTTGCCATTATAGTTACCACACAAACCACAGATTGTTTCCTAGATTCAATGAAAGCATCAATATCAGTTCAGCAAGTTAAAATTCTCACCTTCCCTTTTGATCACTGACTGTTTCCTGTGCTTTAGGAGGGAATGTCATCTACAAATACTCTCTCATAACATACTTGTGAGTGGGTTTCTCGTCTAAACTGTAAACTGTCACTATTTAGAGATCTAATTCAAATGTGCAAATGCCTAAATTACAAACATTTAGCTAAAAAATTTCCTGAATGCAGTACAGAAATCCCTTAAAAGTTAGCTTCTTGTGAAGATCTCTGCTGTTTTGGAGATAATGATAAAACTGAATTGCTGGTAGCATTTCTGGAAAACCTTTGCTATCACAGAGATTCAAGGCAACCATGATCAAATGTGCAATTCAATCTGAATGGAGGGACACTTAAAGGAAATTTTTCTGCAATACCTGTGTTTCTCTGGAGATCTTGATGAAGAAGTTCATGTGCTTATTCCAAATAAGGGTCATGTTGTATTTTCCTGGGATAATGATATCAAACATCAGGTGAAGGGCATTCTTTTTCACTTTGTATCTTATACCAGGATTTTCCCCAGAAATAGCAAAGGTTTCATCTCTCAGTATGATTGTCAGATTCTGGAAGAAAATTTATCTGAAAGTTACAACTTATCAAGTTTCAGTATTTTCGTTGCTGAAGTTCAGCTGCTGTAATACTGCAGCAGGAAAACAGTATTTTTTGATTGAGCAATTCACTGCAGAGTGAACTTCAAAATTTCCTGGCTTCTACATAGACAGGATTCTTGGAGAATGAAACAACATGAGAATTAAAGAAACCCAAACAAACAGCTATGGCATTTCCTACTAAAACCAAGGCTCTAGGTTTAGCACATAATTTCACTTACAAGATCCTTCTCTTAAGACACGGCTAAAGCTTCCAAAAAACTAAGAAAAACCTAGTCTTAAAATCTATTCAGCTGGATAATGGCAGAAAGAAGAGCTTACCCCAAGGTAAATGCTGATGGATCTGGAGCATGTAACTCCTGATTTCCCACAGATGACATTCTCAGTAACAATTTTGAAAGAGGAAATGGGTCTGCTAATACTGCAGCCATCCTAAAAAGAACCCCAAAACAAACCACAAGAAACACAAAGGTTCAACAGACTGTGCCTGAAGTCTTCCAAGTTAAAACATAAAAGTATAAGAAAATACAGGATGCTTAAAATGTCACGAATAATTCTGTTTTGGGAGGTGATGACTTCTGCTTTGTTGGTAACTTCCCTAAAAGACATATTTATCTGGTACAGAATACAGTGACTATTTAAACAATTATATTTTTAAAAAATCTAAAATTGGTTATAATTGCATTAAAATTTTGGTTTTTTAGAAGTGGAATATTTTCATTCTAAGCATTGAAATAAATATAATATATAGAAACTTAGTAGGTGGTTATAAAGATTCAAAGTGCTGTATTGTTTATTGATGCATCCTAGCATATTTTTATTAGTCTCTTAAATCCAGCTATTGCTTGATGCTGAGATGCTGCTGAAATAATCAGAAGCAGGTTACCATAGCTAATATGTATTCACAGTTGCCATCAAACACAAAACGCTGTCCATCAAAGGTGGTGATGTGGCCTTCTCCATACAGATTACAGGTGGAGGAACACCTTGTTTTCTGAACACATTTCCATTTGCCTTTTCTGCAAGTGCTGGGAGTGAGAAGAGAAACCACACTCAGATTTCAAAGAAATGCCATCTTCGCCTGCTTATTTTTATATATATTCACTTTTATTGATAACATGTTTGATTAATTGACTTATGTACACTGAGACCAAATTACAGTTAATATAAGAACCATAATTAAACTTTATGGACTGCCTAGAAAATGAAATAATAATAAAGAAGAAATCTTAGATAATGTTTGTGCTTTTTAAATGAAAGAAATAGTATATAAAACCCATTTATTTTTGCTCTTAACGAGATCAGAAGTCACTGCTCTGTGTAATTTGGGGAGTGTTTTGTTTTTTTTTTTTAATAATAGATTAGTAACTGGAAAGGGAATAAAGTACTCTGAGAATGCTGCTAAAGAGATGGGAATCTTTTTCGGGGTGATTACTTTTACATACAGAAAAGAAGAAAATTTTTGCCCTCATCTTTACTTAAGTGGGTTGTTAATAATTCTTGACTTTGTATCATTTACAGTCACAGGCCTTACTGGATGCCTTTATTCCTGAACATACATAAGGCAGAAATTGTCCCTGAAGCTGGTATAATGACTCTTATCCATACATATCCTGTCAAATGTTAAGCTTCTCTCGTTAATCCCTGTACTCTGTCATAGTATTTCTTCTTTACAGCTGTTGCCATTTCCTACTCTCCAGTCAGTTACACACTTATTTTTATTTGACTGTACACTTCAGTGAAACAGAGGATCTGCAATGAAATACTCTGATTCTTACCAGATCTCACATTCTGTCTGGATTTGTTCACCTCTCCCATAAGCAAGGCCGCCATATTCACATGGACACTCCTCAGCTGGCACACACCTGCCATCAAGATTTTCATAGAGGCCATCAGCACAGACACAGCCTGATTCACACTTTGTGGGTATCTGGGAAAGGCCAACAGATTGCAAAACAAAAAGACAGGAATGTGAGATGCATTTTATCCTGGATGTGAATGGTGTCAAAAGTGAACCTGTGCTAAGTCGTGTTTGGGCTTGATTTTAGTTTTGTGATGTTCCTTGTATTAATATGCTGTCAGTTGAACTAGTTTCACTGAAGCTGTAACATATACTTGTGGTCTGAGATACTAAACATACCTGAAGACTCTGAAAAACATATCTTCCATCAGTACCAGTCTTTCAGAAACAGTACAACAGAATATTCTTCATATCAAGGAAGCTTATTACAATTCTTCCAATTAATCTGTTTCCTTAATGTAAGAAAACCCTATCAGGACAGCCCAGATCTTCACCTAGCCCAGGTCTCCTGCATTCTGTGACCAACAGCAGCAGAGAGTTCAGAAAAAAACAGAACAGGAAGCATAAACCCCATATTTCCATTGACATGGAGTCACAGCTTATGGAGCCAGAGATTATAGCCATGTAGTTAAGAATCCTCAATGGATTTTTATTCTAATAGAATTTCATTCATTAATTCATGCAATTAATTTCTTTAATCAATTCTTAAATACATGTGCCATTTTTTTGTCCACAGACTGATATTTAACTGCATCATGTAAGAAAAAATAATGCCTTTAATTTGACTAGAAGCAATGTAGCTAGTTCTAAGTAACAACTAGAACATTCTATCTCTCTCAAAAGGATAAATATCCCAGAGCTGTGAAACTCACACATTCAATTCCAGTAGCCAGCATCTGACAGGTAGGGGCACATGCAGCTCCATACTTGTTTTCTAAATTGTCAGAACATGATATGTATTTCTTAGGAGCTTTGCAGTTTTCTAGGAAAAAGGAAGAAAAATTAACATTGAGGAGAAATTAACACAGAAGAAAATAGCAAAGTAGTAATTTTACAACATAAAGGACAAAAAATGTTTATAAGTAAACAATATCAGACTCATACCTGCAGGATTTTGAGGTTTGCCTGTGCAACTTAGCCTCCCATTAACGCAGTAGCTAGGAAGAAAAAGAAAAATCAATGAAAACCTCTTCTCAGAAAGAAATTTTGATTTTTTGCAAAATTTTTTAAGTAAAACGTTTTGCTCATGTTACTACCTCCTTCCCATCATTTGAAGTGGAATATGAGTCAACATGTCTCTTCACTTTTTGTATTATACAATAACATCAGTTGGGAAAATGAATGCCAATTATCACTAGTAGGCAATTGTCACTATGAGCTGTTGAGAAAATCTCCTAGTATGAATAACCAGATCTCAGCTATTATTGTTTATTTTTCTCTGTAACATTTCCAAGCTGAAGGTAAGTAAAACGTTTTCTGTTCAGTTAAGAATATTTGTAGTTTAGAAAAGAGCAAAAAAAAGTCTTGAAAAAGAAATTTATGCTATTAAAAATAAAGGAGACTCTACTCGTTTGGGCTGGAATGGAGTTAATTTTCTTTGTAGCAGCACAGTGGTGCTATGTTTTGGATTTGTGACCAAAACATTGTTGATAACACAATGTTGTTTTAGCTGGTGCTGAACAGTGTCCCAGCATTCTTGCTCATCAAGTTGCTCTGCCAGGGAGGAGGCTGAGAAGCAAGGTATTTTCATTCTAAGTGAAAGCTGGGAGGGGACACAGCCAGGACAACTGACCCAACTGACCAAAGCAAGATTCCATACTATACCAGCAATAAAAGCTCAGGTAAAGAAGGAAGAAGGAGGGATGTTCTGAGTTACAGCACTCGTCTTCCCAACAAACCCCATTATGCATGGCAAATTCATGATTTCCTGGAAACGTCTGAATGGCTGCCTGCTGACGGGAAGTTCTGAATCAATTCCTTACTTAGCTTTGATTGTTCATGCTGCTTTGCTCGTTCATGCTGCTTTGCTCACTAAATAGGCTTTTTGCTTATTATTAGTAAAGAAACTTAGTAAACTGTCTATAGCTCTACCCATAAGGTTTCTTGCTGTTGTCCTGATTCCCCTCCACATCCTGCTGGAGTGACTAAGTAGCTGTGTGGTGCTTGTCTACTTACTGCAGTTGTAGTACCCTTGACACATACATGAAGACCCCTCCATTTTCAGTTTGTTCACCTTTAAACACACTTACCAGGTGATCCCACCAGTCATTGTTGACTGGTCAGGCAGGATGTACTTTCTGTCCTCTAAGTAGCAGGGACAATGAGATTTACGAACACACTCATTCTTGTGGTTCAGGTACATTCCTTTAGGACACTGGCAGCCCTCAATAGGAATATCAGTTGGATGGCATTCCAGGGCTCGGTTGGAGAGTGACAAACATGTCCTGTCACATGCCTGGGTGTTGTAGCTGAATGTTTGATTGCCAGTGCAAGTAATGGCTATAAAACAAGACAAGAGTGTATGTTAAACTTCATTTACTGATCGTCTTCCTTGTGAAAGATAATGTCCTTTTTGCTTACTATGTGCTGCTTATTTTGTGTCAACAGTTTCAATGCTTAATGCTTCCTGTTGCTTCTCTTCCTGTGGATTTGGAGCTCTAGCAAAACATGTTGCAGACCAAGACTTAACAGCAAACTATGCAGCTGTTCAGAAGTTTCATGCAGGTAAAATACCTTACAGCTTTTTTGTGAATCTTGGAATTTAATAATGCAAAGGGAATCTTAGCAGAAATATCAATGTATTTTTCAGTAACAGTGAAATCCGTGCCTATGTCTGAGTTGCAAAATAATAAAATAGAACTAGTGTAAACTGGCTACAGATTTTTTCTTATTTTACAGGATAGCTTTATTTTTCTGGCTATTCTGTAACTTAATTATCAAGTCCTGGAAGTATCCACATGTTCACCTTAAAGCATATGAATAATCTTTTTCATATAGTCTTGAAATAACAATGCTGTTGCGACAGACACTAGAAGGGTATCCAACAGTTAGATATTTGTTACCAAATTGCAGCTCTTCTTTCTGATCACTATTTCCTCATTACTCATCTGATGGCAAACCTCTAAGAGTTGGTTCAGGTACTCACTACAATTGTCCATACTGCTCCTCCAGTTCTCAAGGATTAAACCCATGGAGCTGCATGCTCGTGCATATGATCCCAGAGCAGAACAAATATAAGGAAAGGTCTCTTCATAATTACAGGCTTGGTAGACACATCTCTGAAACCCAACACACAGAGAGTACTTTGTTACTGGGGATCAGACATTTGGAAGTGCTAAACCCTGAAGGTATTTGAAAGATGTGTGGACGTGACAATTAGGGACATGGTGTAGTGGTGGACTTGGCATTGTATTTATGGTTGGACTCAATCTCAAAAATCATTCCCAAACAATATGATTCTATGCTGAATTACAGGACTAAGTCACACAAGATACATACTGCTGCATAACTAAAACTGATGGAAAATATCTGAGTAAGTGCATTGCTGATGTAAATAAAACATATTTAGTACCCTAAAAAATGCCTTTGTTTATTTTCTGCTTCTCATTTAATATTCAAAATGTTTTGTGTAGATTGGCAAGTATACTAAACTCAATTATGCACATGGTAAAATCAACAGTTTGCACAGTTAAAGATGTTGTCATGGACAACTGCAGCATGAGCAAAAATATTTTCTGATTCACAAGGATGGGACTGGTGCCTGTGACCAAACAGACTTTCAGTGTGGTGGAGACATAATTTTCAAAACCACACCTGTTCCTAAGCTTCTCTGCATTGCTGATTCAATGCATGGGACACCGTATATGAGTCCAATTCTGGTTTATATTTGGACTCCCTCTGTACAACATCCATCATAATAATTTCATACCTTGTAGAAAGGAATAGGGTTCACCACAGCATGGCATTTCTCAAACACTGTACCCTTCTTGGTCAGAATGGAGCAATGAGTCTCAGCAGATATTTCTAATGAAAGTAAACAATAAACATTAAAAAGGGAAAGTTAGGAGGAAAAATGGAGAAGGAAATTTTCAAAAAATTTGGTGTTTTAGGTTAACTTTCGGCAATGATGTGCTGAACAACAGGACAATTCCTAGCTTGTTAGCTTTCAGACACTATTCTTGTACAAGCAGCTCAGTAGAGCTTTTTTTTTTCTTTTTCACCATCTTTTTTAAAGACCAACAGCAATGGAGACTTGGGAAGACAAAACCTGGATTTCAGTCTCAGTACTGCTGAGCAAAGCTAAGACACTCGTGAACATTGCAGTTTCACTAAACAGGTCAAACCACTCTCATTCATCATCTCAATCCCAGATCTCTAGAACGGGATCTGATGAGCTTGCACTTGATATGTATTCTAGAAAGCAGAAATGGCTTGTTGGTGACAGAATTTGTGATGTTCAATCCTCTCAGTCTCTGTTTCTGTGCAGCTCTCTCCTGTCCCTGGCATGGGCTTATGGAAGTGTTGGACAAAGCCAGCCAGAGATCTCTTACCACAGCATCATCTACTTACTGTTCAGTTGGCTCAAAGCGCAAGGGTCAGTCTCTCTCTCTAAGGCAGGATGGCAATTTCCTGCCCTCCAGGAATCTACAAACAGGGAGGCTGTCCCTTCAGTGATATCCATGCTAGTCATGAAGTCATCTGTAGTGTCTCCATTGTAATTGCCACACAAACCTGACAACATCAGAAATGCAAGGGACAGCGGAAATTAAAGAATGTGTGCACAATGGCCTATGTTTCATTCTATAACAGTGAGACAATTGATTCAAAAGCTCTACATAGTGTCAATGACTACTCAGGTCAAGTAGCCAGAGAATCTTGATTATGTACACATTCAGTCACTGAGCCTCTGCCTCCTCAAGTTAAGAGTGTCAGCTTCTAATCAATGACAAAATCATAGGGAAGATTTTGTCTTTTTTTTAGAAAAAAGTGGTTTTAAATAATGTAAAAGAGAAAGGCCATGAAACACTTTTGAAGTTGCCTGTTTTCTCATGTATATTAAATGCATAAGGACAAACAATATGCATTTAGGCTTTTGTAAAAGCCAAAACCTCTCTGCAATTCCCCATAATCAGAATGCAAAATATGCTTGTGTGGCTAATGTTGCTGTGCAATAAACATCTCCATCTGGTGATTACCAGCTCAGAAGCTTTTAGATTCTTAGGCTCATTGTGTTTACAGTGGTCGTGCACTACATTCAAAGAACTTTGTGCTTCAAGATGCAGAGACCACACAGACTTATTTGCTGCTCCTTCATTGTGCAGTATAGCATATATTCAAAAAGGCACACATAAAATACAGAACAGTATTGTGTTATGTATGAAAAATGTGACATCTCTAGTTTCTTCGATTCATTTTAAAGTTACTAGCAAAAAATCAATTCAGTTTCCAATGTATTTTTTTTCCTTTGAATCTGGAGAAGAAAATTGATTTCCTAAAAGATCAATACTAAGTTATCAAAATTATACTCCCTACATTTTCTCCTTTGCAAGGGAACTTGTTTACTTACCTAGTGTCCTGCCTTTGAATTGTGATCCAACTTTCACATAGGCCTGGAACACAGGTGATGTTTGAACTGCAAGTTCCAGCCCAAAGTTTGTATGCATCTGAACGTACATGGAGGACTGTCTGAAAACGGTGATGTCTCCTGAAGGAACAAGCACGTTTAAAAATAGAGATGTTGATGATACTGCAAGGTAACGATTTTAACACATATATAAATGTTCTAGCACTCTGTCTACACCTCTTCTCCCACACACAACTCTCCACAGAGGAACAGATGCAGCAGGAGAGACTTTAACCTTCCTCTAAAACCCCTGGTATTAGCAACTGAAGGATTGTGAAAGATACTGGGTTGTGTAAAAACAGACATTTAATTTGGATATAACTTATATTCCACCTTTTTTTTACCTGATCTGTAAGGCAGCCGCTTGAGTTCATCATCATCAGTAAGGAGATCATTCTGAGAAATCACAATTTTGTCCTGTAAGAAGAGGACATGGAAGAAGAAGTAACTAACTATCTTTACAGATGCTATTCATATGTTAAGTCTATACTAACTATACTGTTGACGATCTATGTAAAAGAAAAAATTAATTCAAGCATTTTCTCACACTATAACATGCTGCTTTTAGCTTTCACTTTGAAAATACCTTCCTGAGTTGATGTAGCAACTGAGATCTTTACTGTGCATACATGAGCAGAAACACATCTTCAGTATTTATTGTCAGTAATTTTTAAGTTCAAGCTACCAGCAATGACTGTGAGCACATATTTTGCTAATCTAGTGATAAAATGCTGGATGGAACCTGTGGAGGGAATACCTACCTTTGTAGATTGGTAAATTATAGCACTAAGTGAGGTCTCAGAATGAGAATAACCAGTCTTTTCATAAACAGCCATTAGGGTTCCATTGTGTGGCAGGCTGGAACTCTGGAGGGAAATGGAAAAGAGAAGTAATAAGAGAAGCCTATGTCAGTACAACAATGATTTGTAGAATAAATGTGTATCTTATGAAGTCCTCAGTTTGTGTTCCAATAGGAAACCAAAGACTGGCTAAAATATATCCATGTGATATTCTGTTGAAATTACCTTCATAAGAACATAAGTGCAAACCCCATGGAATCGATATGGCCTCGAATCAAATGTGGTAACAAAGGAGCCTCCTTCCAGTGAACACCTTCCAGGGCAGGGCAAGTCTTTGCAGTTCCACTGACCCATCACACATTTACTGCAGAAAACAAGAAATGCTGTGCAAGGTTATTCTTTTCTTCATGCTCTAAAAAACTCAGCTACTTCCTAGCAATGAAATAGGTTGTTTTTATCACTTTTCTCCTTATGTTTTCTATGCTTTGATTTTCTTTGTCTACATATATCAGTTGAAGTTGCTCATCTTAATTCAAAGTTGCTGAACTCTTGTATAGATTGTCAGTAAACTTTCCTGAAATGTGAAAGGTGCTGCCCTTTGAAAGGTTAGGCAAAATTTTCCAACTGTCTGGTACAGGTACTTTTTATTCTCTCATGGAAGCACCTGTTGCTACTCACCAGGTCCTACAAGCTGCTTTCATTGTCTCACCAGGAGCATATGTTTTCCCATTCAGTGTACATGGACACTGGCTAATGTGAACACATGTCCGATTCTTCGAGATATCATCAAGAACCGTTCCTGCCAAAGAAAATAAAACATTTTTCTCCATCCTCATTTAGCACTACAGTTATTATGGTGTGAGTGCTTTCTGAAATTAGCCTGAGAATGCTATTCTTGCACTGCTAGTGCCCATACTCAGATGTAACATGCAGGAAATTTTCTCCTAATTAAAATGAAACTGAATATTCACAAGCGACATCAGCTTTTGACTACTTTGTCATATGAAAGTGCAGTTAATTGTCCTATTTTGAAATGCAAATGATAGTAATAATCACAATTTCTGTAATGAGTTAATCTTGAATTATTTTTAAAGGAATTTAAAATTCCCATAATGCAGAAATTCTCTGAGGTATGCTACCTCTTCCTTGTGCCAGATCAATGTATTTAAGTAAAGAACTTTAAGCAGATGTCATATCTTTATCCCATCAAAAACCACGGTCTTGTGAGGAAAATGTATTCATAGCTCTGCTCTTGTGAAGAGTGACCAACCATCTTGAAGGACCACAATTACTCAAGACTCCAGTTACATTATGTTACCTGAGAAAGAGCAGTTCTAGCAGCACAATGCCCTGAAATGCACAGCTAGTTCATTATTAAGCAGTCCATTCCACTTGACTGGATATGTGCAAAAAACATTTGTGTGATCCATTAAGAATATGATGAAATGATACCTTCTGGACAAAAGCAGCCATAGGTACAGTGACTGGAACAGCTGTACTCTGGGTTGGAACAGGTTTTAATACACGGAGAACCACATTCCTCATAGATTTGGTTTGCAGAACATTTTCCCACAGCTGCAACAAAGAGTGGGAGTGTTAAGATTTTTAAAGTGTAAACATAGAATATTTAGTCTGCTACCTAGCAAGGAAAAGACCTTCTGATTTCTGACACTAACATTCTTTTATCCTGCCTCAATATTCATTTCATCATTTCAGTATTTGTTACCACCATATATTCACTCTGGCTTTCTTTCATTTTTCTTGCCCAAAAAATTGGAAACACTTTTTCAGAAGCTTGGAGAATAGCAAACAGCCCATACTGCAGCCTAATGAAGTACCAACAATCAGATTTTCTGTAGTACTCCAAGGTTTTACTTCCAATCAGTCATTATAAATAAGAAGGCTGAACATCTGAAAACCATCTTTGAATAAAGGGAGCTATGGCAATTATTAGCAAAAAGGTTCAAAGACTTCAGGGGCTATTTGAAAGCGCTCTCTCTTCACTGGCTACTTTTCCAAGTACATTAATAAGAAAACTGTTCTTGGAGCAAGCAGCCTCCTGTAGGAAGTTTGAGAAGTTTAACAGTTTTCACTTGGTGAATGTTCATCTGTTTTATTGTCACTGATCTAGACACAGAAGATATGTTTTGAGCTTCCTTCTTCTTTGAAGTTTCCCTGCTCTCCTTACAGCTTTATCAAAGACCACTGTTCTCTGCAGAAAATAATTTGTTTGATTAAAGACAGTAGAGACTTTTAAAAATATTCCAGTTATCATCATTATTTCTCTATTTAAGACACAGAAAAGTTAAGCATTGTCTCTCATGAATAAACCATTTGAACTTACAGCAGAAGTTTTCAGTTCTCCAGTTGAACACCATTTGGTGGGACATGGCACATTGCCTGGAATACTCTGACAGTGTAGAGCAAGTGCAGTTGTTTTGCCCTGGCTCACTGCAGTCCTGCATATCAAGCTGACAACGAATGACAAACCTATCCTTGGGCACACTGCAGGCTGGTGACACTAAATTAAGTAGCTGAGAGCAGATCATGGCCTGAATAAAAAGAGAAAGAATACTGTTCCTGGTGGTGCTTCCTTCATATGAAAACCATACTGTTAGTTATTATTTCCTTGTTGGTTTGTTTGCTTTTCCCCCTAGAGTTTTATAATGGATTTTTGACTTAAAATGCATGAGAAATTCATAGGTAGAAGGGAATATAAATTCATTGTACAATAGAAAGAACTTGATATATTGAAATAATTCCACTTCTCATTATGTTGAAAATTAAGTCACTTTCTTTGCCATCAGCCCCCCTAAAAATGGCTGACAACATTACACACAGGAAATGTGTTGTCTCATGGCAAACATGAGACAACATGTTCCATAAAAAACATCCCAGATATGAAGATCAGAAAATTAATTCCTCTTTGAGCACAGACTTGGTGCATTTCTGTTCCCCTGTAAGTTTGTGTTGCCTATCATGGTGCCTACTGCAGTATAAGGTCTCCAAGGTTCTCAGGCACACTGACTTTCTGTTCATTTAGAACTGTAAGTGATAGCAGTTGATGGTGGTTGTCCCTGTTATCAGTGCTGCTGTCTGGCAATATGTCGTAGGCATTATGAGTATCTTCAAATCTGTACAGCTTCTAGTGCCAGGTCTCCAGGTGCTATATAAAAAGTTCTTAAAGCTTCACTGGTTTCCATGAATTTCCTGTGATGACCTGCCTGAAATTCCAGAAAGTTCTGAGCTAAATGCAGGCTGATTTTTATGAGTGATTTAAATCTATCCTCAAAATTGCCTCTGGCCCTTTTTTCAAATATGTTTTTTATTCAAAGAACTCCTTTTCTTTCTCATATCATGCTATACAGATGTTGACTGTACACATTTTCATGGAAGTAATTTCTATGAAACCTCTGTCTCCCTGTTGTTGATTTCTATCTATCTTGCCCCCTGCTAAGAATCATGCTGCAGAGAAGCCAAGAAGATCTTTCTTACATATTTTTTGTGAGGAACAGCAGAAATTGGTATCTCCTCGGACAGGCAGATCTCTGATGGGTCATCCATTTTTTGTAATGCAGCAAATTTATATGTATCCAGCAATTTACCTGGAAAATAAAGGGTTATAATTTGTCAGGAAAAAGACTGCATTGATTTGTTTACTTGTTGCTGTGATGCAGCAAAACTCAGATTTTACTCTTTGACTGTTAAATGTCCTACTAGTTAATTTTCCCAATGATAACAACTGCCTCTCGTGGAAGTCAGGAGAGTGTGATCCTTACCACCTGTTTCTAAAAGATAAGAGTCCTTATCACTTGTGTGAGGAACCCATTATGTTATGCTCATAGCAGATAACAGAGTGTAGCATAATCATATGAGGTATGTTGGTGCCCCATGGGACTGCTTCACTCAATTCTGAAACACAGCAATGCTATCGCAGTATTCAATTTTCACCTTGATTCACTTTAACTCGTTCTCCTCCTTTCTGAAATGCCCTTGTCTCTTACCTTCACGGACAAATTCATTCAATTCATAACCATCATAGTTCCCACACATTCCACATGTTTTCCCCATGTATTTTTTTTCAGCCAAAACCTAAAATAAAATACAACAAAACATTTTAAAGGATCACCCTAAGTAAAATTACCTATACAGCAATAACTTTCTCAAACACATTCAGTTCAAGCACCCAGTTAAAAGTGATTCTTCTCATTACTTTCAGTGAGTGTTTTGGAGTAAGAATTTTTTAAGCAGTGAAGTCTTTTCCCAATAGGCAAATAATGATTTTTTTTAATTAGTATTTAATAAAAAGGGTAAGATTTGAAGAGACAGAGAATTGAGGGGAGATAACATTCTAAAGAGCCAGGAAAAAAAGAAAATAATGCTGAAGCCTTACTAATACCTTTGTTGACACAGTATGAATTTCAGGTTTCTTAAGAAACTTAAAGCTACGGTAAGAAAATCTATTTTCATAAGAAGGTTATTCAGTTCTCTATTATTCTGGAGACTAAAATGGTAGTGCTACTACTGCCTACAATTAATTATTATGAAAATCTTAGATCAGAGAAATAAAATCATATTCTTTGTATAGTCAGATTAATCCATCAGAGTAGCATTTTCTCTTATATATGTGATAATAATGCTGATAAATCTCCCAGACAATTTACATCTCCTTGTTTTATCAAACAATTTAGAATTCAGGGTCTTTTGTGGCAATATCATCACAGGTCACACTGAGAAAATGTAATAGAGATTTTAAAGGGAAAACCTGAAAAGACTGAAAAATAAGAAAGAAAAAATAAACTGGTAGAAGAACTCAATATTTGAAACCAAAAGAAGTCCCAGGGAAGCCCAATAAAAAAGACTAAACTATGGCATACAGTATTACGTTTTAAACAACTTTAAAAAAACATATCTTAAGAAAAAGATTGCAGCTGCTGGAACACCCTAAGGAAAGATTAAAACGTGTGATCCACAAATCTCAGCACTCATGGCTTTAGCTAACTACCAATGCTGCAAGGGAAAATAATACGCAAAGTTGTTTATTTCAAGAGGAATGGATAAAACAGGAAAAGAATAAATATCAAAATATTAAATACATGCAACAGCATCCATTAAATTCAGAGAGTCCTTGCCATTCCAGTAAATCAGTAAGAATTTCCTTCTCTGCTCTATGAGAACATTTTACTAACCATGAGGTAGTCATCATTGTTCCACATGACCACCAGTTCCATCTCCATCAGCTTGGCTACCAGGCGGATGTTGCGTCCATAAGGGGCTATCTGGATTCCATTGCTGGTGTAAGGCAACTGAATGACACTGAAATAAGGTGAGAAGAGAAACCAACCTTGTAGCAAGATTATGCAGGTATTAGTTATTTATTTTGGATATGATACACACCCAGTCTGAGTACTTGCAGCAACATGAAACAGATTTTTTTTCCTTTTTAACTGTGACATTTCAAAACACATAAAAGTTTGTGTTGATTGAAAATCCACATGAGCAGTTTCATAGTAGGATGTAGGATCACCAAAAAATGCATAGTGATTCTACACTACTGACAATGTTTGCACAGGGCGTGGCATCTTCATTTAGTTTGGTTTCATTAGAGCAGAGTTATATGCTCTAATATGTTTCAAGAACCATGAAGTTGGTGTGGTGAAACTAACACTGATTATCCTGAGGAGAGTCTGTGGCGTTTTAATATTTTAATATAAGAATCATGACTGAAAACTGACAAGATCAGAGAAACCATTAAGAGACTGTTGTAGAGCGTGAGAGCTTGATGGGAAGCAATGGGAGTAGAGTCCAGTTAGGTGTGTTACCTTTAGTAATATGATAATTCATTTTTGACACAAACCAGTTGTGCTATATAACTCCCTGCACCTGTTATACATAACTCCCTCCCTTCTCTAAACACTTCATGCCCCAGTCATGGCAGAATCTTACCCAACACTTCTGACAGAAATGCTGCCTTTCTCAACAATGACAACAGAAGGTCCAAGCTCAATAATGATCCTTGCAATTTTTTTGTCCAGCCCACGACGGAACTGAATGTTGAAGTCTGGGCTGGTCTCATCACATACAGTTGCAAAGATGTAGTTGCAAGTCCCAGTGAAGTCATACTGGTATTTATCAAAGGTTGAAAAATGCCCTCCTCCCCAGGTAGAACAGGAATCCTTGCCCAAAACTATAAAAGAGAAAAGAAACATGGATTTAGCATATTTGCTCATTCTGATTAGCATTTCAAATATAAATACTAGGACGAGCTATTAAGCTTATGCTCAGATAAATTCTGTAAACAACCTTCCAGCTCTCTGTTTGGCTTTTTCTTTTCTTTTGTAATCTCAAAATTTTATCTCAAGTCAGGAAGTGAAACAATATTAGGAGTGAGAGTAATATTCTCATTTACTTTAAGCAGAGGAGAATTCCCTAACTTCCTAGCTTGGGAATAACCCTTTCAATTCCTATGGGTAATAAAAAGATTTGCCTTCTTATTTCAGTCTGCTAGATCTGTTTGCAAAGGTGACAGCTTGCTACTGGACAGAGCCTTAACATCACAAGCACAGCATTTACCAAGCTATGGCATTACTGTATCATGATTAACTGCACAGTCAATCACCAGATATCCAGTCTTCAAAGCCCAACTTGTAATTCCACACTCTCTCAGCTGTGTACTCGTGTGACAAAGTTCCAGCCATTATTATAAATATACAGATTATTTTAATAAATTTTAATTTTTAAGAAGTAAAGAATGTTCAGATTTTAAGAAGTCTGGAATGTTCATCTGAAGAGACAGATTTTCAGATGTGGAAATGAGACCAAAAAGAAGAGATACAACTCCAGCACATGCTGTTAAATAGTTCTGCACCTACTTACACCATCTGAACAGTCCCTCTGAAGCTGGTAATTTTATTGAAGTACCTAAAATCATGTCCTCAGTTTTGTATTTCCAGACTTGTTGATTGTTGCTTGACTTCCAGATTGTTGCTTTCATTTTTTAATTATTTTTGCTTATGGAATCATATGACGCTCAGGTGTCTTAGCATATATCTTAGAATTACAAAGTATCACATAAGTTTATCAAAGTCTACATGCAATTTATATTTATTGTTTTAAAACATCTCTTTTAACTGTAAAGGAGAGATCAAATAACTGCAGAATGCTACTGGTTTTATCCAGGTCATGCAGAAAATTCTGTTTCCCAATGTTACCTGCTGGCAAAAAGTACTCCTCTTCCACACTTCTGTTCTGTCCTGAAGGTCTGACTGGAAAATAGGAATTGGCTGATTGTTATCATTGATCCTTCATGCCCAAGTCCAGCTGGTTTAATATACTGTGCCTGAATGACACTGACCACCAAACCCCAGAGTGTGCCAAGGAATGATTGCCCAGAGTCAATGGTCAATGATTGGTCAGAGTGCAAGAGGTGCCCCTTTCAATAAATACAGGAGCACGGTCACTGTATTTGTTTTAATTTAAATCTTATCAAAGAAAAACAACAAATGGGAATGTCAATAACTCAAGGAAGTTTAAATCCAGATTATGTGTTTGTCTTTTGAGTTCAGCTTTTAGTAAATAATATCTAGGGATTTTCTTTTAATTAGTCTATATCCATGCTCTACTGTTTCTCTTGTTGTAAGAGCAGACAGCGATGATTTCCTGAATACTTGAGAGTTTTTTGCCAGATTAAAAGTCTTTCAACTATTTTTTACTTTTAAGGATGAACTTCATGTAGCTTTTCCATGCTTATACTGAATAAGAATTCTCCTAATTCAAGCCACTCTTTTTCTTCTACCTAAAGAAATTATTATTCCAATACATTTTTATTTGATATCATTATTTTTGTTCTACCCCTCCCATTTTCCCCAAATTGGATAAAGAATTTCATTCAACCACTGATATGTAAAAAGCTTTTGAGTACAGAGAATTCCTTTTAATGGTATGCAGAAGTAAAGCATGATATTTTCGTGTAAAACATTAAAATTATGAATTACTAGGAAGATTGTCTGTAAACAGAATAAGATAGAAAAAATTCAGACTATTAGGACTGATATTTTTACTTATTTTAGAAAGGGTCTTGTGAAAATTTTTGTGTTTTCAGAAGGGCCATAGCCTTCTGTATTCCTGTAGCAGAGTAACATCATATCCTGTAACATATATTATGTTAGCATGATGACATTCATTCCTTCTTGCCATGGACATGGAAAACTAGAAGACTATTGAATTAACTTAAATTTAGAAGTCAGTGCCTCACATTTCTTCAGAAAAGGACATGTGAAAAAGTGTGTTGGTTCTGCCTAAGGGTTGATGTAGCTCTGTAATTTATTTCCAGCAGTGACCATTAATAGCCTGCTCAAGGGAAGACTACCATCAGATCAGGCCTATGTACTTCCAGAGACATTCCCTCAGTCTCCAATTATTTTCAGTTCAGGGAATTATGTGAGGCTATTGAGATTCTTCTGCTTACCCCTCCCTTGTGCTCTGGCTTGCAAGTCCTTGTCCACCATCATTTTGAAGTGAACCAAAATTTCTTTGTAGCAGAAAATTCCACAATAACCACAGTCAAAATTTACCATTACATTTTAATTATGAATTAACGTTTTAAGGATACCTGCCTTTCCAACCATACTTCTGATAGCTAATATTTTAAATATTTTAAAGCTATAATATGCCTTTTTGTGTGTTTGTTTTGGCATTGCACATTGTTTTGTACAAGTAAGATAGTAGTAGTACCTCACTATTTGTATTTTTCAGACTCAGAAGGACTAGCACAAATTACAGTAAGTAGGTGGCTGGAGCTCATTTTGCATACAGATTTGGATGGATGCACACAAGCCATTATTTGGAGTTAAGGGAAAACTGCTGGAAAGCTACCAGAAGAGTGGCAGCAGCTGGCACAGCTGAACACTGCAGCAGAGATCTGTCCTGCTCTGACCCCACTCTGGCTGCTGGATATAAAGGTGAGGAAGAAGCATTCCACACTCCGACTGCCCATTTGCATATAAGTTTGTTTTAACCTGAAATCTTTAAAATCAGTCACAGAGCTAATCTATATGGAGAATGAGCTTTATTTAGTTTCCTGGATTTTGCAATATCAAAAGAATTCATATCCTAAATTTTTAGATAGTACTAGGCAGTAATATGTAGGAATGAAAATGAAACATATCACACAAGTTACCCCAATAGCATATTTCTAAATGTGGAAGGCTATTAAACTGCTCACAGTTTCTATCCTTAGGCATCAAAACCTCAGCATGGCACACTAAAGCACTTTCCATTTAGTTTACAACTTACCACAGCGAGACAACACATTTTACAATCTTTTTACATGCGAAGTCTTCTTTTGTAATTTCTAAAATTTAATGCTTCAAAACATATGATCCTTGAGGCAAAGACTTATTTTTATTATGTGGTTTGTACAGTGCCTTCTGCAATATGGACTTGATACTGAATAGAGTTGTCACTCACACTTGAATGCAAACATTAAAAACCAGGTCAGACACTTACTTCTTTGCAGAGATTCTTTCTGTTTTTGGAGAAGAATGGGGGACCAATAATTTCCTTCAAAAGCTGTGAAAGGAAAAAGACAACACAATGAAGTTATCCTCTGAGCAAAAGAAGTTGAATATTTGTATATTTATTTTCTTTTAAGCATGCTGCAAGTCAAAGCAGGGCCAGAACACAGGAATTGTGCACTGTTACACAAATATTAATGACAATTATAATGGAAAATCACATAATTCCTGTTACATAATTAGGTAATAGGAAATTCTTCTGCATCAGACAAATGTTTCCAAAATTTGCCAGAAATCCTATGCAATATGAGAGCTCCTATACTTCATACTCAAATCCCATGTTCCTGTTAAAAAAAAATGGATAAATCTTTCCTCATGTTTTTGAGTTATTTTTTCACCATCTGGGTAGAAGTAATGGAAGGAATAGCCAAAAGTGTGAAAATATGGGGAAAGTATTGTCCTGTGTGCTCTTCACAAGAACCGTGGGATGTGGAGCTGAAGAGCAGGAAATCCCAGGCATAGTTTCTGTTCACATTAAGGCAGAATGATGCAAGGTGTCACCTGCTCTCTTCCATACACCTCTCCACAAAGCCTGGTTTGGTTAAGAGAAGTCCAGGATTGTCGAGCAAATGCTCAGTGCAGTGTGGTTCCTTTTCCATGTCAAACACAGACCTGCTGCATGAGCAGAACTGCTCCACGTTCTCACATATACCCAAAGGGTCTTTCACCCAGCATTTCCTCCAGCACTGCTGGAGCGAGCTCTGAGAGTCAATAGCTGGGTGGCAAAAACCTATACAAGATGCAGGAATAAAGACCTGAGGTGCCTCAGAAGTGTGTTATTAATTTTTAAATTTTCTCATATCTGCTATTTCTTGTATAGAAGAAGCAAGTATCTCGTAGAACCCATGTAATTTTCTATTACATGTTTAGGATATTTTGCAACATAGAAAATGTTGTAGCAGAAGGTTTTTTCATCAAATAAGCCAGGCCAAATCCCCACAAATATCTATATATACACTACAGCTCTGCAGGGTGCTGCTGCTTCCTTGGATACTGCAGTGAGTGGAAGCCTCCAGGGAGCTCACCAGCTGTAGCAGACTCTCAGCCAATTCCCTGCTGTGCGGCTGAACGTGAGGTAGTATTTGCCATGTGCTCCCTCAAGGGCTGCAGGAAAACAGGTGAGGTTCTGCCTTTTATGTCAGGCTAGGTAAAAGCACAAGAGGGAATTCTGGAGCTGAGTGTTTCAGCACATCCTTTTGCTTTGGATCCCAGATCCAGACATCTCCAATATTCCCTTCAGTCTATACCTCAATTCTTCTAAGAAACAGTACTTGCTGAAAAAAGATGTTATTTGAATAAACTAATCTAAGTTTCTAAGAGCTAAAATACTACACTGGTAGAATTGTATACAATGAATATTTAGGCATAAGGGAAATAAATCAAGGACACAAATTCAGTGACAAATTGCTCCCATTCTAATTGTTCTAACAGCATAAAATGGCTTTTATCTCAGCCACTCCCACATTGAACGACACACTTATCACAAAATCATTTTAATCCTACTCACACTGCCTTGCTGTCTAGAACCGGTCAGCACTGGCCAATAATTGTTTGAGATTTTGCCAAACTCAGTAGGCATTTCCAAAATCCAGCATGCTCCTTCCAAGTTCCTAGTGATCCGTGCATCACAGTAAGTACACCACAAAAAGGAACGGTCAGTTTGTGGCTTTCCAGCTAACACTCCTCATGCCCAGAGTTCCTGCTGCCTTTTTTGAATGCCTGGATTTTAACATGTGCATTTGTTCAATAATCTATTATTGCTGGCTTTACAGTTTTCCAATCGTTACAGTTTAATCCTAAACTTCAAACATTATATTAATAGGATTTAGAAGTGTGTAACAGCTGCCTTCCAAGGATATTAGATTTTCAGGAACTGAAAATATGCCTAAAATATTACTTCAAGTCAGATCTATCTAGAGAGCTTGATGTAAAACAAAATGTCTAATGGACAAATATTTTCGATTAGAACAGACAAATCAGTTTACAAAGCTTATTTGATAGCTTTTCAAACTCAAGCATCTAAGCACAGCAAAATTTAACACATATTTCAGGTTTGGTATTTAGACTAAATTTGAGCATAATAATCATCCTGGATTATATGGAGGTGTAGAAGGGTTAGATTGAAAATAACTATGGATATGAAATCCACTTTAAGTTTCTGCCCAAAGACTAGCTAATAAAACAAATACAGAGCCATTTGCTGACTATCTGCCAACCAGTATCCTGTGAGATCAAACTATTATACTAATTACAGTACAGTAATTATTCTCAGTATGTACATTCTTTTTCTCACACTTAACTCTGAAGTAGCAAGTACTATGGCTACGCAGAAGTTGTATTTTGCAATCATTTACGATTTTTTCTTTTAAAAGTCTGTCCTAGTGTTAAATGAAATTTCTGAAGTACTGAAATCTTCCTTTCTGACATTTTACTATCACTGCAAGTATTATGTTTTCCTTTGAGAAATAACATTAAATAATTATTTTGAATTATCTCAGTAGAACTTTAACCAGAGTTTCGCTTTTCTTGGCTAAAGGAAGGTTTAAGTTCCAATTCCCACTCTTCTCCAGCTGGCCAACTTCCTTGAGAATGATATCTATTGAAGTGCAGTTACTGTGTGGTCAGCCTGTCTAGTTCATGGCAACAGTACAAACCAGGGAACATGATTTACTATGAAGAAATAAGTAATTGTGTTCCTATAGTCTGGTTACTATTAAACATCCCTATGGGAAAATACAATTTTATGTTGTAATGGCTTCAATCAAAGTATTTCACATCAGATAAACAAATGAAAACAAAACATTGAAATGAAATCTTTGTACTTCCAACTTGCAGAAAAAATTTAAAATCTCTGTTTTGTAAAGAGTTCAGTTTTTCTCTTCTAATTGGAGACAAACAGAAATGTTGAAATGTCAGATGTTCTGGAAAGGACAAGAGCTTTAAAACAAATGATAGAAGCCTAAAATTAAACTTAACACTGAGGGTACTGGTAAAGCTGTAGCTGTAACATGAGTTATCAGTTGCCCATGCTCACGATGATTTCTCTTCAGTATGAAATTTTTACCTCCCTTTGTCTCTTGCAAACATAGACAGGTGAACAGCATAAATCAAAAGTGTGTAACTTCCTAGCTACATACTTCGTAAGGAAAAGTATGATAATACACAAATGTCTCAAAAGGATCCATGCAGTTTTACTGAAATTGCTAAAGGGGTGAAGCCTTGATTTAATCAATGAATCAGCACCTCTTATTAAGAAAAGGCTAGAACTAACAGTTTTAATCAGGTTTCAAGCTTCTCCAGACTTGTTTTTACTCAAGCATGTTTACTGATTTTCTTGTTATCACTTTCCATCAGATTTCACATCCAAGAATCAAATATATGTCCTTACAATCAATATTTACATTTCTACCTAGAGATAGACTCAAGGTACAGAATTTGGATGCAGATCCATGAAGAAGAGAATTAAGTCCTAGCTTTGGCCTGACTAATTCTAAGGATACAGCATTTGGATCTAGAGTTCCAAATAATGAGCACCCTGCATGTTGCTCAATTTAAGAACGTACAAATCAACATCCAAAAACTGCATGATTTCAAATGTTTCCTTGACAGAATGAAATCTGTTTGTTTTCACAGTCTCCAATCTTGTGAGGCATTCCAAGGACCTGAAATATTGACATATCCCAAAAAAGAAAACTGTTCTGTAAGAATTTTCTAGATCCTGTTTCTAGGGTTTTTATCTTTAAATTCAACTTAGTCTTTTGTAGAAAAAATTCTGATTTGGGATTGCCAGGTTTATATGTAAAGCTTGTGTCTGTGTAAGTTTCTACAGCATTTTTCCATTTGATTGCAAGTATTTATAGCAATACATCTATTATCTAAAACAGGAAGTCATGTAGATGAAGATTTTGCTCTTGCAGGCAGCAAAACTTGGGGTTAGGACCCATGTTCAGGTACTTGACTTGATATTGGTTACAGTGGTGTTGATACAGTGAATGGAGTTACACCTGATTTATAACAATACAGCGGAGGTTAGAAATTGGCTCTGAGAGTCTACTAAAGGGTTGAGTTGCTTATATTTTAATTATTTTCATGCTACAGTTTAAGTCAGTGATTTAAGAGCAATAAAGGTCCCCATGCAATTTGAACTACATGATTCATTAAATGTTGTAAACACAACACAGAAGAAATAAATTTAACTTTGTTTCACCTGATGTGAAGTATGCTTTTTAGCAGCTTGAAATCTTTTCTTGAAATTCTAACTGTAATAACTGGTTATTAACGAGAATATATAGAAGAGATTAAAAAAAAAATCTTAAGCCGTGCCAAACCATGGCAGAAAGGACTTATTCTCAAAAAATCCAGATAACAGGACAGGAGGAATAATGAGTAAGGCAGTTGAGTAGCTACAGAGCCAATGAACTTACCTATGAAATCTTCTTTCAGAAATTACACATTCATCTGGTATACAGGTGTGTTGGATCAAAAAAGTAAGACAGACTTCTCAGAAAGACTGAAGGCTTGTACTGAGTAATATATGGAGGAATACATCGAGAATCATGTAAAAGTTTTAGAATAGAACCATTTATTTGCCTGTTTTCCAGCATAGGATTCTTTCTATCGCATCATTCTTCAAAAAAGAAATGTCATCACATAGCTCATACTTAATGCTTTTTTCAGTTCACATAACAAAGAAAAATGATTTTGATTATCACTCTACACAGAAGATATACAATATATATCTGCAATGACATCACTAGGACACCGGATCGTGAACATCTGAAAGACGAAGGCACATGGCAACTTGGAAATACAACAAAAGTCCATTAAAAATATTCTCTGTAACTAGGGAATGAGTTTTAGGGAAGAATCCAACAAATCAGTGATCAACTTTCTGAAATAGTGAAGAATGAATTATTTTATTTCAGCCATGTATTTATTAAATAACCTGTTGTGTTTTAAGATGAAGCAAAAGAGAAGAAAATGTGTAAACTGAATTCTGCCATTCGTGGGAAAGGAGAACAAAACCTGAAACTCAAGTGATGCCACACTACAATCTTCCTTCAAGCCATGGACCAAGAGGAGCCCAGGCACCTCGGACTTACCGGCAGAGTGCAGGAAACTGCAGAAGATGAGCAGTACCAGTGTTGGGAGCATGATGCATGCTCTGCCTGGGCAGTGTTCTCAGTGCTCCCCTCCGTTCCAAGAGGGCAGTGCTAATGCTGCCACTTTCTAGGCTGCCCTCTTCAAGCTTGGATGCTTTATATATAGAATTGCAATGCCCTCCCTCATTCCCACAGCCTGCAGAAACTGTAACAGCAGAGTACCCGCCAAACAGGATCTCCTCTTTATCAAGTTCAACACACCTAAAAGCCACTTAGAAAAAGAAGAAAAAAGAAAATGCAAACCTCCTCCAGCTCATTATCATTCTTACAAGGTTTTTATAATGGCTTCTATTTGTAGCAGCTCAAACACTTTTACCTGCCTTCACTGAACAAATTTGGTATTATAACCAAAAGCAAAAAGACAAATAATACACAAATTATGATCACTAGCTGATAAGAAAAGGAATAATATTGGACCAGCACACAAAGTGGAAGAACGAAGTGCAGGAGTTTTGGAACTGCTGAAAAGACTGTGTGAATAAAAGATGGTAAGACATGAATGAACAGAGATACAGATCTCAGATTTTTGTATTAGCTCTTCTTTCATTAACTTCCATTTACTCTCCGGGGTGATTGTGTTCATCTCGCCCTTGTGTGACTTTTTAAGCAAGCTGATAAACTTTGCCTGGGTAAAGAGGTCTGTCCATGGCACAGATGATTTCCTGACTATGCAAGGGAGCTAAGTAAGCCCTTGCCCACCACCTTAGTACTGCCAAGGGCAGAGAGCAAACTGTTCCAAAACAGGGCAGAGTAATGTACCACTATTGCACTGTGGTACTTTGGAAACTTTCACAAATTAATCTCCACCCTCCCACCAACATCACAGGTCAATTCCACGTCTGTTACGCCTGAATCTCTCCACATTAGAGGTGAAATGTTCAATGCACTGGATATGTTCAAACATCACTGCCACCACAGATTTGACAGTAAAACAAGAACTTGCTTAATCCTGTCATTTTTCATTAGCAAAATAATTGCTTGTGGAAAACATAATCTCAATATAATAAAACTTTCCTTATATAAAATGCATGGGTTATCTCTCCATATGAATTTCCTCAGCCTTTCCTGCTTTCACCTATGCAATACTGGGAAATTGGGAAAGTGGGAATAGATGGGGCCTTTTCCTTGGCAATCTGCCTGCACAAGAGGTGCCTGCCCTGTCATCCCCAGCAATATCACAACAAGCAGACCACAAGCCATGCCCACAGCTGCCAACACTGTGTGTGCCTTGGAGCTTCCCTGCACTTCCAGCATCCAGGGGCAGTGCTTTAAGGGTCAGAGAAGGGAAGGCAAGGGAAGGTCAGGCCAGGGGAGGGAAGGGGAAAGGAAATTATCAGAGTTACCTCTTCTGAGTGGTGGGAAGAAGCCCAGGAAAGACAGTGACTTAACCTAATTTCAGCCATAGCTCAATGTGGTTGCAATTAAAGTGAGAACATTAAATTTTAATTGACATGAAGGTCTGCCTTTTTGGTTTTCACAGTTGTTTTTTTCCCCCTTCACTACTCCCCTATTCTCTCCCCAGCAACAGAAGATGGAGAAGTATATGGCTGTTGATAACAGAACTGCAACCCTAAATTTAAAATTTCTGCTGAAAATTTTCTGCACCTGTCTTATAAAAGCCCTAAAGTAAATGAACAAAATCACCTGTCACTTCTAAAAATCATGATCAAAGTGAAAAAATAGTAAGTCCTCAAAACAGCCTCTATCCAGACTGATACTATGATAAATATATAATTAGGATTTCACAACTGTACATATTACATTATTTCTGGCAAATCAGCTCTAAGTACATATTAATGAAATCCAAAACAGAATTTCATTTTTCCTACTTCTAAGAAGCATCTTCTTTATGAAGATAAGGGACTGCAGTGCTCCCTAGTAACTCAAACTTGATAACAGATAATGTCAGACAGAAATTTATCTTTCTCTGATGGACAAGACAAAAAAAAATTAATCACTGCTGTCAAATGGGATTTTTTTGTAATATATGTTTGTAATCTTTCTGTCAAGCAGTAATAAATTAAAACAGCTGACATCAATGAGCATTTCATGGCTTTCTCATTTGAAGAACTGGGCACTTGAGAGCATCACTTTTACTATCCAAGGTGGCAGACTGAAACATCATGGAACTAAGATCACTGGTAACAGTTAATTTTCCTCTTCCATTACCACAGCTTCAAGCTTTTCTCTGCAGCATTTATGTTTACTGAAACCTTTTATATCTTTACTATATGAAGCTCAAAAAATTCTCAAGAAATGCATATACTGACAAAAGTTATTACAAATATTTACTCAAAATATTGTTGTTTTCAGTTCCCTGTATTTCTAGCAACATTCTTAGCTGAACTCATTCTGTCTGAGAAGTCAGGATAAAGATATTACCTTCAGCTTTCCTGGAAAAAATTTCAGTCACTCAGTCTAAATACTTTTGATTCAGCAAGTTATTATTTTATGGAGACATCCAATGATGATGTGAACACAGTTAATCAAAAGCATCCATCTACAACTGCATTGAAGTCAGGACTCCATATCAAGAAAGAAGTATTTGCTTGAGGACTGTGAGAACTGACTGAATCCACAGTCCATAATATGATAATTATTTTACATGGAAGAGCTTTGTGAAGAACTGCATGCCCAGCTGTAGTGAGATAATGATGCCTGTAATTAATGTGGGTTTTTTCCATTTAATAATTATAATTGGTTTAGAACAACATCATTTGTCAGAAACTGCTGTTGTACAGGAGAGCAGAGATTGTTGTGGCCATATTTAGTATCCAGTAACAGTTTCTCAGTATTGAAACACATTTTAGTTTCCAGCATCATGTACACTTCTGAAAGATTTTTGAAATGTCAAAGGAATTTATGTAAGCCAGATATTATGCAAATTGAGAAAATCTATTCTTTAAAGTGTTATAACTATCTTGTCTACAGATTAATTATTCTAGGAATTTTTAGGTATATAAATTAGAGAATATTTTGATGCTTTTATGCAGATTGCTAAGAAAACATTCCACTTCCTGCAACATACTCATTGTATATTATTTTAGCAGCCTTGCGTATTTCTTGGATAAATAGCTACATATCTTTATAAAGAGTCAGACCAAAATATAGCATTTGATTACCCCTAGTCCCTGTGGGTGTATAAGTAATTTCCAGCTTTGTGCCTGTAAGTTTCCATTGCTCTTAGTGGAATGCAAAGATACAGGCTTTACAGATATAGGAATCTGACACAACAGCTGAGCTGGTGGGTTTTGTCTTTGAGCTCTGAAATTTGATTTCCTGTCTCATTCAAATTTTGAATAATTTTAAAATAAACCATTTTAATGACACTATTAAAATCATCTACTTTAACTTCCAAACTATTTTAGATGCCCGGCCTTCAAGTAATTGTTTTAAAATATTAATGATTGAATCATTTATGTATGATGAATATAACATTTATTGTCTCATAAATGCTGTATCAGAATTACATAAAATAAGGCTCTCAAAATCAAATCTTTTATCCTTTATGACTGAGACATTCACTGTGACTGCCAGGACAACCTCAGTTTCTATCTACAATCCAATGAGCTGTAAAATTTCAGTAGGAAAGTCTGACAACCCAGGGTTTTTTTTGGTATAGATTGTCTCAAGGTAACACTATTTTCTGTTAGTGCTGCTTACCTTACACAAGGTAATTCCATTACCATTCCACTTTTAAAAAATAAACCAAAAGCACAGCCTAACTGGCATTAACATTCTAAACAGAAGAAAGCAAACTCCCATTTTTTCTTCCTGTTTCTCATCCTTGTCTTTCAGGTAATGTAGCCAGGGAGCAGAGGATCACACTGAGTGCAGCTTCCCTGGGCTAAGCTTATGGCACCCACCAGGGGCTCCTGTCTAGCTGTGTGAGTAGCTGGCAGGCACCACATGGCCAGCTGGTTGTCTCTTTTGCCAAGATGCTTTCCAAAGAAACTGACACTAAAACAGATACATATTCTGAGAATGTTCCAATTGTGGTAAATAAAAAAAATTTTGGCTGAGAAGTATTCACAAAAAAAAATCATGACCAGCTTATCCCTCATCCTCAGCCTATGTCCCACTTTAGAACCTCCTGGTATTTAATGTTGTGTGCCTTTCCAGGTGCTTTTCTTCATGCATTTTGTACACTTAAATTCCTTCCCCCAACAGTACCTAAAAGAAACCCAGGGTGATTTTGCTACCATACACTAAATAATCCACCTTATTTGTTTTAGTAGAAATCCACACTATCTGCTTTCCTTTTGGTCACCAGAATCAAGAAAACTTATTTTCTTTATACCTTTCAAGTAAATGAGATACCTCACACGCAACCAGAAAAAATTGCTACCAAATAGACTGTTAAGGCTGCCATTCAGTTGGAACCACCTCTGCTGTCCTCGGGTAGCTGCCTACAGATATTTAAATGTAAAATTCCACTTAACACTGTAAATTATGCTTGGTTGCAATATGCAGACATACAGTGACCATAGGAGATAGGGAATATGTAATTTCTGGCTTAAACAGGTGCACAGATGAAAGTGAACACAAACTAAGAAATAGCTAACAGCACTCTTTCACTGTTCCAAAAGTAGCAGCTTACACTGTTCCAAAATATTTTTGAACTTAAATGACTGTAGAGTCAAGTTTTTCCCATATACCTGTTAGAAAAAAATGTAGAAAATAATTTAAAATCATGCCTCTCAAAGTGGTAAAGACTTCATTGATTAGTACTTAACTTTTAGTTATAATTTGTTGGGGACAATGGCCTGAGACCTCCTCGTGTTGGCTTCATGCCTCTGGCACTCCCTGTGATGAATATCTCAGATACTGTAGCTGTGGGGACCTGGGTTGGTGCAGTTCACTCTCTATGTCCTGCCAACACCAGAGGCTGACAAAGCTGCCACTCCCACAATTCCCTGAAGCGTATCCACTGCCCAGAGGACAGGGACAAAATATTTCAAGTGTTTCTGGAGTAAAACCATTTTGGGAAAAAAAACAAAAAACAAAACACACAAAACAAAGCAAGGCCTGCTACTGTGATACCGTGCTCCCCTTCCTGCACAGGAACATTGGGAAGACAAACTCTGCTTGCTCTCAGCTCCCACACGCTTCTCCTGCTTCTGAACCCTGTGTTGTTGATGCTAGACTCAAACTGGTTTGCATTCTGATCTCTGGAGTGGACTGGGCTGCACACTTTGTTCTATAAGAATCCTGCATTCTGGTCATTTTAGCTACAGTGCTGACAGGAGAGAACAGAATAATAGCATTGTGGAAAGAAACCACAGGAGGACTGTCACCTCTATTCATGTCTGTCTCCCTTTGACTTGTTAACTAAAATTTCTCTCGAACACTATGATCATGAACAAAATTCTGTACAGATTCTCCTCACGCCAAACTTATCTCCTACTGATGAAGGAATCTGCAGAGGAAGACTGATTCTCTCATTTTCATTCACCTCTAATAGAGAGAAAAAAGATTCATGATGACCTCATATAAAGTCTAGAGACAGATCAGACTTCATGCTGAACTAAATCCAGACTTGGGAGTGCTTTTTTTTTTTTCCAAATAGAAAATGTTAAAACCAATTTTACTTTTATAATTCCTAACCTATATTTTTCTTCTGAGTTACATTAACATGGAGAACATTTATCTGATGGACAAGAATTGGTGAAAGCACGGGTCAGGGTTTTTCTCTTTTTTTTTTGGCCTTTAGGCTTTACCAACTAATCAGTATTCCTTTTCTAAAGGAAATTTAGAGAGTATCCTGAATTATACATCAGCTCCTTTCCTGGGCAGCATGCACTTTGACTCCATATTAACCAGAAAAAGAATGGAAAGCATTACTCATGAAAGCAGCTGTGGCTCAAATGTTTTTAGTTAGAACTCAGTTCAGTAAGTTATTTAGAACATCCTAAGTCTTGTTAATTGATACACTCATAACTGCCACACAACTGAGCTGAATCTGTAGTTTGTAATTAATGTACAAACCGGACTTGGAAAAAATAAAATTATTTGCTCCTTTTTACATCACAGCTCTGTTAATTTAATTATCAGATAGATTTTGTTACCAGATACAGCATGAAAAGCAAATACATTGTGTGAACCAGGAATTCATTAAGTATAAACTTTCACCTCTACTGGTAAGGAAGTAAAATAGAACCTGTATTTACACAAATATTAAGAGCTGGGAACAGGACGTCAGTGGCAATCCACATTTAACTTGTTCTTTAATGTGTGTGCATTTTAGAACAGATAAGTCTCCAACTGATGCTAATATAACATATCTGCTAAGATAATAAAATCAAGCATAAACTTCTGTTTACCCTTTGCTTGATATGTTCTGATGCTTTTTCTTTTATGCATTTTGGTTGACTTGGATTAAAAAAAAAAACCAACCAAAAAAAAAAACCAAAAAAAACACCCCAAACCCAACAAAAAACCAAACCAAAACAAAAAAAAACCCCAAAAAACCCACAACAAAAAAACAAAAAAAAAAACCCCAAAAAAACCCCAAACAAAACCAAAACCCAAACAAACATAAACAGCCACTGTAGTCACTTTTCCAAAGTTCTGAATCTCAAAGATGTCTGAATTGTGATACAACAGATTTGAAAATCATTACTTATATCTTATTCTCAAATTTGAAAACCCCTTTCCATTTCTAACGAAATTAAGGTATTGGATGAATGAACCAAAGGTAGGGGTGGAAAAGTGTTGAGGGATTGATGAAGACGGTTTCCATGTACAGTTTCAAAAACAAAGAACAGTGTGGCTATTTTCCCCATGGGCAGAGAGCACTCTGTAGGGAGAATCATGACAAGAATGCACTGATAGACATCATACAAGAACAAGAATTAACAACTTGCATCACTTTTGCATGTCTTTACATTTGATTATTCAAACTACAGAATTGCAGCTGCAACCTGCAACTCTTTACATCTTCTTGGTGTCTGAGGGCAGACAGCTGTGTTTGTGTCATGTCTCTGTCACCTGACTATTTAAATATATTAAGACCTCACTGCATGGAGAGACTGGCAGCCAGTTAGCGTTTATTTAATGTAGAATAAAGATGTCAGCTCTCTTATTTTCTCACAAAGATTTGATTTTTTTTGCCCTCATTTTTCACCTAAATAAATGCTACAAATTCTGTCCTGAAAGCTCTTTGCTTCTGTGTGTAACTAAATGTAATCAAATCTGCATGTTATTATCAGTCACACTGGTACAGAAAGAACATTTTTTGCTCATGATAAAATCCCCCACTATTTGGAAGTTTCGTGTAATTAAGTTAACAAGCACTTTTAATACTATGATGTTCCTAAGGAAGATTAAACATAATACACTATGAAAAATCAGTTGGAAAATGAAAACTAAACATTAAATTGCTTTATTTGCAGTTTCAGTTTGACAAATACACTGCCCAGTTTTTAAAGGCAGCACAGTATAGCACTGAATTGCTGCACTGTGCCATACAGTTATATCTTTATTACCTCAAGCTTGAATTTTCTTCCCTTGGGTCAGGTGGTAGTTGTCTCATATACAAATGTACAGGACAAATATAAAGTACTATTTCACAGAGCTTCAGTAGGATCCAGACTTAACTTTATACTTGTGAGTAGGGCTACTCCCTTGTGTTTTTCTTCCAAGTAATACTTAAATTAGTAGTAGATACTCTCTATGAGTTGTTCTCCACCTTTTTTTTTTGTTTTAGATGCTTCCCTTTCAGGTAAATGTTCCGCTCCATTAACTACTGACCTGAAGTCTCTAGTTTCTCATTGTTCCATTTAAGAACATGCAGAGGGGCTAATTATAAAACATGCACATACATTACCTATCTACAATCCAATATAAACAAGATATTTGCCAGATGTGTTTTCTAAGGTGCAATGTGCTGATACTTTCTAAGAAATCAAAACATACATTGCTAAATCCATCTAAGATCTTATCCAAATAAGTTAGATGACTTAAATGCTGTAACAACTTCAGTGTTTCCACCTGTTAATATTTACTATGTGTATAAATGTATATAAATATGGTATGCATATACATATTACATGTATATACCTATAAATCCTATTCTTTTGATTAGTTATTTAGTGAGTCCAGAGAACTGTGCTGCTGTCAGGCTGACAACTGTAAACAGTACTGAAAACTTTGACTAATCAAAGTACTTAGCGTGGGCTAAGTGTGGGATGCATGGGAAAATGTGGCAGGGGCAGGTTTTGTTTCATTAATGTAATGCTGGTATGTCATTGGTAATTCCATTTGAGTAACCTTACAGCACTTCCAAGGCCTCTGGCTGCTGAGTCTATATTGAGTACTTTCCTTAATTTCTCAACCAAGTATCAGCAGAATACTTGCTTGTTGAGAATACAAGAACTTGAAATTGCCTGCGGGAAATATGGCAAGCTGAGCTACTCCTCTGTTTACATGTTTTCAATGAAATAAACTAATACACCCATGAATGCTGGCTCATGAATGATAAAACTCTCATGTACTTTTAGGGTAATATCTTCCAAGCCTCAAAAGCAGTGGAATATTCATATCTGAGAAGTACCAGAATGTAAAGACAATAAAGAAAACAGATAAATAAATAAAGTGGAACTTTAGCTATTCTTTTATTGTATTTATCTTTGTTCCACACATTTCCAGAAAGAATTTCATTTAATTGTGTTTCACTGATCTCACCTGAAAAGTTAGCACTTACAATGTTTACATATGCTCTCACCAATTACTACAACCCCTCACAATGTGGTGGAGTGGTGCCTATACAAATGTGCAGACAATGTCATGTGTTCCTTGGCCTCACTGATAACCATGTTTCTGGTTACTCTGGGGTTTGGCAGCCTATGGATTTTTCAGTAAGAATCAGACATCACAATGTGAGATGTTTCATACAGTCAGAAAAGACTGGGAGAATCTTGGTGCTGTCCCTTCTTCTCCTGCATGAACTGCAAATACAGGCGCAATGAAGTTTAATTCCTTGAGCATCCTCATAGACTTCTGCTAAGCTTGATATAAAAAAATGGGCTTCCCACACACCTTTGAGAATTGAGTTTCAAACATCATATTGAATTCCTACTAACTGCTACTGCATCATACTTATGATCATGCTTTCTTCCAGTAATCTGCTACAAAAAAGGACAACACATCTGCCAGGTATTGGTTCAATCTCTCATTCTTCCCCAAGGTGAGAATGATATAGCAGTGGGGCTCTTGTTTAGAGAGCTGGTGTTTAATAAACACCATTAAATGTACTGGGAAAGCTGAGGTCGATGCTGGCACACGATGCGTGACAAGCAGCGAGCATTAGAGCAGTCCTCTCTTGCTCTCAGGTAAGCTCACTGAGGTATAATGTCAGCTTATCAAAAAGGCTGCCAATTTGGTAGGAGAGCATTGCTGAGGATTACAGCCTTTGGCCAAAGCTTTCTGAACAATGAATTCAGACAAGAGAGTCTGCTGAAAGGCTGGTTCTGCATTTGAAACTGTATGGGAAGGCAGCACAGGTAACAAAGGAGATGTGATATACTTGTAATGGACTGATGAGAAGGTGCTCTGCAGCATTTTTCATTGGCTACCATTTCCCATATAATGAAAATTTTGTGTTCAGTTGATTATCCTCTATTTCAGTCAAGCAATGAAAAGACTGTGCTGTTGTTGGAAAGATATTTAGCAGCCTTATATCCAGTGGGAGACAACAGAAAGAACTGTTTGAAGCCACTCGTTGCTATCTGAGAATACCCATTTATTACAGCCTGTGCTGACAGAGGCAGGTTTTCTGCAGAGGGCTGCAAGCTACAAAGTGTTATACTCAGGAGAAGTACATTAATAACTGTGAAAATATTTCTGCTGGTTTTGCCAGTGCTAATTGTCTCTTCCTCTATTTTGTTCTGTTTACAATGATGATAAACAGAGG
Organism: Passer domesticus; assembly: GCF_036417665.1. Classification (NCBI taxonomy): domain Eukaryota; kingdom Metazoa; phylum Chordata; class Aves; order Passeriformes; family Passeridae; genus Passer; species Passer domesticus. Next base: position 45,841,853 of record NC_087479.1, read on the forward strand.
TGAGAGAGAGAAAATGGTGTTTTCTAGCAGTTTTTTATAGTGGCTGAACCGGAATGACCTTTCTCCTCACAACTGAGAGCAGTGGGGTGGCTGCTGCTGGGAGATGGAGGCTTTCTACTGTTTTCTACAATGCCATGTGGCATTGTTGATAATCTTACTTTAGGATCACCTAAGAAAAAAACTCCTGAGCAACTTTAGGCAGATTTGAGCTATATGACATTCACCTGAGAGCAGATCAGTTAAACTCAACTCCCAGTGCCCTAGAGTCAAAATCCAAACATTAGGCTTATATACTTTTTTTTTTTTTTGATTCCTTAATTTTTAACAGGCTTCTCCTTCAGATTTTGGAAAAAAGATGAATTTTTTCCCTACCTCCGTGACACCGAAGTTTTGTGAATACCCATCCATAAATAGGAAGAAGAATGCAAAAATAGTAAGCTTCTGAGATGTGAGTCTGTCCTTTCTAATGTGACAAACCAGGACTTTTGATGGTCCTATCTGCAATATTTTCATGTGTGACATCCCTACCTAGATGGGCCTGAAGCATTAAAACCTGCTACTCAGTAACATTGTCTCTAATGCAAAAAAAAAAAAAAAAAAGAAAATGCATATACATATACACAACAATTCCTCAGTGGAATAAAAAACACAAAACCAAAATACAACCCCACCTCAACTCCCCAAACCAAATCCAGCTGTAATTACAGCTGTAGCAAGTTGTTTGTGGTTGGTATAGAGTAAAATACACTGCTAAAGAGCATCTCTCTCTCCAGTGACTAGTTAACTCTTCCTTTTGGAACCTTCCATGCTATTGAACATTATACTGAACATCGATCATTCATTACCCATGAAAATCTGTTATGACTGGCATATTCAGATAGATTCAAGTCTTGAGAATGACTCTCTAAGTTCCAGCAGCAATATAGGTTTATGTAGCATGAAGGGGATGCCTGATTAAGAAACCATCTGGTGAGCTCAAACTATTTTAACCCATTAATTGAAAACGAAATGCCTTTAGGGCAGGTTCTCCTGAAAGAGAATAGCTGATCACTTCAGCTGTGTGAAATGCAGCAGACCCAGCTACCACAGAAAACAGAACTGTTAGCCACAAATTGTGTCCAGCAACTCAGAACTACTGCAAAAACACAGCAACTGATAAACCACAGAATCAGTTTCTCAAGATGCAGTGACTCACATAATTTTTCAGCATTTCCCTGGAAAATTATCCAAACACCATACTCAGTTTAATCTAAACAATTCATAGGCTCCTTTTAGCAGAAAAAAGCCTCACCTTCCCGGTAGCATAGTATTACTTGAAAACGGATTTAGTGTCATTGCAGACATCAGCTGTAACATTCCCCATCCTACAGCACTTTTTTGTGACTCAGGATTGTTGGCGCAGCTTTCCTGTCCCACCACCCAGGAGCCAGCCATTCGAGCGGTGTCACACTCCCACCGCCCGAGCTGGGACCCAGGCCCCCCTCAGCAGGAGCTCCCTGCACACCCCACACTCTACACAGTCCCACAAGATTTCCTTACCTGCTCATCCCTGCGCTTCCCTCAGCAGAGTCCCAGATGTCTGCATCCTTACAAGAATTTAATCGCGGCACAGAAACACAACTACCAGCTGGAGATGGTGCACACCAAAATATTTCCCGAGTTTTTACCCTGCCAGTCTGCGCACCCGGAGAGTCTGAGGTCTCCCAGCAGAGCCACCAGCACCTGCTGTGTCCCTGAGTGTCCCCACCTGGGCCACACTTCCCCGGGCCCTTTGTTGTGCAAAGGCTCGGCGCTTGGCGGCCCCTTGCCCGGGGCTGTCTCCACACAGAGCTCAGCCCTCACCGCAGCTGCTCACCGAGCTGCCCGCACTCCCCTCAGGAGAGGGGCAATGTTCGGCAATTGCAGGGCTTTCACCTCCCGGCCTCAGCATTTAACCAAAGCCAGCTGCACCTCAGCCTTCAACGCTGCGCTGGGGCAAGCGGAGCCCGACTATGTGAAGGATTTAGAGCGACCTTCTCAATAAAAGTGAGTTTTCATGAAAATCTGACTAGAAAAATTACCATTCTAAACGCTAAGAGGCAGAATGGTTTTGATTTAGAAACAAAAGGGAAAGAATGGGAGAAGATTGTAAACACAAACACAACATCCTCACAGCACAGCCTTTAACGCGGGGCGCATCTTCCCCTCAGCAAAGCAAAGCCCCAGGGCCTGAGGCAGCCTGCGCACAACCCCCTGTGGTTCTCAGGACTCCGACCTCATTAATCCTGCAGGCTCCCTCACTTTCCATGGAGCTCAGCTAAAACCTTCCCATCATCCCACCTACTTCCAAAACCCTCCTTTCCCTGCGGATGCCCAGCGGCTTGCATGGAAGCGCCCTAATGCAAGAGGCAGCTGGTGAAAAGAAGGCAGTTTTCACCTTTACTACTCAGCTGCTCCTTTTTGAGGCAAAATACTGCCAAATACACATTCAGTTGCAGGCAATTAGACAGACTTCGTAAGGAGTCTTGTACTGAGAAAAAAACTGCGTAGGGAGGTGGACTGATGTGATTTGCCAGGTAGAGTATCCCCCAGACACCTCTTTTGGGGTCAGTGGTCTCCTGTCATCCACAAAGCCTGTGCTCAGTCTGTCAGAGCCCCTGAACCCTTCACTCTCAAGGGGCTCTTACTGAAAGCGGCTCAAAGGATGTGTGCTGGGACTGTACACCCAGGGGGTGTCTGCAGCCAGGTGGGAATGGCACGTATTGAGCAATGCCAGGGGTTTTTTAATACTAAAATATCGATGCCTATAAGTGATGCTGGCCTGTGTAGACCTAATGGAGTTGGTTTCAAACCTGGGTCTGTTTTCTGTCTCAGTATTAATAAAACACAAAGGGCATTTATGTACATGTAGTGTATTAAGCTGAACTCGTTAATTTGGTCTATTTTGATTATTGAAATTTTGATCTTCATGTTCTTCAATTTTTTGGATGTAGTTTATTCAAAATTATATATGCTCTGCTTTAAAATCCAGTTACCATTGAGGTATCAAAACCATAATATTTTGGATGCAATTTAAATATAGCATGCTAAGAGGATCAGTTCATAAGTTCTAGGCCATAAGCAGGAAATTAAACAAAAGGATTTGCTGGTAAATTTTTTTTAAAAGAGGGGAAAACATTCTTGTTTATTTTTTAATTTTTCTTGACTATAAGTATTATTGTTTCAAATCTAAGAGAGTCAATGGGGACTTTGGTATCTCTGAAAAACAGGATTCTGAGTAGGTCAATAATCTCCAGAACAATAATTCTTATATCAAAAAATTCAGTAAAAATTAAAATGTTTACTCTTAACTGATTTTCCAGGACTTTAACTACGCAATCAACAGATAGAATATGTTTACATATTGGTAGCAGTCAGTGAGTCACTGTTTAGTATTTACATTCAGTGATGATGTTGATACCAGATTGTGATATCTCTGCAAGTTCCATATGGGCTTTTTTTTGCACTTTTGGTCTAACAGACAAGTTTATCTTATCTTCTACCTACGTATCTAAAGGATATTTCTATAGATTTTGTCTGAAGGACAAAATTGTATTGTCTGAAGCAAAGCATATGTGGGGGAAATGGTTGCATGACATCTTTTGGCACTATTTCTTTGTGGCAAGTGCTGAAATTATTGGAGAGTTTTTCAGAGCAAAGTGTTGCCTATCTGAAATAAGAACTTGTGGTGGGTTGACCTTGGCTGGATGTCAGGTGCTCTGTCACTCCCCTCCTCAACTGGACAGGGTAGAGAAAATATAGCTAAAGGCTTGTGGGTTGAGATAAGGATGGGAAGAGATAAATCACCAGTTGCTGTCACAGGCAAAATAGACTTGAGTTGGATCTGTTACTGAAGATTTACCCACTGGTAAATCAGTGCTGGCTACTCCTGATTGAACTTCCTTGTTCTTCATGTCCCTTAAAATGTATTCCAGGATTGGGTGCTCCATCACCTTCCCAGGTCTTGAGGCTGGCTAGCGTCTAGTTTCCTGTGATCTTCCCTTAGAGGAAAAAACAGGATCTCTCTTTTATAAATAGTTCCAAATAATTTGAACCAATTACTTGCAAAGAAATTTTGCTGTCAGTTTGATACTGGAAAATCCTAAAAATCTCTTGCTGTGGCTTAGCAGACTATTTTGATTTGTTAAGTATTGCTTAAAATACGAGCATCTCCAAAATTCAAAAAATGTCCGGAATTATTTGGAGTTGCTCTGGATTATTTGCATGCCTCCTGTCAATTATCTCTGTATTCTCCAGTAAGTATAAGAAAAGCAGTTCCTTAAATAGAATCATTAGTAACCATTAGTTATTCAAAGAGCCAAACCTAATTGCTTTGTATTCTAGTGATCTTTCCTTCCTGCTGTCTGAGGACATGACTTCTGGCAAGATCCCAGCAATCCTCCCCCAGATGTCTCCTCTCCTCATTGCTTTCCTGTGCCAGGGCCTCCCTTAGTTCTGGACCATGCTCTCTGCTACTGCCTGCTGTGTAATTCCAGGCAGAAAGACGAATCACAGGGGGGCAATGAGGAGAAATGTTGGTGTCTCGAGCCCAAGGCAGAGAATCTTTCAAGGCGCTCTGAAATGGTAAACAGCATTCTGTAGAAGGTTCAGACCTAATAGTCTCCTACAGACCCTGTGTGGATTCCATGACTGAAATCACGGGATGCAGAGGCTGTTTGTCTTTTAAGGTGAGCTATTCCCGCAAGGCTTAAAATGCAATCACTAATTTGCAAGATCTGAATTCTCTGCCCTTCCCTGGGTTGCAGAGCAAGGTGACTTCTGCTTTAGGGTAGGGAGCTGTAGTTCAATCTCTCCTATTCCCCATTTCCATTAACGCCTACTTCCACTGGTACTGATCCTTTATACTTCCTAAAAAGGGTGTGGTAAACACTGTTCTGCCAGGCAGGAAGAAAATTATTTGTGCCACTGCAAAGATGAAGATACTGTGAGAGATAGAGATAGCATTGGAAATGGATCTGCCTTTACTGATTGTTTGGCTGACAAGGGTTTATAGCAGGATCTGTGTCTCTCAGGGTACCCTTAACAACCATTCACCAGCACAAAGTGACACATCCTTTGTATCAGTCTGTGCTACAGAAAATTAGATATGGGTTTATGGTTGTTTTGTTCACCTCCAGAATCTGTCAGTCTGAGAGACTAGCTGCTTTATCAATGCCAAAGACAAACCTTGATCTTCTTCAAACTCAGACATCTCTGAGTGGTCTGCTTCTATCACCTACTCCATGTAGTTTTGCAGGTCTCAGCTGTGTAGGCCTTTGTGCAGGCTGAGTAAGTACCACAGAACTGCAGCCATTTCTCCTGAGAACAACTTTGTGCTCCTGGAAGGTAATTGCTACATCTTCCTCTGTGGCAACAACTTTGAGGAAGTGCTGGCCATGTTGAGCTTTGGCCCCTTTGAAGTTAAGGAGTATGGCAGCCATTCTGAACAACAAAATTTAGGAGTGTTTATTGTGTTTCTTTGGGGCTGGTTTATAACAAAAGGTTAGCATTATTAGAGCAGTACACAATTTATAAACCCCTACAGTATATGAACGCAAGGGTGGAAAGAAACTGATTTAGTGTGCACTGCCCTGTGTGAAAAGTATCTCCTATGAGCAGAATGCAATAATACGGACTTGCTTCTGTTCTCTGAAAATGGAATCTCCTAAAAGTGCAGGTATAGAAAGTCTGATATGATGAACAAGGAGGTAATTTAGAAAGAAAATTCTTGCATTACGCATAGCAAATACTAAAATATAAAAGGGCAAGACTCTTCTGCTCTATTTGCTACTAGATAAATAGGTAATTAAAATGATACTAGGGACTTCTCAGATTCTCTTTAGGTTGTGTGTTTGGGGGTCTCCATTTCTGCTTGAGAGACTTGGACAGGACTCTCCCTTCCCAAGCAGCTTATAAAAGGGATATCACTCCATGTCATGATATTTCGTATGAAAATACTACCTTGAGAAGTCCATGCTGTGGATGGGTGGATGATCTCCTTAATACCTAATCACAGAAATCTATTTGAACAGAAGTAAAAAGATTTGGTAAATGGTATTACAGCATATAATAGATACGTGGTGTAACAGCAAAAGTGACTCTTGTCTGTCCATGGGCAAAAGCCTCTGGGCTTCCCTCAGCGTGTGACCGGAAATCCGCTATATCATACAGAGAATCCGTGTGCCTTGGCAGTTCTGCGCTTTAAACTTGATTGCCCAGCCAGAACTCCCTATTGTAATCCTCAGGGAGACTTGGCTGCTTCTGCATGCACTCCACTGTCCCTTAATTGATTAATATTGCTTCATTTATAAAGTTCCACTGGCATGAGGTGACATTTGTATGGTTGCATTTGGATGGTGTTTGATATATTGCTGAGTACAGAATGGCTGTCAGGTTTGACAGCACAGTAACAGCACAGCCCATGTTTTATATGCAATTGTGCAAAATGATTTGGGCATTTCTGAGTTTGAAAGCCGAAAAATTCTTCTTTGATCTGCACACAAATTAATTATTTAGCAAAACACCTTCACAGGTTTTCCCTTTTGGCTTTACACAGAACAGGAAAAAATTGGACCTGACATACATAGGCAAAATCTACTGCTCTATAGGAATCCTTTCCTGGATTTACACAGGTGCCACACAATAACATTTATCTATTTCTAAAAACATGTCTATTCATGTTGATATTTATATTTGTTGACGTAAGAACTGCACAAACATGACTGGTACAGTCCTGATAAGTAGTAAGCAAGAGGCTTTTGTGTGCTATTGGCAGGAGCAGGTGTGTCTAGTGATAGGTGCTTGGATTTTTCTGAATGCTTGCTTATACATAAGCAAAGAAGTTGCAGAAATCTCAGCATGAAATAATTGAGTTTGCCTCATTTAATGCAAAAGTATCCATTGTTAATCATGTGGAAAAGGAAATAAATAGCTGTGAGGGAGAGCAAATAAATTCTTTTTTCTTTTTGCTTTAATTACTTTTAAGAAAAGCAAATACAGAATTTCAGTGAAATACTTTTTTTTTTTTGGTAAGATCTTTCTTATATTTTGTGTGACCTTTAATTATGATTTTACTGAAAGCCTTCTTAATATCCTCATGTTTCTTTATCTGGTGTTTTTAAAGAAAGATTAAAAGCAATAAATCAAGATTTGGTTTACATCCAAATTCAAGTTTTGTAGTCACTGTCTCTTTGCTATTGGACTTCTGGACCCGGGCACAACTGCCAAGTGAGGATGCAGCTTCTGAAGTCTGAGGCAGCCTGGAGTGCCTGGGCTGGGACACTTTGTCTTCTGGCCTGCCCAAGCTGTGAAATCATTGGTGAGCTGTGCCTCCAAGTGAAACAGCTGTGAGAGGAGGTCCATGAGCTACGGGGAATCTGAAAGGATGAGGAAGCCATCAAATGGCAATCCTCTGAGACCCCAGCCACAATACTGCCAGGGCAAGGGCGACCTGAGGAGTATCAGGTGTGGCTGAAGGGCACTGTGGCAGTGATGAAGTCTTTGGGGATGGAGCTGGTGTTCAGCTTGGTGCTGTCACTGAAGGAAGGGTCTGAGGATGACTCGGATCCTTCAGGTTGTTGCCTTTTCTGAGGAATCAGCATTCCTGGGTGCTGCTCTGGAAGGCCTGGACGCTGATGAATGCAGTGTGGGGAACAAGCACAAGTTAAAAGGCTTAGAGTAGTTTCCAGAGCTGTCACCTCACTGGGGTCATGAAGGCGTGGGGGGATAGCTTACATGGCTGGAGAGCACCAGAGGAGGGAACCACCAAGACAAGATCCCAGCTGTTGATGCACAATTTTTCAGCTGTTGATGCGTAATTTTCTCTTACAAATCCAATACCTTCTCAAACTGAATATAATCCAGTGTGATTTCCCACTGCTGTAGAAGGAGAACTAAGTTTATAGCAAAGATGAGACAATGGTTGTCATAAATGAGGAAGTAGCAAGTATAAAAAAATAAAGAATCCAAATTTGCCAAATTTCACTTCCAAGAGAATGACGTTACTTCAAAAATGTTTTCCTCCATTCATATCTTGGATATTTTTATTTTTGAAATGTTTAGCAAACATCTTTAAAATGCTGTCATGAATGAGACAGGTAACTTTAAAAGTAATGAAAAATCTTCCAGTCATACAAAAAAACCCAGCAAATAACAATCCAAAATTATATGCCACCACAAATACAAGATGCTGAGGTTAGAATGCCAATAAACAATACGAAAATACTTCAGAATATAAATTGTGTATTTTTATATCTAGTAATGCTAAAAAAGGTACACAGGAGTGGGATGTCTATTTCACTACCAAAATCTGGTTGAATTTAAAATAAATATCTTTGTATATTTTTACCATAAAAATAATAGTGTTATATTTATTGAGGACCTGCTTGTTCCTATATTAAAGGTTTTTCTGCATGAATGCATGAAGCATGTCATCTACAAATACTGCTTGGGGTTTTTGTTTTAAATATGGTAATAGTCTCATGAGTGAGTAATTTCTATTTGACATTTCAAGAGCTTAAGAACAACACTAGGTATCTGGAGCTGATATTGAGACAGGGTTTTAACCTTTTCCTCATGTGTTTATTTCTGTTGCTTTAACAGGGAGTAAACATTCAGTAATCTTGGAATCCAATGTGATAAGAGTCTTTAATTTTCCCTCACCAGCCAGACCATCTAGCCCACAAAGTCTGATTTAATATACAGGAAAAAAAAAACCAAACCCAAAACCAAAAAACACCCAGGAAAATAAAAGAACTGGATTTGTTTTCATAGTGATAAAGTTGTATGGACAAACTCTTGCTGTGTGTAGAGTTGGAGTGAGCACACTCTGTGTGGCACATTTTGTGGGAAAAAGGAATGGGCTCTCCCCTGCCGAGCAGTACAGCAGATCAACAAATAACCTGCTCATTTATCAGAGCTGGGAATGCAGGGGAAGGCATTCAAAGCAAGGAACTCCCAAACTCAGGTTAAGGAGCAGTCTTACTGCACCTAGAAGATACATCACAGATGGGTCTTAACACTTTTCTCAGTCTGTTGCATGTGCATGAAATAAATGGGGGACTTTTAGTTTGAATCAAGCAAGATATTCTGCATTTTTAGCATGTTTTGAAAAGGTAGTTTACAGCATCTGGAAAATGCAGACTGTAGCTAAGAACTGTGCTATTGCCTATTGACTAGAAACCATTTTGATGCTAACTTCAGCTCAGCTGAACAAGATTTTAACTGCAAATCATAGAAGGAACAATATTCTGCTATGCCTGTTTGTTGCTTTATAGGGTCAGTAATCCACATCTTGTCTTATTTTCTATGTGATGGAAATTTAGGAATAATGAAAAGAATGCAGGAACAGAGAGAAAAGCTAATTTTCTCTAGTCACTTTAACTACCCCAATAGATGAGAAGAATGACTATTCATAGTGTCAAGCAATACCAGGCAATCTGTTCTGGGGCATGGAATAACTGTGTTGTTTTTTTTTTTTACTGATGGGAACATTTGTCATTTGCAATTGCCAGACTGTACATATGTTGGCATTAGATAAATTCTCAGTATGCTTCTTGAATATTTTCTGCCTAGCAAATGATTTGTGGCGGAAAACAAATCTAAGGACCCCCGTCTTCTCTAATAAGCTAATCAGACAGTTCTGTTCCCTCCTCAGTCTGTGGGAGTACAAACCCATGTCTCTTATGGTTCACCAGGGTGCACGGATCACCATTAAACTGCCTCCTAGTCTGTGCAAAAATGCTCCTTTTTACAGTCTTATTGATGCTGTGACACAGTGCAGCAAGATTCATGGAGAAGAAATAAAGCAAATGAGAAGGATCACAGCCCTCTAGCTTCTGGGATAGGGCATTCGTCTGGGAGGTTGAAATACATCTTTGTTAGGCCCTGCAAAAACTCTAGCTCAGTAATTTTATGTTATGCTGTCATTTAAACCCAGGAGTAATTCTGGAATTAGCTTTGTTACACTGTCACCAGTATTATTATAATTTCACACATACTTGGGTGCAGTTTAAAAGGGGTTAAATTGTCTGTCCTAGTGGACTTAGCTTAGCACCAAAGTAGGGAGATTCTTTAACAGGGTTCCAAAGAGGTTCTTGGCTGTAATGCTGTGTTCATTACAGACGTTTGCAAAAACAGAAGTACTAAATGTTTACAGATCTCAATGCTAAAATCCTGAAGCCAATCACTTGAAAAATATGCTTACACACTTTTTTTAAATACAATGACTGATCTAAATGGAGGCAATGTTTACTTCTATGTGCATTTCCCCCCCAAATCTGAACCTCAGAAAACTGAAATGTCAGGTTACGTTTTAAGAAGTGGCTTGTGTAATGAAATCAGCGCAGTTCTGTGTCACGGCAGATTTTACTGGCTGACAAAAAGAAAGGGAAAACTGATTCCAGCTAGTTGTGTGTAATATATTATCTTGTTCTGTGTTATTTAAATAGTCCTGGTATCTGTGACTTCCACCTGTTACATACCAGGGAAAGCAGCACGTGCTAAAGCGTGGTAGAAAATTGTCTTTGTGTCATTTTCTTTCCATCTTCATTCAAGATCAGCTGTCTGGCTGCCTGCTACACTGACTCTCTGAGTCAGTTTTGTGTGCTCACATTGCTTCTGATTTTCTCATGGGTATTAATTATAACTTCATTGGCTGGAAGTAGAGTTCCTGCCCTTTTGGAATTGGCATTGTGTTGCTGTCGTGATTCCAGAGAGCAAACACTGTGCTTGCTTCCCTCTGGGAGTAGCAGTTCTTTCCTGTTTTGGAGCAAAATCAGTCTCACCTTTAACCACTATGGTAGCATCACAAGATTTTCGCAACCAGGATTTATTGGCTTATTAGCTTTTAAAGTCTGATGGCTCTTTTTTTTTTTTTTCCCCTGAGATTTGCCTCTCCAGGGAAACAGTTATTCTGTATTTCTGCCTGCTGTGTCAGGTAGAAGGAGAAATTTAAAGTGTTCTAGTCATCATTCTCCTTCCATAATTCCAGAGCAAAAATGCACTGGATTGACTTAAATACTGCAGTTTAAAGGAAACAAATTGAGAAAACAAATTAGATTGTGAATTCTCAGTGAACACCAATGAGGTATCTCATGATGCTGAATATGAAAGATAAATCATTATATGGGGAAGTGTCTGCAAAGCTTAATTTTGGATCAGTAATAGGCCGTATTTGAACCCATTCTGTTATTAGTAATTTCAAGGAACTCTGCATAAATCAGCTTTCCCTTTACCCATGAGTAACTTCCTGAGATAGGCTGGTTGCTGGGGATTGCAACAGGCTCTGGGCAGTTCTGTCTGTGGCTGTAAGGACTGCGAACAATGCCAGGAGAGAAAGTTGGTTAATAAGTTACAGTGCTCTCAGGTTGGTTTATTGTGAGTGACCTGGATCACAGTGCATGCTTTACAATGAAGTAGTTCCAGTGTCTTGTTTGGAGAGCCCACTTTGAAGTGTGCTAGAATATATGCAGTCAAAAGCCAATGGGAAACCAGCAGCTCATGCAGAAGAGCACATTACTGTAGGAAAGTAAATAGCAAAATTTCAGAGGTCACAGACTGGTCTATTGCTTTTTTTTTCCCGCCTCCCCACTGTATTCTGGAATTTGGACAGCACAGTTGGCTGACAGAGGATCTAATTAGAGGTCACAAAGGGCATGAGACTGGCAACTGTCACCCTCCTGCGGGAACAAGTTTGGGTCTGTATTCTTTGGGCTTGCCCGGGAATAGAGGGAGCAAACACGATAATGAAGAGTGACTGGTATCACTGTTTGCAGGCTTTGTGTCCTTTGCCCCTTTCTTTGGTCAATGAATTCCTACCAGGGAAAGGTCCTTCTTACTATTTTCCATTTCCTGTGCAATGTCTTTATTTTTTCAGCCCCACCATATCTTGCCAGTGAATTTTGACAGAATACTACTGCTTGATGTTTATTCAAATAGTTTCATCTTTGGAACACAGTATAAAGGTTGTCTGCTGCTTGCAAATTCTCACAAGGCTGGGACAGCAAACGTTGTTAGTTTTGCTGCAGCAGAAAATGGAGAAGTGAGTCATCCATGATTGCAAAGTTCGTTGGCATAACTGCTAAAAAGAGAGAGAGCTCTGTACTAAACTGTCTCTAGAAATGGTTCCTAGCAAAGCAATTTCCCTTTTCTTCAGAAAAATGGAGGTACTCGGTCAGAGTCACTTAGAATAATCTTTTCAAGCTCCTCCTCTTCTGACTACCCAGCTTTATCCCCAGATGGCTGACATAGCCAATCCTCTGCTGTGTGACTTCTGCCTGTGGTGATGCTTTTGATATTTGTCTTCTTCTAGTCAGCCTTTTTATCCATCTTCATTTGCTTCATGTGCTCACTTTCTTCATACCTATTGAGACAGAAATGTACAAAGCAAAGTAGTAGGTAGCTGCCAGCACTCTGAGTCCTGCAGTGCATTAGGTGAGTGCTGCTTGACCTGTGTTCTTGGAGACTGCGTGCCAAGCTGAGAAGGACAACTTCCTTCTTCTGAATTTTACAGTTCAGAAATAAGATTATAATTTTAGCAACAGTGCATTTGCCAACATCAGCTGATCTTTGAAAATCATGTTCCTAGGCAATGCAATATAAAAGAGATTAGCATAAAACAACAGACAAATTGTAGGATTTACTGTATCAGTTACAATACTGTATAAATTACTGTGTTTTACCTGCCCTTTCCATCATTCAGCTACCACAGCTTCACCAATTCAATTTATCCTGCCATCTAGCATCTGTACTTTGCCAATGGCGTGGGGGGGACAAGTGCGAGAGCGCGATGGAGAAGTCGTGACTGAAGAGCTGCGCGTGGAGCGCTGCCTGTGGCAGAGGGAGCTGGAAGCGGCTGCCGCAGCAGAGCGGTGCCGCAGTGAGCCAGGGAGCCGAGCGCAGCCCGGCCCGCTGAATCACCGCGGCGCTGGGCTGCGCCTGCAGAGCGCTGCGCCCGGCGCCGCCGCTCAGCGGTCTCGGGTTCCTGTCCAGCACAACTGGAAGCCCCGGCTCCCGTCGCCACCTGCACAGCGGGTCCTCTCCGTTTGCCGAGAGAAATCGGGGTTGGGTGCGGGAGGGCTCGGGCTGGGAGTGTGGGAGGGTCTCGGCAGCCGGGAGCCTGAGGAACCGCAGATCTCCCCATCTGGTATGCGGAGACAGACGGAACTGATTGCTCAAGCACCTTTGGCCTGCCATGATCGTTAAACTTCACAAATAACATATTTTCTCTCTGAGTAGTAAATTCATGTCCCAGTGTAGTGAAGAAAAAAAAAAAAAAGCCTGATAGGATTCCATCTTCTGGGACATTATGTTCTTCAATCATAATTTTCTACATATGCTATACATTTTCATGTTATTGCCAGAAATGTTTTGTATTGTTGCTTAAGTAGCTTCTACACTTCATACCAGGTCTAACTGTGCTTCAGTGGAGGGTAAATAATAACTTTAGAGTGCAGGAATTATTCCTGATAGTTACCTGATATGCCAAAGTGAAAGTAGTGGATGTCGTATTGGACAAAATCATACTTTGCATTAAAGTATGTAAATGGGTTTTGTTGAACAGCTCTGCAGGAATATGTGTGCATATACATATACATACACATTTTCAAAGGAAAAAAAAAGGTAATTAAGAAGCTAACCTTAAAAAAAGTATGATTTCCCTGGTATTAGCCTAATTTATTGGCCCCACCCGATGTTGAGACATAGTAAACAAAAAGCTCCATTGCAGCTGTGTGCATCCAGCTGTGGAAGCACAGTACTTCAGCTGCAGTGCATGAATGTGACTTTTTCTGTGTTGTACAGTTGGAAAGTTATTTCAGTGCTGAAAAACAGAGCTCTCTGTTAGTTTGTATCAGACCTAATTTGATCTGATACAAGCATTATTATAAAATGCTTTTCTGAAGAGTGTAACATAAAATCATAGTTCTCCCACATCCTTTTTGTTGGCTTACTAGTTTGCTTTTATTCTGTCTTGCAGAGAATTTTTAAGGCTGAGACCTTAGCACCTCTTCACCAAGCATTTGAAAAAATTCAGAACAGTGTTGGTAATCAGTCATTTCAGGATGGGTTTGGGTATTTTCGCAGGCTCGGTTGCAGTAATTTCTCTCTTCAGTCTATGATAGAGAGAAATTAAACATAAGGTAGTAAAAGGGGTGTTAATCTCCACTGGGTTCTGTTCTTGGAAATAGAGGGGACTAAGAAGCAGAAATATATGTTTGGTATTTAAGCAATGCTGTGGAACAACTCCTGGGTATTGCTGCAATATTGTGAGGCTACATCCCTAGTAAGGCATCAGTTATTCCCAGTGTTTGGGTTGGTAAAGTTATGTTGTCATTACTGGGATATAGGATAAAGCATTGAAACTCTTAAGGATCTAAGGAATAAATGTCAGCTGATGCTCTGCAAATGTGGGAGTTGCTGAAAATAAATAAAGCAGCTGAGGGACTGGATTTTAAAATCTGGATGCAAAATCTGTGGAGATATGAGCAGAAAAGAAAAGGGGCCTTAATTTTTTTTCAATGGATGCTAACTCACAGATAATTTGTTTTTCCCTAACCATTGGTTACAAAGATAATGGTATATTTCTTAATCTTTCCCTATCATTAAGGGGAATCTGTTCCAGTGCCCCACTATCCTCTGGGTGAAAAACCTTTTCCATCCAATCTGAATGTCCCTTGACACAGCTTCATACCATTGTTTATTATCAGGGGTTGTAGTTATGTCTAATAGGATTATTCATTAATTTTTTAATCACTTGCCATCTATTTGCAGAAATAGAAGAATTCTTTACAAGTATTGTGATTCAGGGCCTGAGTCCATCTGCACAGGGGAATTTAAAGAAAACAGTAATCAAGGTAGTTTCTGTATGCAAAAGCGTTATTAATAATTATTTAGTATCTATCAATTTATATAGGGTCTGAATTAGATGCAGATCTCTTTCTGTAGAGTCTGTCTATGAACCTTTTTCCCAGGCATAAGCTACCAGATCTGCAGTGTGCTATTACAGTGAGTTTCAGTATTTTCTGTCTCTTTCTCTCAGCCTCCTGGTGTGGTCAGAGGGTTACTTTTATCCGCCGCTGTCCACTGGAACAGCAACATGGCACCTTAGGCAAAGCATTCTATTTTTATGCGAAAATAAAAGAGCAAAAAAATCTACACAGTGGCCACAGCTTTTGTTGATGACACAGATCTTGTCCCTTGATCCCTTTCCCTAATAAGAAGTAATATTGCCATCTGCTGGCAGAGGACGAGGACAGGCTGCTTCTGGTGCTTTCTTCATGAAGCTGATGTGTTCCCTTGATGAGTTACAAATCCTTTCTTCCCTGCCGTTCTTGATTCATTGATCTTGGCCATATCTTTAAGACATCGAGGCAATTATTTCTGTGTGAGGTCCATGAGTTATTTATGAAGGCTTGAATCAGAAAACCATCTACACAGAAAGTTTTCTTTTCAAGTATCCATTTACCTTGTCTTAATAAAGGAGTTTAATAAACATTAATGATGTGATCATCATTGTAATTTAATAAATCAGTAAACAGCTTTTTCCTATGAAGCAGGAAACTAATTTATGCCTTTTCTGCAAACCAGGAGGTCTTTTTCATTGTCACCTTCACAAAAAAAAAAAAAAGTTCACATCCTCTAATCTCAGTCAGAGGTCTAAACAATAGAACCAAAAGGAAGAGACAGTAGTTACCTCAGACCCAGCTCGTCTGTCTTTTAATGCTTAGTTCATGAATGAATGCCTTAAAATATTGTCTAGGAATGTTAGGACTATGTTTCTGCTTCACAAGGGTGGGGATACCAGAACAAGATCCTGATTCAGTGCCAGTTGACACATTCTTCTTTGCTCTTGAAATGTGAACTCCTTAGATACCCCTGACCTGGGCCATTGTCTAGAAAGATATAGAAAAAACACTAATGTCTCTCTGCCACTTTTAATGCTCTGATGCCATATCTGGCAGGTTATTCCCAGCACTTCTCTTTGTTTAGCTTGGAAGAGCAATTAATATTCCTCTTCTTAGTTTGACAGAAACTTCTTGAGACTGGCTTCACTTTAGTCACAATACTCAGTTTTTAAATCTTTCCTCTCAAGCCACTGCCCCTATGTAAAATAATTTTAACTCCTTTCTGGGATAAATTTTATAACCCCATTTTGCTTATTTCCCCAAATATTAAGTGTTAACTCAGTGCAAGTCCTGGAAATGTAGGAAAAGTAAAAAAAAAAAACCAAAAAACCCCAAACAAACAAACAAACAAACAAACAAACAAAAAAACACAAACAAAACAAGCAAGCAAACAAACACAAACAAAAACAAGCAAACAAACAAAAAAAAACCCAAAAAAAAACCCCAAACCCAAAAAACCCCTCAAAACTCCAAACAAAAAAAACCACCCAACAAAAACAAAACAGAAAACCCAACTAGTCCCCAAACTTCCATGACCAACTGTGAATGCAGCAGAGAACTATTTCACCTGAGAACATCTGAAATTCTGTTCACAGATGACTAGCAGATGTTGAGGAACATTGAAAGGAAAATGTATAATATCTGTATTCAAAAGAAAGGGATAAATTTGACCAAACAGCCTTTTTTCCTTATTTGAAATATATTTTGCTTTAATATAGCACCATTTGGCTTTGTTGTTTTTGTCTTCTGAACACAAAATAATGATACTCTTCTTCCTCTTTTCATAAAACTGCTGATGCTGAGGAGACAGATGGAGAAAATTTCCTGGTTTGACCTTGCTTAATTTTGCAAACTTCTGTATGTTGCAGGGGGCTGATGGTTAAAAGCCCAGGCCTTTTGAAGGCGATGGGAATGCTTTTTCATGAGTAACCACAGAGGGGCTCTGAAGGGTGTGTGATCCTACACCATTCACTCAGAAAAAGAGAACAGTATTTCTGATGTTGATCACCTTCACTAACTGCTGGATGAAAAATGGTGTGTTTTGGTTGGAAATGGAATATTATAAATTGCTTCTCTGCTCAAAAAAATGCTATGTCTGATGCCTAGACATTGGTTAAGTGTTGGATCTCAAATGCTGTGGATTAGAGGAAGCTGTAGCTTTTCATTAACGTACAAATCTCATCCATATGATAAGGTGGTGAATGTAAATAGCTCCGGTGTCTAGAGAGAAATCATTCTGACTTCCTGGGGTTTTGGCAATTACAGGTCAAGTTGTAGTAAATTCTACTTAAGTTGATAAAAGGATGAGAAATGAAAGATGTCAGTAATTTGCAAAGAACCCTCCCTAGTTTAGGCCTATGCTAAGGGCAGTGTGGACAGATCTTGAGAGATCTCAGACTGCAGCTGCTGCATGACATTGTTTGTATTGAAAGCTTTCCTCCTTCCTTGTCTCCCGAGAGAAGCACCTGGTTGGGGCTGCACGTGGCAGAGCATATCTGACATGCTTCTAATGAACAGGCTGGTCTTTAGGCAGGTGTATGCTGCAGAGAAAGTATTTGTCAAACCTCCTGCGGAAGAAAAGAGGATTAATGCAGAAAATGAAAGATAATCCTCCTGCCCCACATGGTTGAAACTGAATCAGAATTTCCATTGCTTCTTCATATGCTCAGTTTTGTAATATCAGGAAGGGAAAGAGGAAGAGGAAGTTCCTTGGATGTAGTTGAGGGACAAAGCTGTCTCCCACCATTTCATCCATAGGCCCTGCAGGATGGTCTTTGAACTTTGAGAACCATAACAGGAGCATGCATTGGAGTTGCAGCAGGAAGCTACAGCATATATAATTAATTTGGGGGGGATGAAGGAGTGGGGTAAAGTGAACAGAAAAGTAAAGAACTGGAATTTGAGAGGGAGGGAACTGGGAGGTGACAGAGTAGGAGACTAATGGGAGCTTGGCTGCCCTGAATTCTAGGGCAGACTTCTCTGTAATCTAGGGTACTTCCTTTCACTTAATTTTATTTGCTCTTTTATTAAATTACAAATCCCCTTATTTCTCTGTATTTTGGAGAGCCTTTTGTTCTGTCATGTCATGTTTGAGTACTTGCAACTTGGGCACATTAAAGATAGATCAAAAGAGATACTAAAGACTCTATCCATGAATGTTCTGTGATTTAGGTTTTCAGTAGGTCAGCAGACAATACCCTGTAGTTCTGTGAACTGACACTGAAAATAAAATCCTTACATAGCCAATACTCCTATTTTCTGCAGCAGCCCAAGAAGATTTAAACATAAACCTGAGAGTGTCCTCACCACCAAAATTGTGGGAATGTGGTGGTGTAAATCCTTCTGCTCCTGCTGAGGCTAAATAACTGTGAGAAAGTCAGCAAGTTAACCCCAGAGGGAGCTCTGATAGGAAAGAGGGATCCCAGTTAGCTTGGAAGTGAGAAACCCTGACCACAAGGCTTATATTGTTTATTGTATCAAATGCCTTCTGTAAACCCATCAACATTGTGATTGATGAAAACTAATCTAAAATAACTCTCCGAGTTTCTAGGCAAACTTAGTTCCTATGCAAATAACTTTGAATGTATTTCTTAATCATATTAAATCTCTGTGTTTACCATTAGATTTTCAGATTATTAAAAACAATTGTGTTCCACCTGAGTGGAACTTCAACAGAACCATAGCTGTGGAACAGTAAATTTTATTTTACTCTGGCTCTTTTTGATGGGTATTTAATTATATTGCATGCAAACACTCAGGATTTGAATTCTCTATTATGCTATCTCAAGCCAAGTTCTACTGAATAATGATTTGAAATGGACACAAACAGTTTTGATTTTTTTGAATGTGATGAAACAAAATGGCATCAGTGGAATGGAATCAGTGTAAGGCTTGTCAAAAAAATCTGTTGTTGCCAAAAATGTTGCTACCCCAAATGCCAAATCCTCTTTTTGTATAAAATGTGAGAAGTTTCAAAACACATTATATTTTTGTTATGGAAATTTCTACCACAGCATCTTACACGGCCTTAAATTTCCAGTTTTCTTCTCTTGCTGTATTCATCTTTAATCTTCTGTGGAATTTCTCAGCTGTCAGTCTTGGCCGCAACAGCTGAACTGCACTAGCTAGATCTAACCAAAATACAGAATTCACTCCAATTTGGGTAAGTTAGTTTATTCTAAAAAGATAAAATTTTTGCTCCATTATTTGGAATGTATGAAATAATTTTTTAACAGTGGTGATAGTTGCCTTAAGGTTAAAAAATTCACATTTATAACCCCTGCATGAATGTCATTGACTTTAACATTGAGTTAAAAAATATTTGAGTTGAAGAACATAATTGAAGGAGAGGTTCTTCATTGCTTAGCACAACAGGTTCATGTGTGGGTGAACTCTTCTATGCTACTGCTACAGAATGGGAGAACTGAATCTTCGAATGTTCTTTGAAGGAAAATAAATATACTTAGGCATTAAAGTGAGATACATTATAATATAATGCATTATATTATTGAACAGAAGCTAAACAATACTGTTTGGGCTTTTTTTTTTCCCTACACATTTTAAAATTCTGTTTGTAGCCCTGCATTCAATCCAGATGCTTTAACAGACACTTCATTTCAGTGTGATAGTCATAACAAAATACCCTGTGCAACAGAGTAAGTGGCATTTTACCTACACTCACAGTCAAAATTCATTGGCCTGCTCTACTGCATACAAACATGACATATTAGCATGTATGAGGACTGTCTTTATTTAAGTTACAGGAAGAGGCTGCTTTTCTTAGGGAATTCTTAATAGAGTCATAGAGTCAGAGTTTTAAGAAGAGCATTTCTTTAGAAAACCGGAACTTCCTTTCCTTGAACCAGGAACTTGCCATAAGTCAAGTCACAAACGTAAAGATGGGTGCAAACTCCACATATAGGCACTCTCATAATTGTTATTATTTTATCAGCTGTGGCATGCAGCTGTTGTTAATTCTTCAGCTCCTCCTGGAACTTGTATTGTTTGTTCCTTTTGGAAACTGGGCGGAGATTAAATAATGGGTGTCTTTACTGGCTGTTTATCTTGGGCCAGGCAGCTCTTTAATGACTGCTGCTTTTTCTGTGTTGTAAAAAGAGTTTTCATTTTCAGAATCTCAGGATTACAGCATCTGCAGCATCTGTAGAATTTAAAACTATTTCAGAACATTCAGCTTCTCCTCACTGTTGTTCCCAAAAGCTAGTCTGAGTTTTCTGTACAAAGTGATCCAATTTAGAGATGCTTTACTCCACAGATCCAGTAAATGAAAAATAAGCATGTCTAATAAACTGAAAGTACGTATCTATGCTGTGATGAATAAAATATCATTCCCTTGAGCTGCATGCTCAAGCAGCTAGTTACAATGCAGTTCTAAAAGGCAGAAATCCTTTGTTTAGGATAGAGTTACAGTGTTTGGTGAGATAGTTTCAAAAGCAACAGGCTGTATTTGTGAGATTAAAAGAACACTCAGTGAACAGAGTTGGTAATTATTTTCTAGTTTTCACTGTTCTGAAAATAAGTGTATGCACTGAAACATGGTGTGACGTATGCATTTTTTATTTGAAAAATTACTTCAGTACTTAAAGAGTGGGATCAATGTTGATGCTTAGGGGTATAAAGCATTTGATATAACCACATAGCTGATACAAGGCAGTCAGTGCCTGTTTGTGCTTCAACACTCCGTCTCATCTCAGCTTTGCTGTTGCAGAATGACCACTGGCACTAATGAAAAAATATATGAATTATTGATGTATTTGATGATGATTTGTGTCAGATGAATGCCTGCCTATAGACACTAGAAAGAACACAGTAATTTCTATTTAATTTCTACAACAGAATATACATTCTACTAAAGCTGTAGTGATTTAACCTCAGTACCAGTATCTTGGTTGTTTTTTTCAATTTCTGGCCAAGATATAAAAAAAAAGATACAAGTACCATTAACAATTAAGAAAATTAATGATCTGAAGTGTATGGTACTATGCAAATCATGACACCTCTTTCAGTCTTCATGCTTTTGCTTCTTATGTATTTATATTTTACCCTTTTTCCCTTCTCAGTATTAGAGTTTTATCCTTTTACCAATCATTCTTACTTTGTATGATCACTAGGAAAGCTGCAGTTCTTTGTGAAGGTTTCTTTTCAAACTCTGTGTGTGATGAATTAACTGTGACTTTAGGATGGCATGAAAGAGGAAAAGACTAAGCTGTAATGACAAGCTCTTATTTATTACCTTTTAAACTCTGCCTCCCACTCAATTATTGCTTTAAAAATTGAGGTCAGTACAAAGTGCTACAAGACACCTGGTATTAATGGTACCAAATGAGTCAGTCTCTATGTCATATATGTTTGGGGTTTTTTCTGATAATAACTAGCCTGTTGTAGTTCATTCGTTATCACATTTCCTCTTCCCGTTGATAGGGAATATTAGATTGTCCCTGAAAATCTGTTGCACTCCAGGTATTAACAATATATGTTATTTGCTACTGTCAAAATGTGTGTGTTTATTACACCCTAAAGATGGCATGCATTTAAGAAAGGCATAACTATTCATTGTATCACTGTGAGTAACTTATGAATAAGGAAAAATTAGAGCTGTAGATTTTTACCAATGGAAATTTAGCACTTTCCCAAAGCCTATAGATGTCATGAAATGGAATACAAATTTTTTCTAGAGTGCAAAAATAAGAGCAGGTGACTATGCAGTGGAAGCTTCTGGAAATGCCATCATCTGAGTAACTCACATCTAGGTTTAAGAAAATAAAAAGTATATTTCAGAAAGTAATCATGTTAGCAAAAAGCAGAGATGATAAAAAGAGCTGTGTGCTTTCACATTCAGATAAATTACAGAATAGCTTTCAATCACATTTGTCTGTATTCTTGGACAGGAATCACCAATATGTGCTTAATTGGTCAAATACAGTTTTATAGTCAGTCTTTATGTGGCTTTTATTTGTCAGAGAGTCTTTTTTTCTAACCGTTTGAAGCAACTCTTATGTAAGAAGGATCTAGCAGCAGTGTCTATAAAATGATTGTGTACATAAGCAGTCTAGTTTGTAAAAAGGACGCATTTAAATAAAGTAGGTAAATAGAGGTGAGAGGACAAGACTAGTCTAAGACATGAACCCTGTAAAAGAAGGCTACCAAGTACCTATGTCTTACATAACATCTCTCTGCAAAGGTGGAAGAGATAGGAATAAGCTGTCAAACTTTCAGACTGAGAGGATTAGTTAGTGTTTAAATTGTGAAGCTAACTGGGACCTTTATTTCACAAGTCAGATCCTGGGAGAAAGTGCTGAATATTGATGTGTTTTTCCTTTCCTACAAATACATTGTTTTTCTTTAAATCCAAAAGAATATTCAGATTGTATTTTTCTCTGCGCTGAGCAGTGTTTACAACTGAGCAGAAATCACTATGCTAACAGAAATCACTATATTAACTATAGACTCAAAATTCCATCCTACTTTAGGGGAAATGTTGTTTGCATGTTAAGAGGAGGTCTCAGTGCACTTTTGATTATTCATAGGAAAAGTAGGAAGTGGAGGAAGTAGTCAAGAAAAGGAGAGCAAGAAGACACGGCTGTGAGAACAGAGTATGTGTCTGCTTAGCAGCATCGATGCACAGCAGTTCAATTTTCAAAAGAACTGGTTCTTTATTTTCTCACAATTTTTTTTTCAAAGATGCTGAAATGGACTCTTGAAAGCACAAACCTGGGAAGAAAAACCACCCCCATCCCCAAAATGCAAAAACTTTTTAAGGCCTTTTGAAAAAATGATTTGCTGACAAGACATTCTTTCTGGAACATATTCACCTTGTCTGTGAGTTCTCAAGCCAGTCAGACAGCTGTGGAGCTGGGCTGCACTCACGTGATAGCAGCCTTCCAGTAGGTAAAGGGGCCTTAGAAGAAGACTGGAGTGGGACTTTGCATAAGGGCATGTATCCACCTAGATAGAGCAAGGTGGAATGGCCTTAAGCTGAAGGACGGTAGGTTTAAATTAGATAATAGGAAATAATTTTTTACTGTGAGAATAGTGAGGCACTAGAACAGGTTCCCCAGATACATTGTGAACTTCCCATCCCTGGAGGTGCTGAAGGCCAGGCTGGATGGGGCTCTAAATAACCTTGTTTATTGACAGGTATTCTTATCCATGGCAGGGGGGTAGAAGTACGTGGTCTTTGAAGTCCCTTCCAGCCCACCCATTCTATGAGTCCATGATTTGCCCAAGCACGTGTTTGTGTTCAGCACCACGGCCAGGGCAAAGGTTAGGGGTATAGCAAGGACAAGGGGAATGTATAAATACTTGTAATAACAAGGAACCTTTCTGTGTACATGTTGCTGGTTGTATATTCAGATGTATGTAGAGGATCAGTAGCATGTGATTAGGGATATTTACCAGGCATAAAACTGCTTGATTTCCTCCTTCTGTTGATAGTCAGTCACTAACTGTATGTTTGTTTCTCCTGTAAGTCAGAGATGACAGTCATTAAGGTAAATTGCACCATATTTATAAACTCCTAATCAGAAGTGAAAGATAATAATGTCTGAAAGGAACTATGGCCATATCCCCTTCGGTAGTGCCTTACTTAGCTTCCTCTTTAGTACTTCAGGTAGGGGTTTAAATGTTTATTCTAGGAAACATATTCCAAGTATGAGAAAAAACACAGGAAGCACAAGAAACTCAAAACTGAATCTGAAGGTGTAGTTTAGCTTTAGGTAGTGAATAAATAATATTAAGGATGTGCACAATTGTGCTTCTCTTTCTGCCTCTGTATCAAATATAAAAATGATCTTCATAACTCATGTCCTTCCCCACCCTGCCTAGTCATTTAGTAATTTAGTGTCATATCCCCTGCAAGAAACTATTTGTAATAAAACTATGTGTGGAATATTCTGGAAAAGGAGAGAGATTCTTATTTACAAAACTTCTAAATGAGTTTATTTTATCGTCTTCATTCCTTCTCTCCTGAATTTCACTCAGTTGCCCTTTCACAGCCACATTTTGCAAGCTTGAGTTGCCGGGTTTTACCAGATTTAGCCAGGATTGTTGGTGTGCAAAGTAGAGGACAAGAGACATTGCTGTCAATGCCCATTGCATTTATTATTTTTCCTTGGCTGGTGGTGACAGATCTGTATATCCTTTTGTAGTCTCTGGCTGTTAAGACATGACCATGAATATAATATGTGACATGGTGCTACTTATTTCCATCCTGATCTTGGGATGCAGGTCTTCCACTGAGAAGTCATCTGTGCTGTGGTCTTAGCAGAGTGCAGGCCTTTTTTTTTCTGGATGCAAACAACACAATTCCACTTTATCCCTGGTAGCAGCATCTTGGAAACAGTGATCTTAATCATAATTTTGGGCTGCTCTTTCAATCCTGGTTCTGCCACTTCTTCCAATGCTTACACACATACACATTCTTTTTCATATACATACACATTCCTACCACCATCATGTACTTCTGGATCTAGTTGTGAAAATCACTGATTTTTAATGGTGTAACCCACACTCAGTGGCACTTCATATAGAAGTTATGCACTTAGCAATGGACAAAGTGGTGTAGGAAAATACAGTCATCCATAGTGTCCATAGCTCTTCATATTCAGTGAGAGGCATTTGAAGGCATCCAAGGTCCTTATAAGTGGTTAACAGAACTAGAACTTTATAGATGAGCATTCTGACCTTTATAGTAAGAAAATATGCTTCTTGGAATGGAATGACCAGAATAAGAACTCTGGGGTTTATTTTAAAATGTGGTCCCATTATTTTAAAATGCAATCCCATGAATGCAATATAAAATATTACAATGTTATTTTGTGCTTTGTTCTGTATACCTTTAATACCACTATATGAACATTTTGAATGTCACTGGTCGCTTAGATGGTATTATTTGGTATTTGTCATGTTGGTTTCAAGATATTTTTCCTGATGGCTGGTAAATATCATTGTGCCCTTTATGTGTCTGTAGGAAAGAAGGCAGTCTATAAGAAAGAAGGATTGGACACAGTGGAATTCTTCTTAGAATTCACACTTCATATAGGTAGTTAATGAATTTTATCTACTGTTTTTAACCCTCTCAGCATTCTAGGCTAGTTCTGCAGTTGTCTTTCAATTTTGTTTTGGCTCTCCTGGATAATCTTGGATCTTAACAAATGGTGTGGCTTCGCAGTTCACCACTCTTAAACCTTGAGAGACCCCATCAGTTACTTCTGTCTGTTGTGACAACTGACTTTCCTACAGTTTGTTTAAATATCTAGAAAACTTGATGATCCAGGAGGTGACTACCCATGGGAGCTTGCCCTCCAACTACTGTTGAAGTCTAGCATTTTCCTACTTGAGCTTCTTTAGAACATTTAAGGAATGACATCCAGTCTTGGAAGTTTGCTTACTGTTCAGTTTATCAGTTTATTCTAAAATCTTGTTTTTGTTTATTTTGGACTAATATGTTATTTTGTCTCTATTACTGCTCATACCATGCTGGTTTTTGTTTTCATTCCTAGTCCTTTTAGGGACTCATAATAAAGGCTCAAGTAGGTGAGTAGTACAAACCAAACCTTTGTTTTGGTTTGTACTACTCACCTACTTGAGCCTTTATTATGGTGCCTGTAAACAGCTACAGGATCACTCCTTATTCTGATTGATTCATTCATGGGCATTTCCCATTTTTAAAGTTAAATATTAATCTGCTATTAATGGCTTTATTACTCCCACAGATGTGGAATTATGTACATTAAAGCATTAATAAAGCATCTCATATCTCCATTCCTACATATAGCAGGCAAGTCTCCACAAAAACACATTGCAGACCCAGTTCTCTGTGCTTGATACTCAGATTTCCAACACTGTAGTTCTGGTAGTCTCTGCCTTATTGAAAATTTTATTCTTACCTAATGTCCATGGGCAAATAAAACAAAATAAAAGACATCTCCCCAAACAACCCCAAACCCTAGCAATTAAAGAAAAATAAATTGTCGTGGCTATAAATGTATTGCTGTAGAATTTGAGAATCTACCCATCAAGAAAAGTAATTTCTAAAAAATGTTGATAATGTAGCTAAAAATGCCTCCTTGACCCTGCTGTTTCAGTAGCTGAACAATTTACACCCCACAAGGATAAGCCTTTCTAGTAAGAGAAAGCTGTGTCAACTTCCTGAAGTTGGTGTGTAACATATGGAAAGAGGTGTTGGGCCTGTAGGTGCTCTAGGTCTAATTGTCCTTTCTAACACTGTGTCTCTGTGAGCTATTTCAGAGGTATTACAAACTCAGTCATGGAACTGGGGAGGCAGAGAGAGATCAGGCTCTGTCTCACAGAAACATGTTTGTGACTAGCAATGCTCATGATCTTGTGAATCTTTTTATTAGGTTTTTCACAGAATCAAGATTCCCAGGAAACTCTGCTGGTTTTGGCTGGGATAGGCTGAATTTTCTTTGTAGTATCTGGTCTGGGGCTGTGTTTATGATCTGTGCTGAAAACAGTTGATAGCACAGGGATGTTTTAGTTACCCCTGAGCAGGGGTTATGCAGAGTCCAGGTCTTCTCTGCTCCTTGCCCCATCAGTGTGGAGGCTGGGGTGCACAAGGAGTTGTGAGGGCAACAGCCAGGACAGCTTAACCCAGGTGACCAAAGGGATATTCCAGACTATACGGCTTCATGCTCAGCAATGTGAAGTTGGAGGAAGAAGAAGAAATGGAGGGACATATTTAAAGTGCAGGCATTTATTCTTGCCAAGTGACCATTGCCTGTAATGTTGTCCTGCTTTCCTGTTGGTTCACGGCATTTTATTATTGTACTGAACTTTCCTTTTCTTCCTTTTTTTTTTAAATAGCTTTTGGTTTTTTACTGTCCTTTTGCAAATTTTACTCATGGTATTCAGTGATTTTTGTGTTGACGCTTCTAGACAGGAAGCAGTTTTTTGTGAGATGCATTTGATTACTGCATGGCATAATAATAAAAAATGAGAATATGAATGGTGGCAATGACAGATATGAAGTGCGCTTATTTTTTCTTTTTTTAAATCCAAATGACAGTGTTGAGGCAATTCTTTTTCTGACATACAAGTCCTGGATTGAATGCAAATATCTGACATGGATTTTGTAGACAGTCAGAAACTGCAGTCTTCTCTTCTTTTAACTATGTATCCTTGTCTCTATTTTGCTCTTTCAGCTAATCAGATTAGAAATCTTTTTCTTAAGTCTCATGTAGACTGTGTGCATGTAGTCTTACCTAACTCATGCTCATGACTCAGTAGTATACACTAATCTGCTGTTCACATCAGACTCCTTTTATATTTTTTACATTTACTTTGTGAAATGGGAGTTGCCAGATTGTATGGGAGTTTCTCAGGAGTCACACAAAGAGGATACACCTCCTTCGTCAATTAGAGAATTTATTATGAAGGTAAATGCTGTAAGTTAAGCATCAATCTCTTCCAGGTTCATCCAGGTGTGCTTTGTTTGCTGGCCTACTTTAATATTATTTATATAATCGGAGTCAAGATAACATACAGGATTATATAAATACTGTTTAGCTTCATAAAATCAAATTCTTTTAGTTCAAAATTACTGAATTATTGCCTGCACCTTTCATGAAAATGTCATCTAGTCACCCCAATATAAGATTAGGTGAATTGCTCTTTTCAAGTACAGTCGTTCAGTTAAAAATTATTCTTTTTGTGCCTGCAGTTTATTTTGGCTCGGTTCCACAAACTAGCTTACATGAGAGAGACCTAACAAGTCCAGGGTCACGACATGAAAATGGCATTTCCAACCAAAGAGAGAGTTTTTTCTTGGACAGCTACAAAGTAGCTCCTGTTAAAACTCAGATAATCCATGTTTTGTAATCTGTATTTCCATTCATATTCTGTGTGTTTGACATAGGTCTGTTTATAATAAATACTGTCATTTGTATAAGTAGTAGCAAAATAAAATCTAGTACAACATCAATCAATTCAGAAGTATTTTTTGCTTTGTTTTGTATGACTCTATATGAAACATTCCTGTGACAACAAAACAAAACAAAAAAATCCCAAATACAGGAAATTAAACAAAAGAGTTGAAAACCAGGCTTTTCTTTGTCATATCTGTATCACCATAAATTTCTTGCAAAGAAAGGGTAAAATCCACTCCCAAATACATGTAACATTAACAGAAAACATTAACTTTTCAGGTGAAGCCTAGAAGTACGGTTTACATTTTATTTTATTATAATACACTTCTTCAGGAACTCATGTGCCTGTCTCAGTCTTTCGATGTCTGTAATATCCTAAGATATGTTGAGTGCTTTTTTGATAAATCTACAATAAAATCTGACCATTGCTTAATGACTTTTTTGTTTTAAACACCTTTTCTGAATGATGGATGATTTACAGAAGAATGTTCCCCTTCTGTCAGAGAGTGCTTGGACTCAATCCCTTCAGAGTAAATGCCTAATTGCATTGTTATGTTCAGTCTGCATGTTCAGTCTGGCCTAAAATACCAGGAAAAGATCTTTTATTAATCATATGGCCCTCTGAGATGGTGAAGAGATGTTTCTGTAATATTTTATGTACAGGTGTGTGGTAGATAGTAAGATTTTGGTATCAGGGGAGCTGCAGGGGGGTCTCTGTAGGAAGAGACTTGGACAGTCTGTGCCAGACACAGAGACTGGACAGCTGGCTCCAGACCTAGCACAGCATGCAGCTGAGCCCATCAGCCACACTGGAGACTTGGGAATACATTTATCTGTTGGGAAATACATTTAAGAAAGGTTGTAAATATATTTAAGAAAGGCTGAAATGCTGTGTAGCAACTAGAGAGAGGAGGGAGAAATGTTCTGTTGAGGAGAGGGAGTGAGAGAACTGCTGGCTGAGGGTTTGCAGTCAGCCAAGCTGAACCCATCACAGCTGAAAAAATGAAGATTCTTTGTGTCTAATTACAGATTTGCCAGACTACAGCAACACTTAATGCAACATTGGTGAAGCACTGTTCTGAACTGGAAACTTTTCTCCTGTCTCTGTCTTGGGAAAGTACAGATAAGATATTATCACTTATCTCACGGACTTGCTTTTGATTTAACATTTTTATTAAGCTATTTGCCTTCAGCAAACATCTCTTACAGAGTTTTATGAAATACTTTTCCTCTATAATGTTTCTAACCTACGTAAGCATTGCCAGAAAAATAACTGTTCTTCAGACTGGGCAGAGAAAGGGGATTGTACTCCGTTGTCCCTGTTCTTCATGCTAGTTCACATCTGCAATATTCTGTTGTATTATGTTCTCCTAAGTCTTACTTTCCATGTCAAGTTAAGAATTCAGCTTCATTTTTTATAATATTTTCCTTTCCATAAACTGAGAAAGCTCTTTAAATGTAGATAGCCTTAAAAAATTTGGGCTTATCCATACTGAAGTTTTTATTCCCATATCAAATGTTGAAATGCGGTCACATTTCTTCTCCCTTTTCTCATCAGTGAAATTAGATTCCCTCTAATTTCTGCATTGTAGAATCATGATCATTCCTGCTTACCTGGTCTTTGGAAAAGTGAAAAAAGAAAGTATTATGTGCAAAACTGAAGTGTTTCAAAATTAGGTGAGGGCCTTATAGCCCAGAGATTCAGGTATTAAAATAGAATTGATCAGTTATAAGGGACCCAAAACATCTGGTCCAAATGTATTCTTACAGGAAATTATAGAATCATAGAATGGTTTGGGTAGGAAGGAACCTTGGAGATATTTGCTTACAACCCACTTACCATGGGCAGGGACAACTCCCACTAGACCAGGTTGCTCAAAGGTTGCCATTTAACCTGGCTTTGAATACATGCAGAGATGGGGCATCCACAAATTATCTGGGCAACCTGCCCCAGTTTCTCACCTAGTTTTTCATACCCCTTAAAGTAATTAATTTCTTTCTAATATCTAATCTAAATCTGCCCTCTTTCAGCTTTAACTCATTCCCTTTTATCCTATCACTACATGCTCTTGTAAAAAGTCACTCTCCAGCTTTCTTGTAGGTCCCTTTTCAAGAAGGTGCTTTAAGGTCTCTCCAGAGTTTTCTTACCTGGTGCCAGCATCTCCTTGTTTAGAATGCTGGATGTGTAATACATATTGGGACAGGAGTTTTGTGGAGATGCCTATATCAAAACTCTGAGGTATTCTGATACTCTGGGTAACAGTTCTTTTGAACATTAATTATCCACAGTTTGAAGTTATAATCAGACTTTTTTATTCCAAACATTTTTTATCCAGCCCTTAGAAAATTTGAATGTAGGTAGACCTGATAGATGTAATGGGCTGAATGGCATGGACTGTCAGTCTTACTACTGGCATTTTATAGTGCAGATAATTTACTTCTGAGAATTGACATTTGAAAAAGCAGCAACTGAAAAGGAGAAGGAAGAAGGAAGTATTTTTTAGTTTTGCTTTCCTTTTGTCCCCTTTCAGAAGACACCTTGACAGTATTCTGATTCAAATTTTGAAAGTGCATGGAAAATAAACATACAGTGCAAAATATCATGGAAGTGTATAAAGGAAAAGTTTTCTCAGGTTGTGTCTAATTCATCAGCTCACAAAGTGTTCTTCTATATACACTGTTATATTCACAATGTTGCTCTGATAATGTGCTGTATTGACAATATTGTCTTTTTGATGACTCAAGTGTTAGTTATAAAGTAATGTTGTTAGGAACTGTGCATGGCAGCTGGAAGACTTGGATACAGGTCAGACGTATTCTCAAATTTGACGCAGTTATTCCCCATCCTACAAGACAGAAGGCACTATTAACTACGTAACTGCTGACTTGTATAACAGAAAAAAGTTAAACTTTACCATAACTCTGGCAAGTTTTGCAAGCACAGCAAATTATACCAGGTGGTAAGAAGAGGAAGACTGAAGACTCTTAGCAATTCTTACTTCAAAAGAACTCAACTTTTCATAATGTCCTGTGGAGCCATCACCCTACCTTTACAATGACTCAGAATATTTTTTTTCTCAGCTACTTGATATTAAGTCTTAAACTTATGAAAATCTGTTCCTTCAGTAGAGCTGTTAACAACAGGCCATAAACTAAGCCAATCCATTAAGAGTTGGGGAAAAATTGATAAAGTTTAATCTATCAGCCAAGTGACTAGGCTGGCCGTGTTGAAAAATACAAGAATATACTGTGTTGAACCATAATATTTGAAGTGTCTTTCATAAATTCTTGATTGAAAGCTAAAAAATAACTCATAGCAAATGTTGACTTGGAGGCAATGTTGATACGCTGCTGAAAAAAGGAAAGAGAGAACGAAGGGTTTGCTCTCCAATTTTTTGTGACAGTGAGTCTGATTTCTCATATAAAAATATTAAGTAAATGCAAATTTACTTCCATTCCACCTTCAGTGTCAATAGGAATTTTGGGACAAGGAGGTGGTAGAAAATATTAGTAGAAGAAATCTGCAGTTAAAACAAATATGCTCACTTCATTTCTTGTTCAAATTCTTGATATGTGAGCTCCATTGAGAGAGCACAGGTTTACGTACCCAGCTTTTGTCTGGAATATTTTCTAGCATCTAAGTGAACTGTATTTTCAGAAAAAATCCTCTCCAGAGGAGAGAGGGAAAAAAGCACATTTTGCCAATATTTTTTCCCACCTTTTCCTACACAAAAAATAAAAGTTTTGGAAAATCCCACTCTCCTGGCGTAAAATTGCCAGTGTATGGTATGTGTATTACCAGAGTAAGGTATGTTAAGTGTCATTTCCTTGCTGCCTTTTCCATGCTATCCCTTCTTGACTCAGTCCATTTCCCTGTAGTAAATCCCACAGATGTTTGAGCAAAGGAGAACTGCTCTAATATTATTTTAAATTGTCAAGTATTTTTTCCTTGTGTATTGATGTAGAAGCTGGTGTGCAGAGGCTTTTTGCAGACAAAAATTTTCCAGAAGCTGAATGTTAATAGGAAAACTTACTAATTGAAGTTATTTCCTACATCCCTTCCTAATCTTCAGTAATTGTGTGTCACATGTTTATCCCCACTTGTACCTAACTGGAAGAGAAGGAAATGTTTTGCAACTTTAGTCTCAGAGGATGAGTTGCTGACTTCCAAAAAAGGAAGTACTATGAATGGAAAATGGATGCTATTGAAATTTCTGTGCCAAACCAGTTAAGGAAGGGCATGTATGAATATTATACTGCAGCCAGCATCAGCAGATACCTTACAATATTGTATTTGTTGGAATGAAAAGTAATGCACATAACCCAAAGGCTGCTCAAGGTTACGGTGATGAAATTGACTCTATATCAGTTTTACATCCATCTAAATGCTGGCTCCTTTTGTGTTCATAATTTTGGATGAAGCTGTTGGCAGCATGCATGTCAAATTGAAATATAGCCCCATTAGTTCTATGTCATTGCTTTAACACTTTAATTACTTCTATATCATTGCTTTTAACACTTTTCATTCAACTTGTACTGTTCAGCCTTCTCTTGCTTGTTAAGTTTTTGTCAAGATGTGCTGCAGGGGGCTTAAGTGCCTCAGTCAAGGAAATACAGTGATTGTGTATGCTACATCTCTGAATTAATAATTTGACTAGATTTTACCAGAGCTATTTTAGAATGGCTGCCAAGGGAGTTCCAGAAACCCAATTCAGATGATCTTTGTGCTTGAAATAAAAGGGGTGATGTGCACTTGTATGGTCATGTGTAAGGCTGTGTGTGCTGTGGTGAAATTCTGGCAGGTGGAAGAGTAGAACAAAATCCTATGGCCACTTCTGCAGAACAACATTAGTGATAGAACATTGCTGCTTGGTTTGGCAGCCTGTGATCAGCAAGTGAGGACTACAAAAGCAGATAAGGAAAAGACCTCAGTCACCAAGTGTAATTGTACTTTTTGAGGTATTTGTACAGTGGTCATCCTGTGGCAAGAGTGCAGTTGGATTTCTTCTTGTTATGTTAACTGATAGAAACAGACCCCACATTCTTGAAAAATTGTTTATTCTTCCTAAAACAATAAACCCAGTCAGGTCTCAGCTGAATTTTATCTAAAAGTTACGTAAATTATACCTATAGGCTCTTTTATTCTGCAGTGTGATTCAGAATGAAGATAATCTTCCATGTAGATTCTCTTTTTAACAACAAGTATATTGCAAAATAAATTTACCCTGTAACTAAATGAACATTAAAAGTTAGCTATGCTGATGGAACGATTGGAAATAGTCTCATAAAAGTTTAAGGGTAGGGAAACAATGCAATGACATAACCATGACTCAAAACACATCTTTTATCTCTGCTTCTGCATCTGCTGCTACAACAAACACACTTGCCATGTAACCAACTTTTCTTTTTTATGCTTTGGATTTTAGCAGTGATTTTTGTAGCACTGGTGTTGGGGCTCCTAGGTCAGGCATATAGTGAAAGCTTATGGGAAGCTGTACTGCTACTCAGTACAGCTTCAGAAACTTTAAAAAAGTTCTGTTTAAAAATCTCTGTTAGTACTCAACTGTGGAACCTAAACATTAAAATTCTTCTTGTCACTAGTTCTGCTGACGCTTGCATAGTGACAGCATCCAGAATTATAAGTAATATCTTTGGTAGTAAAAGCACCTGAACACCTGACCAATATTGGAAAGAGGAGGGTGACTTCTGATTAAGGTGACTAGAAGCAGGAATGGCACAAAGTTCCACAGAAAGGTCAACTCAGGTATAGATAACTTATGTAAGCTTAGGGGAAAGATGGTAATGATAAAGTGGAGTTAACTTTGTTACAAAGTGATTGGTTAGTTCAGGTTGTCAAACAATTTATGGTAAATAAATTAATACATACGTACAGATGTTATCTGCACATTACCAATAAGGTTCTTTTGGGTTAAAATATATAGTCAAAAAATCTTTAAGGTAGCTGAGCAAGAAATAAACCAGGCTCTGATGTCTAACTCAAAGATTGATTATTTCTGAAAAACATATAAAACAGATGGTAGACAGGATCATTACCCTTCTGTCAATAAGGAAACAGAGACAGTATTGTTTAGGACACCTTCTAATGCTAGCAAAAGTACAAATGCCTAAAGCTTTTGGAGATAAGGATCTGTATTTATTTCTCTTCAGATCGTCACAGCCATTCAATTGTGAATTCTGTAAAAGTGGTCTCAGTGCTTAAAGACATGCTGATGTCCCTTATTCTCTAGATAGGGATGTCACAGCAAGCCCCATATATGTCAGAAGGGACAATGGAAAGTTGTTGGTCACTCTGGCAAGCAAAGACTGCAAAAGGAAAATTGTCCTGTGTAACTTCATAGCTCAAGAAGGAATCATGCTCCTTGTGCAATCAGCACAAAGTTGGAGCACAGTAAATCAGTCTCTAAAATTCTAAGCATCTTAGATAGAAATAGCTCTTCTACATGGTGCAACTGTAATTGAGGGATGATTATCTTTCCCAGTCACAAGAAATGAATAAGACTGATTCCATTGAGATCTGGAAGTTTTATGGCAAAGAAAGGTGAATGGAAAATATGCAAGTTTCCAACTTACACCTGTCAGCATACAAATCCAGTTTAATTTAAAAAGGGGTCAGGTTTGCTGTGTACACGAAGTTGCTGTTGGAGTTTGCAAAGACTGTTATAGGATTTAAGTCATGGAAACCCTTTTCCTTCCGAGGTGATAGTTCTAGCCAGGAGACTACCTAGAAAAACACAGCGGGGAAAAGAAAACCTCAAAAATCAGTCCTTTGGGCATCTCCCAAGTAATTTTAGAAAACGCTTCCCAACTAAGAGTTTTGGTGGCATAAAAGACATAAAATGCCAAGTGGGGAGGTGTCTCTGAGGTATCATAAGAAGTTAAGTAAAGTAAGATGGTAAAGTAACCACTGAGCCAAAACTCTGTAGACTGTGTTTTTGCTTTGTTTTCTTTGAATGGTTCTAACTAGTTATTACTGGGTTTATTTTTATTTTCCAAGAAGGAAAATAAAGTTATATTCTTCCAGTGATAGCTTCAGGAGGGAGAAAAGGCATCCCACTTAATTTCAGTCAGGATTGTTGAGTGATATACTATGTACAGGTAAGAGAAGTGCAAATTTGTATTCTCAACTAGAGAAAAGAGAAAAATCTAAAACCTCTTCAGATGTATTGAGGAAAAAGAGGAAGATGTTCAGATAGAGTCTAGGCTATAGTTGAGATAAAATTATTAAATAAAAAATATCAGCTAAAGAATATGCCTTTATGATAAGAGGATGTTTCTAGTTGACTAGAGCAGTCAAAAGGGCTAAGTGAAAAGTTTCCTTGATGTTTTGAAAAACATAAAGGTCCTACTTGTAATATGATCAATGAAAGTAAGAAATACTTTAAACGATTAAGAGGATTACAGATTTCTGGTCACTGCAATGAAAATTTTTTGATGAGGAAATGTAGAGATTGGAAGCAGATGTGTTACAAGATGTCTTGAAGGAAGTGTGTTTTGTCTTCTGCAGAGAGTTGCAGAAAGACCTTCTAAAAGGAGCTTTTCAGCACAATATAATGTGCCTGTGGAAATCCTGTATTTCTGAAGCAGCATTCTGAAGTGGTTCCTGATTCTGTTTTCTGCTTTCTTTCTTCTTCTCCCAAGAAACCTCTTTCTCTGCACAAAGCAAAGCTGACCCTATAGCTTTTGTAGGATCTGATGTGGGACAGTGGACTGTAATTTTATCATTTATGTAGAAAGTAAGCCAGAATGGGCAAGAATGTTTAGGGGGATTAAAAACAGTAATGTTTTTCCATTTACCCTTCTTCTTTTTACTTTTTCTCTAAAGCTTAATATTATGTGAGAATCTCTACAACTTTGATGGACATTCTCTTACACCATGATGAGCTTCAAAAGAGCACCTCTTTTGTGGTAAAATCCTTGAACCTACTGTGTCAGCCAGTCTCAAATATATTTTTGGCAAAATATGCAGTATGGGAAGTACTTGGTTTAGATGTTCCCAAGAGCTGTAAAAATTAAAGAAATCCAATAATTACCTGCAAAATAATTTTACAACACATGATGTGCCATTTTATTTGTAAGGGTTAATGTTAATTACAAAGTACTTCATAAACATCACTTAATTTTTACAGAAATCATTCTATGTGATGATGAAAAATGAAAATATCTTTGGTTTTGAAGTCTTTATTTAGAGTCTCACCTTAAAATTTCTTCCAGGGATTTCTTTGTTCAGCCACCCCAAAATCCATTATTTGTTATGGGAGTTGCTGAAGATTAAACTTAGTGTGAGCATTTGAAGGATTTAAAAGCACAGCATCCTGTAGATGAAATAGAGCAATAAAAAATTACATTATTACTGAATCAATATTATAGTTTCCTGTATGCTGAATTCCTTCATTTACGGTGAAAAATGATTGTCTGTTTACTTCTTATCTTCTGCAAATATCACACCTGTTTTTTCACCCCTCCTCTTGCCTCCTCCCTTTGAATCTCCTCCCCTGTGACAGAATCAATTGCCTCAGTGGGTATTATAAAAAGCTGAGTTTCCAGTGGATCTTCCATTCACCCACCTTAGCCACCATGGGGCTAAGAGCGGCCAGCCTCTTCCTCCTCTGGCTGGCTCTCTCCTCTGCTAATGAAATAAAAAAAGGTAAGATCTAGAGATGAAATGGTAGCAGATTGCTTCCTGGAAAAGAGGGAGAGAGTTAAAATATGGCTGCAGAGCTAGAAGGAGGCTGTGCATTTAAATAATGCTCTGGAGTTTCAGGATGCTTAAATCACTTGAGCTTTCAAATGAGGCTGCATTGCTTGGACAAAATTGATAGAACCTACTTTCTTTGGAGAGATTAGCGCCTATCTCTACTGCATTGATTTCTAGTTTGATGTGCTTGGAAAACATTTCCAGTGTTGCTTTTCTTTCCATGTGTTGAGTCTTTACTAGACATGGCAAGAAAAGAACTGTAAGGCAAGAAAGGAACTGTAGGACTTTGAGAGGTTCATTGTTAAAGTAATGAAGGAAGTGGATGATTGTGTCTTCTGTTGCTTTGGAACAACATAAATTGTTCCTCAAAAATGAATGTAATAACATTAAAAAAACCCCCAAACTTATTTTGTCATTTAGGACATTTTTATCCCTTTTGCAAAAGCTCTGACTTACTGTATTTGCTATCAAATTTGAAGTGATGGAATGGAGCACTCTTACTGAAAACTGCTTTTTGGAGGAATAGGTGATTAATTATATCCAGTGATCAGGTTTGGGCTATTGAGATTGGTCTGTTGTGTCTTGAATTCAGCAGTGGGAGGAAAGCTTTACCTTGCATTTGGTCTTCCATCTGTGAGCTCTGGGAGGACCTCTGTGCAGCCTTCTTTCTGGGGAGGGATGTGTTCCAGCTTGGCTGGATGTATCTGGTATGACTGATACCATCAAAATACAGTGACCTAGGGATTTTCGTAGCAGTTTTGCTTTCTCATGTTAAATGCTGCAAGAAAATCTTGTGAAATTTTAAGATTCCCAAGGATACTCAGCTTTTATGATTCTCCCCTAATCTACAGTATCTGGAGATTGATCAGATATTGTTGTTAATTTATATTTTTTGTTGGTATAGAATGCAGAGGAAGGAACAAATCATCTTCATATTTTGCTATTGCAAAAACCTTTTTTTCCCTCCTACTATGACTATTTTCTGACCTATCCTCTGAAAAATTTCTGTCTTGCAGTAATAGAAATCACTACTACTGCTTTTAGGAAAATAAATATTTCATTGAAATCTCCTGTTATGAATAAGTCCTTTCATAACCTTTAAACTGTTGGCCTTCCAGAGTACGTAGTACTTTCTTGATTTCCTACCTGTTTTGTTTCTAGTACATGTTGCACCAGGAAAGAAGATAGTTCTTGGAAAAATTTAATATTTACAAAAATCATACTGTGATTCAGAATAAAATCATATTCTTGGCACAGAAGCCAAGTTAGTGGTCAGTATTAAGTTTCCCCACCTCATGCAGGTAAGTTCATTCACCTCAGTGAAGATTATAGGATATACCCTGGTCTCAGAATTATTTATTAACATCTCAGTCTGCTTTTGAGACTTTCCATGTTTTCTGCTGACCTGGCAGATACTTGATCCAGCTTTAAATCCATGGAATCAGTGTGAACAAAATTGCAGGTGGTTTCTGCTGTAAAATTGAACATTTACCATTTTTCACACTAGATCATTTCTTGCACTTCTTTTCAACTCTCTTTCTTTTTCATCACTTAACAGGAAGGACAAGAAGCCATGGCCACTATGTCTGCAGCACTTGGGGAAACAACCATTTCAAGACTTTTGATGGAGACGTCTACCAGTTCCCTGGCACTTGCGAGTATAATTTTGTTTCTGACTGCCGAGAGGCTTACAAGGAATTCTCTGTCCACATCCAGCGTGGTCTCGACAGCAATGGCCATCCTGAGATCCAGTATATTCTGCTGAAAGTCAAGGATATAATGGTCTACCTCAAACCCAACCTGGTTGTGGTGGATGGGCGGATGTAAGTTCCTTTGTTATAATGGTATTCAGAGAAATGTGCTGGGAAGATAAAAGCAGGATTGATTCTTTACACAACTGTCCATGTACCATTACAGAAACTGCTGCAAAGCATTTCCACAGGACAAACAAACAAATAAACAAACAAAAAAGTCTTTTGAAATTCAGCATTAAAATTGCTTTGGGGAGGGGTTTTAGTACTAATTGTCATTTCTACACTGGCATAAGGGATTATTTAAATACAAGTCAGGAATAGGTTTGAGTGAATTGTTTTTCCAGTTGTGCAGAAAATAGTGCAGCTCATGAGCCAGATTTTTCACTGGTTTAAAGTGATGTAGCTTCATTTGTTTGATGGCATCATCTTGAGTTTACCTTAGCAGATGGTCTAGCAAATCCTTGAAAGGGGAATACATTTCTCTGGGGTCTTCTCCTCTTATTTTCTGACATAAGAGAGGTAGTTTTTTCTGCTCTTCATAAATAATTCTTAAAGATCTGATGGCCGTTCCTCAAGGGAGTTTAACAGATATAACACAGGTCAAAATTCACACTAATTTATCTGTGGCACTATGTACTTTTGCATACTAAGCAGTGTTATTTTTTTCTTCTTATAACATGATTACACAAGAAACTCGTCTGACACCATTAGTGATGCTAAGTAGTGTCTTAACCTCATCTTTCCTATCATTAGCTTATCCTTGTAGTGTGTGCCTTTACACTCTGAAGCAAGTGAAGTAACTAATGAGTTAATTAGTATGTTTTAGCATAATTGAGAAAGCTTTTTAATTGTCATTGGAGAACTTGGTTTTGCCCAGAATTCTGCTTTTGCTCTAAAGTTTGGAAGCCACTGCAATGAAAATATGTTCAAGGATTGAAAGTAACATTCAGTTTTCCAAAGATCATACTAGAATGCATAAGAAAATGACAGAAATTTACAAAAAATGCATTATTGCCTCAAATTGAAAAAGCTCTTTATTATGTACTCAAGTCTTAAAAAGAACTCCATGAAAAACAAGTTAGAAGTACTTTTAAAACTGTTTCTCTTAAATGGAGCCATTTTTCTTAGGTAGACTTTATTGTCATAAAACAACAAATCCCTGCAAAACTAGTTTTTGCAGCTTGTAGAATTTTTTTTTGGTAGAACTTAATTTTCCGTATTGCTCCTGAAATGATAAATTATCTATTGTCATGTAAAATAGCATTTCACAGTGCTGAAGTGAAAACTGTAAAGTAGAAAAGTTTGTGGATTAGCCTTCAGGTACCTGATTCACTGCTTGATTGAATGTCCTACTATTAGAAAAAAAAGATAAATATTCCATGCAGTGAAAGCTAAAAGCTGAGAAGATGTCCATTTTATGCTTCCCCTCAAGAAACATAATCCCTCAAGATTTCATTGTTTATTGATGAGCAATGCAGTCAAAAGCAGAAAAAATGATCTCTTGAGTTTGCACCTAGATGTGTAAGTCATTTGTGCATGTTAAAAAATGCCTGAGGTAAATAGTTGTAAAAATCCCAGTGACAGAAAATCAGGAGATAAAGTTCTCCCAGTCAAGAGACTAGTTAACAGATGTACATACACATGCATGAATCTTGATGGATAACAATTACATTGCTAAATCTGTAGAAAATGAACCAGTTATTTTGACTGGGCCCCAGTTTACATTACTCCTATTTGAGAAGACTTTAGTTCTCTGGATTTTATAGGATAAGAGCGCCTGCCACAATTCTTTTATTGTTGAATGAAATTCAGCATTTCAGTTTATTTGTAAGACAGACACCAATTGTTATCACACAAAAATATCTATGCCCAGCCCTCTGCAAAGTGTCTTCTGTCACCATTAACAAGCTCAGTCCTGTCCACTGAAAACTAAGTAAATAACTGCAGTAAGAGCTACTGAATTCCTCATAACATGCTCCTTTCTTTTACAAATTTTGTTGGCAGTCCCTATAACTGCCTGTGCATTCTGAACTCTCTCTTAAGGAGGCAGTTCCTTGCAATGGAACATAAATTCTCTCTGAAATGGTTATGAGATATTTTGGTAAAGAAACACTGTAAATTATGTTGTAGCTCCTTTCATTGACATAAATTATTAGTAAGTGTTTAAATATCCTCTGTTAATACCACAATGATGATGGTTTTGCTTTGATTAATTTGAAGACATCTGACATTTTGGTATTTTTGAAATTAAAGAGCCCAAAGTGTTGGGTAGGCTTTTCCCCTGAAATTACATTGCCTTTTAAATAAATTTTTGCGATGAGTTATTGTCCTGAGTGTCAGATAGAGAAGACTTTATGCCTCATTAAAACAAGGCATCCTGTGCAGTTAGAATGAAGTAGTCAGACTAGTTTCTCTATTCCTTGGGGTATTTGGCTTATTACAGACATTCATGTCAGCCCTTATGTTTCCTAACTAATGCAAAGTCTGTGATTTTCTTCCTAGTGTGAAGACACCTTACTACACCTCTGGTGTCCTCATTGAGAGCAATGACATTTACACCAAGATTTATGCCAAATTAGGCATGGTTCTGATGTGGAACCAGCAGGATGCCCTGATGGTATGTATGATCAAAGTATTTTTAATTGGTATTTACTGGCTTTCCTGGGATATTTCTCTATGTCAGTAGGGGAAAAAAGGGAGGGGGGAAAAAGGAAGAAGAAAAATATAATTCCTTTATGTTTTTCCTTCTTCTTTTCGTTATTTAGGTGGAACTGGACAGCAAATTTAATAACCATACCTGTGGTCTCTGTGGGGATTACAATGGCATTCAAATCTACAATGAGTTCATCAAGGGAGGTGCGTCATCCCACCATACTGACAGTTGTCCCCAGAGATAGACTGACAAGCCCTGTGCACAGAAACTTCACAGGAGAGCAAATTTTACTTGAGAGGTTTCTGTGATTGCCACAGACTAAACATTAAGTTCCAGTGCTGTATTCCTGGAATTCCTGCATTCTAAATTTATTCTGTTCTAGATTATTCTTTTTGTTCTTTACTAGCCTTCTTTTCCTGTTTCCCCTTTACATTTTAAAGCACAGTTAGACATCATTCAGAGCAGGTACCTGTGTCTAACAGGCATGTTTGATACCATAGTAACTGTTTCCCTTGATCAGTAGAGTTCCAGGAATCAGATGCTCCTTGTTGTAAATTTTTGGGACTCAGCAAGTTCTTGTTCTATTTTTTTCTCATAGATGCAAGCTACAACTCAATTACATATGGGAATATGCAGAAGATCAGCAAACCCAATTCCAAATGTGAAGATCCAGATGAAACTCAGGCTCTTGCAAGCTGTAATGAGCATGTAAGTACTTCTTGTGGCAAACTTCCTTGACATGGACACATGGAGACATCCTTGTGCAACAGGGAGTAGGTTGCAAGGAGCTGGGAGGACTGTCCCTTCCAGG
This sequence comes from Passer domesticus, assembly GCF_036417665.1. Lineage (NCBI taxonomy): Eukaryota > Metazoa > Chordata > Aves > Passeriformes > Passeridae > Passer > Passer domesticus. The sequence goes on from NC_087479.1 coordinate 45,883,610, forward strand.
ATATGTGGTTACTTTTTCCTAGCTGTTCAAAAGACAACAGTTTTTATTGTAAGATAAGAAATGTCCAGAAGCTCAGATACCTGTAAATCTCTTAAACTTTATTCCCCTTCCTCCTCAGCGTGATGAGTGCCAGAGGCTGCTGACTTCCGCCGCATTTGCTGATTGTCGGCTGCGTCTTAATCTGGAAATGTACATCCAAGCCTGCATGCAGGACAAGTGTGCCTGCAATGGGAAGGACGACTCCTTCTGCCTCTGCAGCACCATCTCCGAGTATTCCCGCCAGTGCTCACACGCAGGCGGCCGCCCGGGAGAATGGAGGACACAGAGCTTCTGCCGTAAGCAGCTACACGCATTTTACAAATATCCAAAGGTTTCATGCATGTAGCACCATGAAATTTAAATTTATTACTTCTTTTCAAAGGTGTTGGCATGTATTACAAATTTCATACTGGTAGTGCTAAAAATATTATGGTCTCTCTGCTTTCTTCTTCTGTTACTTTTACTATTAAGAAATATTTTTCAGCAAATTCTGTTCCCATTAAAAAACCTGAAATTTGATGCTGCAGGAGATGGGAATAATTTCATCTATTTGAAACCAAAAGAAGTAAATATAAAAACCAGGAAAGCACTTCAGATTTAGATAAACATGCTTTGCCACGTGGAGCCTGGCTTGAGACACCACTGACTTGAAGGGAGTAGGGTGTATGATCTGTGGTTTCTCAGGAATGATGGACTTAACACTCAAATAACTCCTGCTGTCTTTCTTATTCTTTCAGCCAAGACCTGTCCTGCTACCATGGTTTATAGAGAAAGCAGCTCCCCCTGTGTGGATACCTGCTCACACTTGCAGATCAGCAGCCTTTGTGAAGAGCACTACATGGATGGCTGTTTCTGCCCTGAAGGCAAGTGTTTTTCTAGGTATTGCATCTGGGACAAAAGCAAGAGCCCTGGCTAAGGAGGTCATATGAAAATACTACATCTAGTCAAGTTATTTCTTATGAAAGAGTAGTGCTACTCATTATTTTCCCCCCTAGAGGAAAATAACTGTAAAATTTTCTAAGGAGGTAGTAATTAATTAATTAATAAGTTATTTTATAGTTCAAACATACTAACACAGTGACAGGTAATAGACCTGCTTCTTAATTCTCAACAAGTGGGGTTTTGATACTCTATAGTAAATCACGCTTTTTAGTGAATGAATTGTTCTGAGACAATGGACATCACTTGCCCAGACAGTGGCAGTGAGGGACAGTGAGTGAAATTCTCAGGCTTGATGTCAATCTTAGGAAAGAAGATTACAGTGATAGTCTTCACAGCCAAAAAGACTAAGAATCTAAACATGTGACATTCTCAGATTGTTCTTATATGCTTGCAATAACCTTTTTATCTGTGTATAGTTATATAAATGAACAGACTTGGATTTTCAAAGCTGAATAAAAGTGCTTTCCATCTGTCTTATATTACAAAAAAATTAGAGCCAGTATTCTTCAAAGTTTAGATAATCTCAGCCTGTGTGGAAAATTAGAGTTTTTCCTCTGTGGAAATTTCTTATTTGAAAAAGAGCTGTAATAGTTAATGTTGTGTTTTACAGGAACTGTGTATGATGATATCAGTGAAAAAGGCTGCATCCCTGTTAGCCAGTGCCACTGCAAACTTGGTGGAAAGGCATATGCACCTGGAGAAAGCATTTCCAAAGAATGTGAAGAATGGTAAGGATCCTGGTGGTTGTACACCTTTCTTTGAATTATTTTTAGTGGGCCTGCATTTTTCAAATTTCCACTTGGTCACAGGAGATGTTCTGAAAACTCTCTGAATTTATTGTTTATTGAATTAAACAATAAAGTAAGTTTCTATGGCATATGTCAGATTCTATGGCATATGTCAGAGGGAAAATCTCAAGGAAATGGTCAAGGATGCAGTTTAAAACACCTGGGGATAGCTTGCTGGTTGCCAGTTATACAGATACTTTCAGTGCTCTCAGCTCCTGTAATAACTACATGCATTTTCTGTATTATTTGTCTGTTTATAGCACCTGTAATTCAGGCAGATGGACCTGCAAAGATCTACCCTGTCCAGGCACATGCTCAGTGGAAGGAGGTTCCCATTTTACCACCTTTGATGGGAAGAAATACACCTTCCATGGAGACTGCTACTATGTCTTGGCCAAGGTACTGTGCACAGTGGGGCTGTTTCTCTTGTAGAGTAAAACAGAGTCTGTGGGCTGATGTGTATCAGCTGGGAGTTATTGTTCTATTCCACTTCCATAGGGTGAGGGTAGCTGAAATGCTGGAAGTTGTACTAGAAAATTTAGAATTTAACTGTAATAGCCCTAAGGGGAAGCTGAGGACTTATTGCAATCGATGATTAACTCAGTAAGATAGAAGACTGCCTATGCTGTCAATATCCAGTGGAGACCTCTGTATGTAAGAAATTGAAAGGTCTCAGGATTATAAGTTCTTGGCCACTTCTGTAATAGCTATTTCTGAGTGTCAAAGTCAGGTAGGGAAAAGAGGTAGGCAGCTGTGCTAACCTAAAATATCTGGTGTCCATTCTTCTAGAGAATGAGGAAAATCTTGTTGAGCTAGGAAAGTTATTGTAACTGATGAATTTAGTCTTTGTTATGGAAATACTCTCATGAGAGTTTTAATATGACTAATGGACATTTCTTTCCTTGTGATTGTAGGGTACTGCAAATGAGAGTTATGCTCTCCTGGCAGAGCTGGCTCCCTGTGGCTCCACAGACAAGCAGACCTGCTTGAAGACTGTTGTGCTGTTAGTGGATAACAAAAAGAATGTAAGCGCTGTTCTGTGGATTCTGCTAGATATGTTGAAAATTAACATATTTCCCTTAATGTGGGTGAATACTTTTTTCTTCTGGAGTCATTATTGTGGATAGATAAGGAACCTCAGACAGGCTGACAAACAGCTCAGGTGTCTGCCTCGAGGATTCAAAGTAAACCTAAACTTAAGAAAATATGAAATTCAAAACAACTGACATTTCCCCCTCTTCTTTCCTCTGCTCTGTGTGATATGATTTTCTCACAGGATTCCAGGTGTCTGGAAGGAAGGATACCTATTCTCCACCTCATAGTTTTTTTCTTCATTCAGATATAATTTTATAGTTCTAATTGAGTCTTTTTCAGAATAAATCCTGTATTTGCATGATGATACAATCCAACCTTCTCAAATATTCACTTTAGTATTCTCTTTGTTTATGAGAATGTATGGACTATCTTTATACATAATTTACATACATATACACATGATATTCCTCACATATTTATTCATGGGCTTCCATGTCCTTGCCACCATTACTAGAATGTAAGAAAACCAAATCAAAATCCAATAGTTCTATGTTTGTGTATGTAGAGTAGCATTTTTTGAGGAAGTTTAATAAACAATGTCAGAATCATATTAACCATCACACAGAAGCTATAGCACATGCTTTAATAAGGAATGAGAACTTCCTACAGATCCTGAAGACCTACTATTTTCTTCTACTTGCTGAAACCAAAATGCCTAATATAAATGAATTTTGCCTTTCTTTATTGGTATGAATTATTGTAGGCAGATGTAAGAGAAACACTGAATAGCAAGACAAAAACGTAGGCGCAACCTATAGGGCTGCTGCCATGTTCAGCTTTCAGACAGATTTTTCCTTTCAAAAATTTGGAGTTCTAGACAGAGCCTAAATGTGTAAAGTGTCCTTGCTGTTAATCTTCTTTGTATTAGTTCATTGTCCTCAGTTCCTGGAACCTCATTGATTCCATTTGCCATTACACAGGTGGTGGTTTTCAGATCAGATGGCAGCGTGCTCCTGAATGAGATGACAGTGAATGTGCCTCATGTGTCAAGTAAGGGACACAGCCTTTTATGTCAAGTGTCACACACCTGGCTTCTCATGTAGGGGTGTATTTTTATAGAGGCAAAACTGGAGGAGGGGTATTTAGCATTTTCCAAATCTGGCTAAATGGTGTGTGCATGCCCATTTGGTTCTGATCCCAGAGACCCACCTTTATAAGTAATCACCTTGTTAAGTCTGTAAGCACCAGCATCGTATTTAGTTGGCCAGTGATTTTTGAAGGAAAAAAGATATTAATTCAATCCTGGTCTCCGACATTTCATGCTGGGTGATACATGAGAATCTAATAAGAAGTGCTTCTTTTGGCAGCCTGTGTGTATTGGTTCATTACAACAGTTCATGTTTTGTTTTTCAGCCAGCTTCTCAGTATTCAAGCCATCTTCCAACTACTTTGTTGTACAAACTCCTTTTGGGCTTCAGATGCAGATCCAGCTGTTTAGAGTCATGCAGCTGTTTGTGACTGTGGATGAATCAGTTAAAGGAAAACTTCAAGGCAAGTGTCTATGCAAATGGGAAGCAAAGTCATGCTGTTTCACAGCTGAATAATCATGTATTCTTTATATGAGTGATAACTCATGCTACTTGTTGATTCAAGGGAAGAAAATGGAAAGAAAATCGACTCAAGCAAACTAGAAGTGTGTTTTTATTTTGTGATATTGAAATTGCCTATCAGTCTGTTGCCAGTACACAGGTGTTAGAATATTCCTTACTTTTGTATTTAGTTTAATTTTAAACTATCTACAAAACCAGGTTTTCAGTGTATTTTGTGGTTTCAATATCATCAGAAAGCATAAAAATATGAGTTAGAGTACTAATCTCTTGAAACACAGATATCTTCATGATTACTGTTCTTGAAGATGTTGAAGATTTAAACCAGGGCTTCTAAAACTTCAGCACTTACAGTATGCATTAAATTGATGTGGAATAATCAGCTGTTTATAATGTTTGTGATCAGTTGTCAGTTTGTGATCAGACCTTTCAGTATGGGAATAAGTAATGCTTATGTGAAACTCTTACCTTGTTCTCAAATAGGTCTTTGTGGAAACTTCAATGGAATGGAAGGTGATGACTTTAGAACAACCAGCGGGCTCATTGAGGCTACAGGATCTGCCTTTGCTAACACGTGGAAAGCTCAGTCCACCTGCACAGACCAGGCAGAAAAGCTGGAAGACCCCTGCAGTCTCAGCATTGAAAGTGGTAAGCATATTAATAAGTCAGAGGGTTGGCTTCTGCCAGGATGAGCAGTGTCTGCTGTGCATTACTGCAACAGGCCTGTAAGAGTTGTAGTGGGGCATTGAAGATTTTTAACAGGACTGTAACATTATAATTAATATTTGCACGTATGTATGCATACAAGCACTTCATCAAACTGAAGTGAAAATTTAAACAGTGATTGTAAAAGAATCCTAAAGTGGTAGAATGGGAAAAACAGTCATTAATTTCTACTATCTGAAAAGACAGCTTGTATCTCCTAGCATTATCTATCCTTATGTTTAACTTAACTTTATGGTCCCCAAATGGAAAGAGCTGTCACAATTCCATGTGTACAAACTGCAAAAGTATGGTGCAGTTTTTGATTTTATGATTGCATGTCTCTGAATCAAGGATTAGAAATACATGTGTGGTGATTGCATGTAGTTTCTCCACTTCCCAAAATGCACAAGTTCTCTCATTTGTATTTCTGCACTGCATTTATGCATCAGCATAACTAGGCATGGCACAAGGAAGATAAAGAAATGTGATGAATTTCTCTCTTTTTTTTGCAGCAAATTATGCTGAGCATTGGTGCTCTTTGCTGAGAAACCCAAAGGGTCCTTTTGCAAGATGTCACATAGCCATTGATCCTTCAGAATACTACAAGGTATTGTAATTTTGCACTCTTTTAGTACTGCATTATTTCAGATGGTTAACTTTAGACATTTATCATTGTTTGAACATTTGAGACATCAGTGAATAACTTGTCCATAAGAGATGGTGAAGTTTCTGCATTGACTGATTCTGGCAACATACCATCCAAAGTATCTCATATGATGAGATCCTTATGGGCTGCTGCTGAGTAAAAATGTACATTTTTTATTTTGCTTTTTTACTTTTTGTGGCATCTTTATTGGCTTGTGTATTTGGACTGAAAAGGAGACTCAAGAGTTGCAGATGTGCACATCTTAAATTTAGAAACATTAGTTTCTATAAAGTGGGGGGGGGAAATTCCAACAGTATATTGGTTGGAATGTAACACCAAATAATTTTCATGCCGGAGTCTCCATGAATTCTTTTCCCCCATGCTCATCTCTATTGAGCAGCAGCGGAGGCTCACCTGAGGAAAAGGAATTCTAAAATCATTGCTTTTACTTGGAAGTCAGAGTGAGCTCAAATGTTGTAAATGTCTTTGTAGACCTGGTTAATATTTTGCCTTTATTATCCTAGTTTTTGTGGATCTCTGCATTTCTAATTAGTAACTGAGAATGAATGGTATCAATATCCTTTGAAAAATGTGTTCTTAGGAGGCTGACTACTTTTTAAAGGTTCAAGAGGCTTGGCTTAGGTTAGAATAAGCATCCAAATATTTTCATTGTGGATTAAATGAAGCAGCACTTTAACTCTCTGATCTTTGTCCGTTCCTTTCATTGTTCTCTTTCATTGTCATGGGAATTAATACAAACAACATCAGGAAAAGCAGACAGGACATTTTGTAGCAATCAAGTTGCAATTGCCGATTGATTCCTTGTGGACTTATTGACCCTTTTGTTCCTTTTTTTTTCAGAAATGTAAATATGACACCTGCCTCTGTGAAGACAACGAAGAATGTTTGTGTGCTGCCCTGTCCTCTTACTCAAGAGCCTGTGCTTTCAAAGGGATCATACTGGGAGACTGGAGAAACAGTGTCTGCAGTAAGTAATGGACCAGTAATCCCTGTGGAAATGATTAACCATGAGAAATAAGCAGGCTCTCTCTGAATTTGGATGTCAGTAATCTATCCTGCTGTTAAGGGATTTGAAGTATGTTAGAAATGTGTAATGGACCAAAAAGAGGCAATGCTGATAATGTTTACTAATTCATATTATATTCTTCAGATGTAATTTGAAATTTTTATACTTAAAAGTAGAAAGCAATATTTCTAACTTTCATCTTTCTCCAGTCTAGCTAATATAATTGCACTTACTAATGGAATCCCAGCCATCAGGGCTTTTCCTGTGCATTTGTTTATCAATGTCATTGTTTCTGATCTTGCTTACTCTACATCAACAGTTCAATATGTTTGAGCAATTTATTGTATTGTGCTCACTATCTGATTATCAGTATGTGAAACAAATAGGGCTGTGAAAGTAGAAACTATTAGTAGCAGTTAAAATAAGTCTTCAACTGGTGACGATAGGTTAGTGTTACTTGTTACTTCTGATATTTTTGTACTTTAATAAGATCTAAGGGAATGTTTTTATCACTACATTCGGCACAGCCAAAGAAACCAAAATAGAAATGTCAAGGCCAAATTGTCCATCCTGCATCCCTTATTTATCAATTTGGTTTTTTTCCCTCCAGGCAGTGAAGCGTCTTCTTGCCCAGGAAATCAAGTCTTCCTTTACAACCTTACAATGTGCCAGCAAACCTGTCGCTCCCTTGCTGATGGTGAAAAGTATTGCTTGCAAGACTTTGCTCCTGTGGATGGCTGTGGCTGCCCATCCAATACATACTTGGATAACCAGGATAACTGTGTTGCCATCTCCCAGTGCCCATGTTATTACAAGGGATCATACCTGGAACCTGGGCAGTATTTCACAAAAGATGGAGAACGCTGGTATGTTTTATTTTGGCTTCTTGATCGGGGGGAAAAAGCTCTTTAAAAATTGCTTGTTAGGTGTAAGGTGCTTAGGTTTTTTGGTACTTTAGTGAGTATTTGTAATGCATTTCACAACATCTTTGTGCTGAGCAAAGCATTATTCTGTTGCAATGCAATTTATCAATAATTGAGAGGTGAAGCTTGCTTTGGAGGTGTGAGTATTGGCCTTCACAGATAAATGTTATTCTGAAGCTGCAGTGTTAATAAGGCTTTGTTAAGCAGAATGGTAAAAGAGAGATAAAAGACCAACTATGTGTTATGTTTACTTTCTAGCAGACACAGATTGGTTGTGTTTTTTGCTGGAGGAAGGTCCGTTTGATATGTATTCACTGTAACACAGGCTTTTGAAAACAACATTTATGATTCTTTTTTATTTTCCCATGGTCTCTGGCAACAGTTTGCTGCCTGAGTCATCAGTACAAACTGGGAAATGCCTTCTCTCATCCAGCAGAAGCATATAGGTCAACAAATTTGCAGCATGTAAATTCAATACTTGTGAAAATACACTGTGTATCCATATGGAGGCTTTGAATTAAATTATAATTATTATCTATGTCATTACTATCTAATTCCTGAGTTGTCATAAAATATAGTATTAAAGATTAATAAAATAGCTGTCATTCCTTAAAACACAACCTTTCTGTGTATTATGCCTAAAATCTTGCTATACATTTTCTCCAATGAAAAAATTTGAGTAATTCAATTTGAAAAAATGAGTGTAATTTAATAGAATTTGCCTTGAAATTTCAGTACAAATTATGCAGGATATCTTTAATAAATATTCTCAAATTTATATAAACAAGTCCTTAGACATAAATTGAAGATATTGAGCTTGCTTTTCTTTTTTTTTTAATTTCTACTTACTTCACTTTTCTAGTGTTTGCCGAAATGCAAAGATCCAGTGCACTTCAGTGAAAATAAGAATGAAAAGTAAGTGACATTCTATAAACTAAACTGGAATAAAATCCATAGCCAACCTCCCATCCCAAACCTACTTCCCTCTTGAATTCTCCATTTACTTGTTTTGCATGTTTTTTTCTCCTTATGTAATACAGTAACAGATTTTCACTTTGTTCTCTCTTTACTAAGCCTATTTTTTTCATAAGGATAGACTGAGATTTCTGTCTGAGAAGCTACCACCTATCACTAACATTTCTTTTGCCTTGATTGATCTAAACCAACAATGTACCTTCCAGGTGAAAATGAATGTTCTTCTAGCAAGACATACTTTGACTGCAATGCATTCTCAAAGTGGACTTCACAAACACCTCTGCAACTTAGCTGCCATACTCCTCAAACTGATCATGTATGTATTCACCTTTTCTTTGTGTCTTGCTTTCTTTATTCTGTATTCTTTACATGACATGGTGCTACACAGCAAATACAGTTGTAACTAGCAGTTTATTTCTCTTTGGTTTAATCTACGCCCTTTTTGCTCCCCATGATAAGAATCTGTTGCCATTTTCACAAAGGTTTCCCTCTCCTCTTTCCTGTGTCTTCAGTAGAGTCATAATTTCCAAGCAAAAAAGAATTTGAGTTCTTAGACAATCCAAAAAGAAAAGAAAAACATTAGAAACCTAGAAAAAAGAACCTTATAAAACTAATCAATATTAGACTCTGTGGTTTTAGATGCAGATTTTAAAGTGTGAAGAAGTGGAATTAAGATGCGGCACTTTGTCATAAGGTAACCATTTCTCCTTATATTCCCTAGTTCCAGACAGAGTGTGTCTCAGGCTGTGTGTGCCCTGAAGGTCTATATGATGATGGCAGAGGGGGCTGTGTTGAGCAAAAAGATTGCCCGTGCATTCACAACAATGAGTGGTATTCTTCTGGAGACAAGATAAAAGTGGACTGCAACACCTGGTGGGTTATAAGTGAATACTCTCTTCTAGGATATATTCTATGCAGTATATTCATAGTCATATCTAGGTTTATGTACTAGTAGCTGCAAAAGCTGGAAGTATCATCCTTAATTTTCAGGAATACTTATTGCTATCTCAGAAAATACAGATTCTGCTGGAAGTATGGGGGTGGTAGTTACCTCTGTTTTCAGTAGGCATGTCTTATTAGGAAAACTTACTCATTTTTTAAAAATAACTGCTATCAGATCTAAAGATTATAACTCAACAAAGTAAAAATCATGTTATAGGCTTAAAAATGAGCTTATCAATTGAAGTTGAGGCTTGGAAATTTTGCATATTATCACATTATATCAGGCAGTTGCTTGGTTTGTTCTGCAGTTTTTCAAACCACACACTCTTGGTGAGATCTGAAAATTCAGCTTCTCTGCTCTCTTCTAGCACCTGCCAGAAAGGGGTTTGGAAATGCACTGATGACGTGTGCTATGGGACTTGTATGATATATGGAAGTGGCCATTATAACACTTTTGATGGGAAATTCTATGACTTTGATGGGAGCTGTGAATATGTGGCTACTCAGGTAATGCTCATCAGGAGGGCTGAAAAGGAATTTGATTGCCTTGAAAATCTACTTTCCTCTTTGGTTTTGTCATTCCTTATTGCCTGTCATCATTGTTTCCAAGGGGTTCACACATTCTGCCAGGATAAATTGTGTATTTTCAGTGCAGGCAAACTGTGTGAATGTGGCTCTTTTTTTTTTTTTTCTGATATATATATATCATAAATTACATATAACAGAACTATGTTACAGTGAGAGCTAATTATAATTTGTGAAATAAATCCACATTTCAAACTCAGAAACTTAAAACTTTTATTTAAAGATATATTCCTCTCTTTGTTTTATTGTCCCATTCTTTTTCCCAGGCTGTGTTAACTGTTTAGATGCATGCATGGAAGTATGCATATATGGCTATGCATCTGTAAAAATATGTGTGTGTAGAATCTCACATTTGATGGAGCAGTAGCTATTTATACATTGTGAAGACTTAAGTGATTGCAATTCTTATGAGATTGAACTACAATGAAATATTCTACCTAATTTTCTTATGCTCTTTTTTTTTCTTTTTCAATAGGACTTCTGTGGTGACAAAAATTCCAGCGGCTCATTCAGTATCATCACAGAGAATGTCCCTTGTGGAACTACAGGAGTCACCTGCTCAAAGGCTATTAAAATGTTCCTAGGGGTGAGTGATGACAGTCAGTACATATCAGTATTACCAAAAAATGTGATGCTCTAAAGTCATGCCCCTAAAAGCAGCTGTAACAAGCATTAGAGGCCCTATCAAGTTATTCTGTAAAGATGTAGGTTCTCAGGTGATGAAAACTCTCTCAAACAGAAGTGCTGCACCACTCCCTGCTATCTTGGAAGTCATCCCAGAGTCTGAGCTACTGGTTTCAGAATGAATTGCATTGTTACAAGTGTCTAATATTTTTTCCCATCATAGAAGTTAGCGTTACAATACTTCTCTTTTGTCTTTCAGAAAACAGAACTGAAATTGGAGAACAAAGAGTACAAAGAAATTCAGCGAGATGTTGGTGATGATGTGCAGTATTGGAACAGGACAGTCGGCCTGTACCTGGTTATTGAGGCTAGTAATGGTGTGATGCTGATCTGGGACAAGAAGACTACTGTTTTCATCAAGCTGAGCCCTGATTACAAGGTTAGTGCCTGTCTGTCTTCTGAAGTAGTATTGTGAATAGACAAGGAAACATAAAAGAACAAAAATGTTCTTTTATTCTGACTCCATGTCTAATTCCTATATCCTCTGTGCACTAATGGTCAGCTTGCGTTATTGCAGTCACAGCTTGCAGAAATTCTTCTGGGGTTTCTTACAGTATATCACAATGCATTGCACAGAATGCAGAGGATGTTATTCCAATAGAGATAAACACCTCAGGCAATACTCTTGAGTTTGTGAGTATTGATAGCCAATCATCCAAAATAATTTAGGGGATGTGGACTGACTGCACATGTGCTTGGAAACCTACATGCAAACTCAGCCCTGTGTTAAAACCAAACTCCCTGTGCAATGTATGGTGATGGTTCTGGTTCCTGAAATTCAGCATGCTGAATTGAAGAATACTGAGGCATTGTACAAACAGTGACATACTGTTACTTGAGGGGATTGGTGGGCCTTAAATAACACTACCAAAAATTCACCACTGAAGGCAGATTGATACATTTTCTTTCAAGAAAAATGGGTCCTTGTCATTTCTTTTCCATGAATGAAGAAATGGTGATCATTATGTTAAAAACTTTTAATAAAAACGTCATGAGCAGAAATTAATTATCTCTGGCTTATATTAACAGGTTAGTTATGATAAATTTAGAATAGAGAATAAATCATTCTTCTCAGGTGTAAGAAGCTGGGGCACCCTTTAATGTTTTAAGTTGGATATGGAGACAGAGATATGAAAATACATTAGAAATAAATGATTTCAAGGAGGGAAGACATGGCAGCTGAATAATTTGCTGAGGACAGACAAATAAAAATTTATTTTCTGTACAAATGATTTCACAGTAAAGAAGAAAGTCATCATTTACACAGACAGTCATTTGTCATTTTTCATGTCAATGTTTTGCTCTTACTTTGCCAGAGCCTGTTTCTCATTTCCATGGTGTATTTAAAAACTCAATTTTCTTTTCCAGGGCAAAGTGTGTGGTCTGTGTGGCAACTTTGATGACAAAGCAAACAATGACTTTACAACAAGGAGTGGACTGCAGGACAATAATCCTCTGAATTTTGGAAATTCCTGGAAGCAATCTCCCATGTGCCCGGATGTCACAGAAGAGATTAAGCCCTGTGATCTGAAACCACACCGGAAGTCTTGGGCAGAGAAAGAATGCAGCATCATCCAGAGTGAAGTCTTCAAAATTTGTCACTCCAAGGTTTGTAGAAGACAGTGGGTGATGGGACAGCACAGTGCATTTCTGATAATGCAGAACCAAAAAGATCATCAGAAATGAATGAAGAGATGGTTAAATAGATTGATCTTCAATTAAGTCTTGAGTACAGCTACAGATGTCAGAACTTTCATGTGGCCTTAGTCAAAGTAGTCTGAGTCTCTGTGGCAATGGGACTGTGTCAGTGGTGGTGGCAGCCCCAGCTGTACAACCCTATATTCATCACCACAGTTTCACTGCTACTACTCTGCAAGTTAGCTTCAGAAATGTGTCCTGAACAGGTCTATGTTTGCTGCAGTTGCACCATCTCTTGTTGAGAGACAGTCAGTATTACAAGTACTGAAGGACCTTACAATCATCAGATCCATCTCCTGATGGAAATTCATATTAAACATGAAAGGTGGCTGTTGAAGAGGCTACTACTTCTTGTAGTATTTAATCCACAAAAGGATCTTTTTAGACACCACTGACATCACATAGTTTAGACAGACAGCTGCTAGTACTGTGCCTCCAAATTGTCACAGCAAACACTGACAGCCCACAGCTTCCAGAGTACAATGCACAGAGAGCACTCCTCTTTATTTCTCATCTCTGTCCTGATGCATGGTAACATGAACAACAATTTGTTCTTAAGTCACAGTGGAAAAGTCACAAACAATTATTAATTTAATTAATTTGTTATATATTTCCATGTGGTTTACTTCAGCAGCAAAAATCCAGTCTAAATTTCTCCTCTTGCAGTCTCAAATAAAAAAAAAAAAAAAAAAAAAAAAAAAAAAAAAAAAAAAAATTAAAAAAGCTTTTTGTTAATGTGTCATTGGATTAACTCCAAAAACTGATAGGCACAAAATTGCATGCTTCATATTTGCTGTGAATGCAGCCTTTCTGACATTGTTCACCATTTGATTGGCAAAGCTTGCTGGAAGATAAGACTTCACTGGCATCAATTCAGCTTGGTTTTGGGAGCTCTAAAATGGAACTCTTTTAGAAAATATGAGCACTGCCAGGGACTCTTACTTTGTTTTTTTCAGTCATAGCAACTCATGAAGGAACTATATTCTTTTAAGTCTATTATTCCCCAAAACATATAGAGCAGCTTCATGCCTGTAAGTGTTTGTGATTTGGTAACTAACTCTTGACACAGTCTCATTCCTTCCTAGTTCAATTCCCATATATCAACAGCTCTGAAACATATTTGTTTGAAGACTAATTTGGAGATGAACTGGAGCATCATTTTTTCCCCTGACAGGTGGACCCCCTTCCTTACTATGAGGCTTGTGTTCATGATGCCTGTTCCTGTGACAGTGGTGGGGACTGCGAGTGCTTCTGCTCTGCAGTTGCAGCGTATGCCCAGGAGTGCATCAAGGCTGAGGCCTGTGTTTTCTGGAGAACTCCTGATATCTGCCGTGAGTAACAGATAAACACAGCTGTATCTTTCTAGCTGCTGTCAGAAAGCCAGTCAAATAAATCATTAGTACTGTCACTGCAAGGTCATGCTGGCTACTTGGTGAAACCTTTTCTCAGCATATCAGGGAACAAACAGGCTAGTAAATTTGTGTATTTCAACTGTCTTCTGTTCAGCCTGGCTCCTCTTCTCTTCTCTTCTCTTCTCTTCTCTTCTCTTCTCTTCTCTTCTCTTCTCTTCTCTTCTCTTCTCTTCTCTTCTCTTCTCTTCTCTTCTCTCTCTTTCAGTTGTTAAAATTACTCAGAATTTGATTTTAGCAAAAAATATATAGCACTCCCATGCTTTAGCACTGAACCTAATCAGTGTTATATATATTAAGCAGTGTCCATTAGTGGTGCTAGTACTCATACCAGTACATCATAAATTAATGTAAAATAGTATTTAAATTAATATTACCCAAAAAGCGCTGAAATCAAAATTTTGAGATTCTAAGTAGCAGAAATAGATATTTTTTTTAATTTAAAAATTCATTCAGATTCAGAATTTGGACTAATTGGAGCTTTTAAGTGTAAGAAGCCACTGAAACAAAAAATTGTAAGTTTAATTCAGCTCTAATATATAAGTTAATAGAAGCTCCTTCCTCTGTCTGTAGTCATCTAAGCTGAATTTAAGTTGTATTCATAATGGCTCATATGCTTCCTCTTGGACTTTCAGCCTGTGTGATACAGCAAGATGGAACTATTTTGTATGAAACTGAAAAATATTTAGGAGTTTGCTTGTAGCTACTGAAGAAAAATACTCTCAGAAATATACCTTTAATTTTAAACTAAAATAATTTATTTTAAATAGTTCTACTTTATGATTTGAAGCGTTGTTACCCAGTGGCCTGAATATTTAAAATTTCAGCCTTGAGCACTAGTATTTTGATGTATCTTAAATTTAAGAAGAGTGGCAGAAAATCTTGTACCTCAAGAGAAATTTGGCCAGCTTAACTTGAAAATTGATGTAGCTTGTATCTTTAAATGCCTGCTCAGAAGCGCATCCTGAGTTTTTAATCAGCTTCTCTCTTTTCTCATCAGCAATATTCTGTGACTACTACAACCCTCGCAATGAGTGTGACTGGCACTACGAGCCTTGTGGCAGTAATATCACAACCTGCAGGATGATCAATAATGTCAGCACCAACTTTACAGTACCACTACTGGAAGGTAATAAATTCCTTACCATTTGACATTGTGTTTTGTATAACTTTTTTCAGATATCTTTTAATAATTATGTCAGTCAGTCAACTTGATGAGATATTCCTATATCTTCTATGAAAAACCTGTTTGTTAGTGAATCCACTTCCATATTCCGCACAAAAGTATTATTGATATAGTGATCTATACAAAAATTGGGGTGTTTCTTTGTCTTAAAATTACTAGTTGCCCATTGAAATGAGTATGAATCAGGGGTTTTCCCAAGGTATTGAACTAAAAAAAAGAAACTTCACTAGTGTTCATAAAAAAACTTATTTAATCTTCCTCACACCAGTATTATCAATGAGAACTGTTGAAGCCTTTTGGAAGGGCTAATTGTCCGCAGTTTGATTTGAATGGGAATTTTAAGATTTTTTTTTTCACTATGCTTGATTCAGTGAGAATAGTTTACCTTCAGAAGGTAACATATCACCGAGTTAACTTTTTGTACTTTTTCTCCATCTTTATTCTGTTCTACCTGTCATCAATAGGTTGCTACCCCAGATGCCCTAAGGACAAGCCTATTTATAATGAAGAGACAAAGCAATGTGTAACCGAAGATCAATGTGGATGTTACCTGGAGGATGGAACCCATATACTCCCTGATCAAGAAGTACCCACAAAAGAAAACTGTACAATATGGTATATAAAAATTATTTGCAGTAATTCAGGAAGTAATTAGTGTATACAGAGTCCTTAATTTACTTTACTGGGCCTCAAACAGAGATGCAGCTTCAGCTGAAGAGCTGGTATATTCTTGCATTTCTTAATTTTCCAAACCCATAATAATCCAGATTTCAGGTTGGTAGTGTTATTATAATAAGTGTATCAGCAAATTAATTAATTATACTTGTCAACTGTCATCAATTATATAATGAAACCTCAATGAACTTCTAAAACAACCTTTCAATTCTCACTGCTCTTTGGGAAGAGAGGTGCTGCTCTGCCTTGCATTCTTACTTAAAACTGGACTTCAAAATCACTCTAGTCTGAAACACTCTCTTGAAAGAGATAGTGGAGTCCTAACTGTTCATGCTTAGAGTGTTAGCAATGACAGCACTTACACCTCTGGCTCTACATGGTGACAAGAGAATAATCTGATCTAGCTGAAAGTTCACTCTGCAAAACAGTTGTTATTACAGTATTGCAACTTGCAATTAAACTGAAAGTGGTGACTTAGTTTGAAAGAAAAATGGTAGGCAATACTAGAAAATATACCCAGAAAAATATCTAGTAGTGTGAATGAAGATCAAGTTACAAATATCTATGTTTCTATGCTCTTGAATCTGCTAACAGATGTCATAAAACATATCAACATTTTAATTTTTGAAAATTTTTATTTTAGTGTCTGTGATCCATCAGGATCCATACAGTGCAAACCACTCCCAGGTAAATAATGTTTGTTTTTTTTCTGGAAACAAAAAGAAAAGAAAATGCACAGAACTGCTCTGTCTGACTTTACAGAGGCTTAGTATTGATTTAGAATAATTCTTTCCAGTGCTAGTTAAAGTTGTGACTGAAGAAAATTTGGCAGCACTTTTGTTGAACCTTGCTGTTAGTACTCCTGGTTAAACCTTTTTCTCATGCCCTTTCAGTCTTTCTTCCCATGTCCCATATCCAAACTAATGGATTTCATTATGAATTTGCACTTCCTGAACATGTAGTTATTAGTATAAAAGTGTTCAGGTAGTAAATTGCAATTATTATTTCTCTTAGAACATTTAAAAACTTACTTTCTAAGTTGTACTACCAGGCATTTTATTCAGGACTTGATTAAATATGTTCTTACATTGCTTTAAAGGTAAAGATAAATTAGCACAATATAGTAGATCTAAGCTCCAGGTACAGGTCTGAAAAACATGCATGATTCATGTAAATGCTCTCTTGTCCATAAGTATTTTGCCTCTGCCTCTTACATGGTAGTAGGAAAATTGCACAGTAAAGCTCTTTCTTGCAGGGTGTCCTTGTATCATCAATGGAACAAGTTATGAAGAGGGTGCTACTGTGGGACACGTACAGGACGGCGAGATATGTATAACATACATTTGTGCAGCAAATGGCTCTGTAGTTCCTGGTGAAGTCTATCCTTGTCCAACATCTTCACCTACAACCATCTCAACCTCCTCCCCTCACAGTACTCTTACCACCACCACCACAGGTAAATCATCAATACAGATGAGATCTAAAAAATTGTTTTCTTTAAGGAAAATACTTTAAATATAGAATGTACAATTATATGGGATTATAGCAGATACAGATAGAGCAATATTTATGGATTGTTTTATCACACCACACTAAGAAAGACTTTTAGCATTTTGAGTTGATTTATTTCTCAGGAAAAAAATTGTAAGTATAAATGTATAGGGTGCCTTCCTATTTTTGAAAAAAAAGTTAGCTTTTCAATATCCTAATGGGATAGTAGAAATAATGTTAGGAGTGTCAGCAAAAAAAAAAATACTATTATATTTCTTTTGAAATGATAATCTCTTTTTCTTGTATTTCAGTTTCCACTACAAGCCACCCAGTCACTACAAGTAAGTTATAAATACAAAACAATGTTGTTAAAAATGTCAAAGGGATATTTAAAGGAAGAGTAAATTAAAGACAATCAACACAGAAAAAATATATTTTAAACAAAAATGAATAATTTTTTAAAAATAATTTCAAAAGTGTCATTAGTATAGAGAGAAAAATGACCTTTAAAGGCTTCAGCTTGGTGATTTTATTTTGATGCACAACTTCCAGTTTAAAAACCTAGTAATAGAGAACTGATTTTAGAACTCTTTTCTTTGGAAAGATTACAAATTGCAATGCAGTCCCCTAGTCCTTAATGGAAGAAAATAAAAAATGCATCTTTTCAGGATGTTCTCTGTAAAGACTGAAACCTCTGTCTTTTCTTGCAGCTCCATGCATACTCACAGAACTAATCTGTGATTGGACTGAGTGGTTTGATGTTAGTAAACCTGAAGAAGGTGGTGGTGACTATGAAACATATGATGAAATAAGAAAACATGGAAACAAAATATGTACAGCTCCTGAAAAAATTGAATGCAGGGCTAAGGATAAACCTGATGTGAGCTTAGAAGAACTTGGTCAGAAAGTAGAGTGTAACGTTAAATATGGGCTAATCTGTAAAAATGATGAGCAAGATATAACTATGTGGCCACTCTGCTATAATTATGAAATCAGAGTAAACTGTTGTGAGTGGCAGGAAGTTCCTTGTGGGCCTACAGTTACACCTACTATACCTTCAACTGCAACCACCACCCAGACAACAATAAGCAGCACCACTACAACCAGGACTACAACAGAAATTACCACCATGCCCATACACATCCATTCCACAACATGTGAGTATACACCATCAGTCCTCACCCTGTTAACTTCAACATCTCCAGGTATTTAACTGAAAAATAGTCCATGATCTTTGCCTTTGGAGAAATATAGGGCTCATGGCTACTGAAGGCAGGTCACAATCATAGAAAATGTTGGTCTGCAAGGAAGCCTTACTTAGGAGAGTTTTGACTTTTAAGTTTCTGCTGGAGTATTCCCAAAAGGACCTGCTGTGTGAGAAAACAGTTAGCCATGCTTCAAACTGCTGTTGCTAGAGGCATTGTCTGGGTGGGACTGCACAGGCTTCCTTCTTCAGGCTGACATTGTCTTGCTGATTTTATGAGAAGCACTTTCCAGCATTATGCCTAATCTCTTCACTAGGAAAAGAGGTTCATGACCCTCTCTGTGCATGGATGTCAAGGATTCTGCTTTCTACAGACAGAAAGCCAGGGATGGTGCTAGGGACCTTTGCAGTGCTCTCTAGCTCTGTGGCCACTGCCTCATGCACAGCTTCTGTTCAGTTCCTCTTTAGTCCCACTCATGCCTCTGTGCCTTTGTCTGTTTTCTCTGTCCCTGCTGTTTCTAACAGCCCCAACTCCACCCACACCAAGCACACCAAAATCGACAACCACTCCCTCCACGCCGGAGACTCCCACCACCACCAGCACCCCGACAACAACCACCACTGGACCACCAACGCCCACCTCAACTACTTCAAGCACATCCTCACCAACACCAACATACACCACCACCACACCAACTCCAGGTACTTCTCTGGACTGTTCTCTGATGAGTTCCTTTGCTGTGGGAGAAATTAAGCTGCCTTGGCCCCTCCTTTAGTGTGTCTCCATGGGATTGCAGATTGGAGGAATTACTGTTCATCCCCTCAAGTGCCCTGTGGCAAAGTTGGCCTTTTGGCCAGCTGGTTAAAAAGAACAGGGATTTAGGGATCCTAGGGTGAAGGTCTTGGCTTCCCTGATTCAAAAGACTCCCAGGTAAAATTTCATGCTGGTGCCCAGCTTAGACAGGTGCTGAACTGATGGAAATTCTTGATTTTCCTGCTGTTGGACCTTGTCCTGGCCAGAATGTAGTCACTGGACCCACAGATGGAGGGGTATTGGAGTGAGGCTTTATTCTGCGATACTCTCATTCTAGGAACAGCTGGGCAGAATTTCTTCCCTTTTTTCTCCTCGTTTGGCATGTCAGTACAAGTGCATAAAAATGGTTCTAGATCTTAGAAGCAGGGATTACACTGGGAGACTTTTGGAAAGAGTTTTATAATAAAAAAATGCCACTTCTTGTGAACTATACCCTTTTGCTGATGAGATCTGCAGCTCTGGGAAGTTGCAGATGACTGATGTCTCTAGAACTCTGGGAAGCCCTTCATCAGGCTGAAATACCACCAGAGGGAAATTTCATGAGAGTCAGGCATGAACTTACTCCTCTTCCCACTTTCATCTCTGACAATGAATTCACCACACAGCTCTTACTGAAAGGATTTATGAATTGTTCAGGTAGTGAGGCAGAGATAGAAAGTGCCAGCGGCTTAAAAAGCATTACACGTCCTCATCACTTAGCTATTGGTAGGTCTCTCTTATTTGGTGAGAAGCACCTTCCAGAACCATCCCCAGTATCCTAGCTAGGAAAGGAGGACCATCATCCTTTATGTGCATGGATTTCAAGGATTTTTCTCTCTGGGGCCAGAATGGAAGGGTTGGTGCTAGGGATCTCTGCTCAGCTAACGGTGGGCTGACCCCCTAGGTCTGGGGCAGCTGCTTCATGCACAACTTCTGTTCAGTTCACACTGAGTCCCACTGATGCCTTTGTGCCTTTGTCTGTTTTCTCTGTCCCTGCTGTTTCCAACAGTCACACCGAGCACAGCATCCCCTACATCGGAATTGACAAGCACTTCCACATCAGCAGAGACTCTCAGCAGCACCACGCCCACCACCACTACCACCACCAGCACCAGCACCACCACCACCTCCAGATCACCGACAACAACAACAACTACTACAACAACCATCCGGACTCCTGCACGTATGTTCCAAAACCAAATAATTCCCGGCCAAAGTCCTGTGCCTCCAGCTACAGTGGCAACAAATAATTCTCTGGCTCTGTTGTCATTTCTGGCCTTGCTGTGGGAGTAGTGAAGATCCATGAGCACCTCCATATGTGGCTCTGGAAGGGATCAGGGATGGGTGTAATTTCTGGGCAACCTGTGGCTAAACCTGGCCCTTGTTCTGGCTATTTAAAAGAAACAAGGATTTAGGGGACCTTGGGAGAAGGTCTTGTCTTCCCTGACTCAACAATGCTCCATGGAGGTATTTCATACCCGTGCCTGGATTAGACAGATACTGATGTGATGGGAATGTTGCTTTTGCTGCTATTGGACATTGTCCTTCAGCAGTCCAGAATGTAGTCATTGGACCCAAGGTGTGCAGTGGAAGTGGGGCTAAAGTTTGTGGCAGTGGCATTTCAGGCTTTTTTTGGGCACAGCTGTGCAGACCTAATTTCCTTTCTCTCCTGTTTTGCTTCTGTGGCCATTGCAACAATTTACCAGTTGTTTGGGCTGTAGGATGCTTCCACGGCTTTTGCTGGCAGAGTTTGGGAATTGGTTTTAGAGCTCAGATTGCCACTTCTGACAGACACAAGCTCTGGCCAGCTGGATTCTACCAGCGTTCCCGTTGGTGCTTGTCTCCAGCAATCTGTGTGCTGCTGGGAAGCACTGCTGGGAAGCACTGCTGGGAAGCAGCTGCAGTTTTGTCAGCAGCGTGTGTCCTGTGCCTGCTTTCCCTGTCGTCAGGTGCCTTCCCAGTGGTTGGTTTCTGCATGAGATACTGAGGTGATGTGCATGGCCCAAGAAGCTGAGAGAGTGGCAGGAGTCTCTGCTTAGTCCCACTCTGCCTCCTTTATGGGTCTTATGTGCGTGTTTTTTTGCAAAGGAGCGTCCATACAAAGCAGTGTGCCCCAGCTGTGGGGCACACACACATAACTCACGAGTGCCTGTGTCCTGACGTGGGCCAGGAGTGGTTTTCAGGGTCAAGAAGGAGAGGCCTGGCCCCACCACTGAGCTTTCTTATGGCCCACGTTGGCTAGTGCAGTAACAACCTGAGGGGCACTGCCTGGGAGTGCCCAGAGCACCACCTGTGTGTGCTGCTGGTGCCCTGCATTGCTGTCTCTCTCCTGTCTGTTTCTAACTGTCTGTCTCGTTGTCTGCTCTCAGCTTGTGAGTGCATCTGGACGGACTGGATCGATGTGAGTTACCCAGATGGTTCTGACAGGAATGGTGGTGACTACGAAACCTTTGAGAACATTTGGAAGAAATACCCCTCCTGGGAGTGTGCGAAAGTTGAGAATATTTCATGCCGAGCAGAGAAATTCCCTAGCCATTCCATTGCAGATTTAGGGCAGAAAGTGGAATGCAACGTGAACGTAGGGCTCATCTGTAACAATAAGGATCAGCAGATAGGAGGTATAATACCAATGCCAGTCTGCCTCAACTACGAGATCAGTGTCTGCTGCACCCCCAACAAACCAGAGTGTCTTCCAACTCCAAGCACCACGAGCACCACAACTTCGACATCTTCCCCCACAACAAGCAGTGTGACCTCTCCAATATCAACCACCACTCCAACGTCAACAACAGTGGAGACTACCAGCCCTACCAGCCCTACCAGCCCTACCAGCCCTACCAGCACCAGCACCACCACCACCACCACCACGCTGCCCCCCAGCAGCACCACCACTAGTGGCAGCACCTCACAGACAACCACAACTGCTCCTGTCTCAACAACACCCATTTCAACTACTTCAAGCACATCCACGCCCACACCAACATACACCACCACCACATCAACTCAAGGTACTTCTCTGATCTGTGCTCTCATGTGTTTCCTTGCTGTGGGGAACTGAAGGTCTGTGAGCACCTCCATTTGTGCCTCTCTCTGGGATCTGAGATTGGGATAATTGTTGTGTATCCCCTGAAAGGGCCTTTGCCCAAAGGTGGCCCTTGGGCTGGTTGTTTCAGAAGGAGCAAGAATACAGGGCTCTGTGTCCTCCTCTCCTGTGAGGATCTTGAGCCTCTTGTGCATACATCCATCCTTGACCACAGATTGCTGTCTCAGCTCTTACTCCATGAGTTAGTGAGGTGTTCAGGTAATGAGGCAGAGATAGAATGCCCCCAGCAGATGAAAAGCATGACCCCTCCTCCTCTCTTCCTTGTAGAATCTTATAGATCTTCCTTATAGGTAGATCTCTCTGATTTAGTGAGAAGTACCTTACAGTGCTATCCCCAGTGTCTTCACTGGGCAAGAAGGGCTGTGACCCATCCTGTGTGCGCATGCATGTCAAGGATTCTGCTTTCTATGGCTGGAAAGGGAGGAGTGGTTCTGGGGACCTTAGTTTTCCTAAGGGGGACTGACCTGTCTAGGTCTGTGGCCACTGCCTGATGGGCAGCTTCCGTTGAGTTCACATGGAGTCCCACTGATGCCTTTGTGCCTTTGTCTGTTTTCTCTGTCCCTGCTGTTTCTAACAGCCCCAACTCCACCCACACCAAGCACACCAAAATCGACAACCACTTCCACATCACCGGAGACTCCCATCACCACCACCAGCCCTCCAAGCACAACAACAACAACAACAACAACAACGGTTATTGGATCAACCACCACCATCTCAACTCCTGAAAGTATGTTCCCAGCAGAAGTAATTCCCACCAAATTCCTCTGTATCTAACTACACAACCAGCAAATAATTATCTGATTCTTCTATCATTTCTCACCTTGCACTGGGAGTATTGAAGGTCTGACATTACCTCCATTTGTGGCTCTGGATGGGATTGGGAATGCATGTAACTTCTGGACGTCTTAGGAAATGTCATGTGCCCAAAGCCATCATTTTGGTCTGGCTGTTTCAGAGGGAACAATTATTTAGGGGTCTTGGCGAGAATGTTTTGACTTCCCTGACTCAGCAGTGCTTCCGGAAGGCATTCCATCCAGGTGCCTCATCTTGTAGAGCAAGATGAGGCACCTGGATGGTGCAATGGAATCCTTGCTTTTACCCCTGTTGTTCGTAATCCTTCAGCTGGCCAGAATGTAGTCACAGACCCATGGAGTGCAGTTGGAGTGGGACTTGGTCTTGTGACACTTGCATTTCAGGCTCTGTTTGGGGACAGCTCTGTATAGTTTCCCACCTTTCTACTCCTCCTTTAACCTTGTACCTTTGATGGTATTCAGCTACTCTAGGTGTAAGGAGGAAGGATTTTTTTGGCAGGATTTTGGGAACAGTTTCAGTCTGCATACTACCCTTTGCTGTGAATTGTGGTCTTTGGCTGATCAGATCCACTAGTGCACTGGGGAGCCCTTTACCAGGCTGACACTGGAAAATCACATGACAAACAGGCAGCAAGATATCCCTGTGCATGCTTGCTTCCCTTACCACACATTCCCATCTCAGGTCTTACTCCAGTGTTTAGTGAGGTGCTCAGGTAATGAGGCAGAGCTAGAAAGCTCCAGCAAGTTCAGAAGCATTACTGCTCCTCATTTCTTACCTATTGGTACGTCATTCTGACTTTGTAGGAAGAACCTTCCAGCACCATTCCCAGTGTCCTACTTAGGAGAGGAGGGCCATGACGCTCTCTGTGCATGAATGTCAAGGATTCTGCTTTCTATGGCTGGAAAGGGAGGAGTGGTTCTGGGGACCTTAGTTTTCCTAAGGGGGACTGACCTGTCTAGGTCTGTGGCCACTGCCTGATGGGCAGCTTCCATTGAGTTCACATGGAGTCCCACTGATGCCTTTGTGCCTTTGTCTGTTTTCTCTGTCCCTGCTGTTTCTAACAGCCCCAACTCCACCCACACCAAGCACACCAAAATCGACAACCACTTCCACGTCACCGGAGACTCCCATCACCACCACCAGCCCTCCAAGCACAACAACAACAACAACAACAACGGTTATTGGATCAACCACCACCATCTCAACTCCTGAAAGTATGTTCCCAGCAGAAGTAATTCCCACCAAATTCCTCTGTATCTAACTACACAACCAGCAAATAATTATCTGATTCTTCTATCATTTCTCACCTTGCACTGGGAGTATTGAAGGTCTGACATTACCTCCATTTGTGGCTCTGGATGGGATTGGGAATGCATGTAACTTCTGGACGTCTTAGGAAATGTCATGTGCCCAAAGCCATCATTTTGATCTGGCTGTTTCAGAGGGAACAATTATTTAGGGGTCTTGGCGAGAATGTTTTAACTTCCCTGACTCAGCAGTGCTTCCGGAAGGCATTTCATCCAGGTGCCTCATCTTGTAGAGATTCTGAAGCAATGGAATCCTTGCTTTTACCCCTGTTGTTCGTAATCCTTCGTAACCCATAGAGTGCAATTAGAGTGGGACTTGGTCTTGTGACACTTGCATTTCAGGCTCTGTTTGGGGACAGCTCTGTATAGTTTCCCACCTTTCTACTCCTCCTTTAACCTTGTACCTTTGATGGTGTTCAGCTACTCTAGGTGTAAGAAGGAAGGATTTTTTGGCAGGATTTTGGGAACAGTTTCAGTCTGCATACTACCCTTTGCTGTGAATTGTGGTCTTTGGCTGATCAGATCCACTAGTGCACTGGGGAGCCCTTTATCAGGCTGACACTGGAAAATC